>NC_031785.1:4611559-4645311 GCF_001522545.3 Parus major
GCTGAGGGGGAGCTCCCTCAGGGGGGACAGGGGCTGCTGGAGAGGGTCCTGCGGAGGCCACAGGGAGGATCTGGGGGCTGCAGCACCTCTCTGATGAGGAGACACTGCGGGAGCTGGGCCGGGTATGTCTGGAGAAGGGGAGGCTGAGGGGGGATCTCAGCAATCCATGGAAATACCTCCCTGCTGAGTCCGAGGATGGTGTCAGACTCTCTTCAGTGCCCGGTGACAGGATGAGGAGCAATGGCCATAAACTAAAAGACAAAAAGTTTCCCCTCAACATGAGGAGGAACTTCTTTAGGTTGAGGGTGGCAGAGCTCTGGAACAGGTGCCCAGGGAGGGCGTGGAGTCTCCCACTCTGGAGACATTCCAAACCCACCTGGGCACCTTCCTATGTCACCTGCTCCAGGTGACACTGCATTGATCTCCAGAGGTCCCTTCCAACTTCAATTAATCTGTGATTCTGTGAGCTCCCCTCAGGGGCACACAGAGCTTCTGGAGTGGGTCCAGGGCGAGGGCAAAAAGGATGATTGCAGCACTGGAGCATCTCTCTTATAAGGCAGGGGTGGTCACTGCACGGTGCACAGCTACAACCACCCCAAGCTTGAACCCCCTGTGCCAGGGACGATGTCTCCAAGGGGGTACTGGAAGTTTTTTCCCTCACATTTTTATGATCCCAGAGCCAAAGGGCAATGACAGGGACATGGGGTGATGACAGGACCATGAGGATTCCTGTCCAACCTGAGGGGTCCAGAAAACACCACTGAAGGCTTCCTGCTGTTGCCCCGTGGTTTCATGGGCAGCAGGTTCAAAGGCAACCTGGAGGAGCTGCCCCTTGGAAGGACTTCAGTCCAGAAATATCTTTTAATTTGTTCTCTCACTAAGGATGATGGAAACGAATGCAGTAGAGTGAGGCAGTCGTTCCTCTCCTGAAACACTCTACAAAGCCATAAAATGCCAATTGCTTCATCGGCAAACATGGTCCCTGCTTAGACAAAAAGAGCTTCAGGTCAACACAAACTGAGCAGCAGCACTGGCAAGAAATTTGTACTAAAGATAGTGTTGTAAAAGTTACTGCAAATTGCAGTTCCTCTGCCCAGTGGATCTTTTTTAGCTTTGGAGATGTAGTCTCCTTGCATCCAAGGACAGAGCAGCCTCCCTTTAATTCTCCTTCCCTGTCCTATAGGACACACAGATGCCTGTCACTGTGACATTTGGTGACAGAAGGCCAGAGTGGAGGTACACGCATGCATTTATTTCTTAGGGACTGTCCAGCAGTTCAGAAAAATTGTTCACTCACACACACACACACATATATATATATATTTATATATGGGACAAGCACCTGGGCAATTGCTGGTGTCATGCAGATGCACTCTTTAGCTTATTCATGGGTCACCAGTCATATGCTGTCATCCCACATGCCCTTGCCCAGGAAGGGAAGGTGGCTTTAGAGGAATTTTGCAGCACATTTCCTCAGTGCAGGCAATGCCTCAGCAGGAACAGTTCCCACCTCTCTCCACTTTACAGGAACAGCATAAGGCCAGGCACCCAGATCACTGCTCATGAGAGATATGTCTGATCTCAAACAGCCATCAAGAGTAATGCAGAGGGAAGAAATGCATGAACAGCTTTCTGGACCATATGGGATGTTCCTACAGTTGATCTACACTGCTATTGAAGTTGCCAGGCACTGAGCTACCAAGAGATGCACCAGTGCTGCTGAAAGCCATCATCTGGTTGTCAGATGTCCTTTTCTGCATATCAAGGTATTACACCACTCCTGCCCCCTTGGTGTCCCATCTCATCTTTCTAGAAGAGTTTTTTTGCTTGTCCAGAGACAGGAGGCCAATGCCCTCCACTTCTTTCCCTACTGGACCCCACCCTCCTTCCTGACATTCCCAAACTCCTGCTCTCACCAACTCGCTGGCAGCTGGGACATTAGTCTGGTCCACTTAATTTTTTCGTTCTCCATTGGTCAGAGAAGTACACACACATACAAGCAGCTCTTCTAACCTGCTTTCTGTCCATGCAAACCTCACTGTCCTCCACAGGAGCAGCCACAGGTGCACAGTCACAGGAAGCCACCCAAAGGCATTAACATTTCCCTTAGGGAGATCAGGAATGTGGGATCCCCTCACTTTCAGTGACTCATGCAGACACTGACAACCCCCACCATCAGCAGGTGACTCACACAGGTTTGTCCAGGTCAGCACTATCCACACCTGCTGCTGTTACAAGCAGTTCTCTGAAGGTCTCCCGTGCATCTCCAAGGCAATGATCCAAGGCCAAGGGAATAGACGCAGCAATTAATGAAAAAATTAATGCAAACTGTTGTGGCGATTAAAAGGCGAAAGTAAACAAATGAAAAACAATTGTACATTCATTACCAGGTGTGTACACTGCAGTGCCCACGAGCTCCTGGCTTTTCCACTTGTCCCCAGCAGTGTGCCAGAGCCAGCTCTGGAATTCTGCAAGTCTGGCTCAGGACTGCATCAGGGCTGGATTTTCCACCCCCTCCCTGTTCAAAGCTGGGCACTATCTGGGTAGTCAGAGGGCATTTCTTGTCTCTACCACCACAGGAGAGAGTGTGGCTCCTTTACATCCTGGTCAACTACATGTGGTCCATGGGGACACCCATGGATCAGACCTTGGCATAAAGTGAGGAATTTCTTCTGGTGCTCTTTAAAAGATCTGCACCACCTCTCACCAGCATATGTATAAATCAAAACAACTGGTTTGAGAGCTGTGAGAGCTCGTAGGATTAGACCCACAACAGAGAGAGGAGCATTAACAATGAGAAGTGGTTTGGGCAGAGACTGAAGAACAGGTTTCATCTGGATGAAATTCAGTGCATAGCTCTATGCATGATCTATTCTGGAAAAACAACTCACCCACTCTGATTTTTCACCTGTTACAGAGTGCTTACCAAATTTTCCCCTGGACATGAGAGCCAAGCTCAGGAGTGTTCTGCTTCTTCCTTGCAGGACTAATTACAAGAAAGAGCAGAAATCCTACTGTGTGCTTCATCCTTCCACTAGTGAGAAATCTGCCAAACACAAAATACCCATTACAGAGGACTTACAGCCCTAGTATAGGATATACATCTAAAGAAATGTCTTCTGATATAAGACCTCCTAGAAATAATAGAATTTCTATTATATTCTACAGCTTCTACAAAAATTTGCTCTGAATCCATCAATCCCTGCCCCTGCCTTGCACCAAGCAGGGTGATTTACAGGCTCAGTGCTCCTGTGCCATTTTGCTATCACTTTGTTCAGCTGTAAACGGCAGCCTGCTCCACAGGACAGGGCCTTACTGCCCTCACAGTCATTCACAAAACTCCACAACACACTTGGAAAAAGCAAAGTGATCCTTCTCTGTTCCCCATCCAGAGGCCATTTGGCACCACAAAGTACACATTTATCTTAGAGGGTCAGGTCACAGTCCTCCCAGTTTTCCATCTGTCTCAGACAGCAGCCAACATCAGCTGCTGCAGGAGAAACACTCAATGGTCAGTTGTGGAATAACCTGTCCACAGGAGAATATGCTTTATAATTCCATGAGGTAGGACCTGTTTATGCCCTGAAGCATGAAAATCATTTCAAATTCAGTTGTGTCTAAATCAAGAATGCCTCGTGCCTGCACTGACTTCATTAACTCATCTGAGACAGCTACTGGGAAACTGAAGCCTGCAACTAAGTGAGCAGGGCCTTAGGACCCAAAACCCAGTCAGCAAGAACATCAATAGAGTTGAGCTGTCATATTTGAGAGGTGGGAGAGAAGACATGAGTAGTTCTGACAGCTCTCTCTAATCCCACGTATGAGGCTGTGTTATCCAAATATAAGGAAATGTTTTGAAAGCCAGACCTCAAGTAGAACAAAGGGACATTGGGTCTCACATATAAAAGATTTTTCCCCCTCTTAAATAAGACCTAATATCAATAGAGATGCTTTTTAAGAAGAAAGAGATATTCTGATGAGAGAGGAAGCTGGAGTCTCTCACCTGTCTAAGCTGAAATAGAGTATGAAATACTGGGAATGGGAAAATATTATGACAACACAGGAATCTTGGCCTTTATTCCAAACTGGGTTACTTGTAATAATTGTGTTACTTACTGCTTCTTCTAGCTGCTGGATCAGGTAGAGGCTGTTGATTTTTATTCCTTTGCAGCCCATGGGAATTACAGGCTCTGTATGAAAACAAGAGGCCATGGAAATGTTTGTTTGCCAGTCTATTGTTTGTCCTTTTAAAGGCTGCAGACCCACTCCATTCTTCATGAGAAAATGCTGGCTGCCTGAAGGACAAACCAAACTTACTATTTAAGGCACTAAAAATGGAAATCATTTAAAACAGAGCTGATTAAAAGGAAGAAACTATTCTTCCAATGAGAAGAGAAATGAATTGCTTTCAGCTGGCCTGAGCACTGAGCTTTGCCTGCAACAAAAACCAAATACCAGTTGCCTGATAGTGCAAGTATTTTGGAGGCACTTCATCGACCATGACTTCAGTTTTTCCTTGTGCATGACTGCAAAACAAGTCTACTGCTCCTGCTCATCCTGGCTTGGTGAGCTTTTCCTTTGGCTGGGCTGTTCAGAAGACAGCAAGGCTGTTCTTTAGGCAGATTTTAAAGCCCAGCCTTGCTATACCCACTTGGAAACCCTCACAAAACCTTGGTTACTTAAATAAAAGGAGGTTCAAAAAAAAAAAAAAATCAAGAAACAGCACACACCTTTCTTACAATGTGACAGCTTGTGTTCTTCAAATGACTCCAAAGATTGTTGCTGACATGATGAGTTTTCAGCACATTCAGAAAAGAGGGGAAAAAGGGAGATGGATGTGCAAGCACTAAAGTTTTGTCAAGCAAAGATTTGGGTGTCTTGTCGATACAACACACTTCCAAGACACGCAGAAAAACACTTATAGGAGCACCTGGGGTTTTTTCAGTTAGCACCTCTGTTTGCTTTATCAATGCCCCCTTCATCAAAGAGGTTGAAAAAAAACCATCCAAGACAAATAAGGGGATCCAGTTATTCAACATGGGTTTCATAGATTCAACATGACCTGTATTAGATCAACCTGACTCTTATGACAATTCATAATATGAATATATCAAACTTCTTTCACTCTAAATCTGAAGATCAGTCCAGATTTAAACTACAAAATATTTTTGTTTCCTACCTTGAAACTCTCATAATGACTATAGTTGTGATCAGGATGTGAGTTCAAGGACACAATGGGTTCATAGTTTCAACCTTCCATCACAACAATCTGATTCCTCCCCTCCATCCGTGGCAAGACAGCGGCTGTTCCACAGTTCAAAAATATCTTGCTTCCCTCTGACAAAGGGAACTATCAGCTGCTTCTGGACGCGCTGGAGCTGATGAGAATGGGTGGATTTTGGTAGAGCTTCAGTCCCTGCTGTAAACAGCCAGCTGTCCCTGCTGAGCGTGGCTCTGATCAGTGACAGGATGATCACAGCCCAGCCAGTATGTGAATCCTGCACACGTGCAGAGACAGAAATGGTAACTGCAATTAACAGGCTGCAGGAAGAACTTCCACAGCCCCAAAGCCACTGCTGTTGTTTGGAACACCTCTAGAGCTACAGCATTTCCTTTGGGAATTAATGAAATAACTCTCTAGTGAGTGTTTTTTTCTCATGACTAGATTTGTCCCTTCTGTCTCAGGAGATCACACGTGGTCCCTTTTGAGTTCAGCTTCTTTAATTATTAGCACAATTCCTAATTTCAGTGGATGCTAACTACCTCTGCTCAGGGAAAACACAGCATCGGCCCCAAAACTCCATCCTGCCTCTCTGTCCCTGTGTCCCTGCTCCCTTCCAGAAGGGCCACATGGCTCGGGGTGTAACTTCCCACGGGACTTTGGTTTGTGCTGGGGGCACAAGGCGCAGCTCCCGGGACTCGGGGGGGTCGCAGGGCCGGGGCCATCGCCGTGCCGGAGGCTGCTCGGGGCTGCCCTCCCAGGGCCGCAATCCGGGGCGGCGGCGACATCCCGCCGTGTCCCCACTAGATGGAGCGACAAACCCAGCCTAGAGCCGCCGGCTCTCCCCGGTGTCCCCGGTCCTGGCTGCTGCGCGCCCCGCTGCTCGGGGGGCTCGAAGGGCTCCCCCAGCTCCACCCTCTGTGCCGGGAGGACTGCCCAGGGTCCCCGGGGTACGCTGGGCTCACACCCCCGCTGGTGCTCAAAGAGGTGACCGAGGTGTCGAGTAGATGCTTTGCCATGTGTGAGTGGGTTTTTCTTGATGCTGTGGGCACCTCCACTTTGCTGTTTAGAACACAGGGAGTTGTAATGAACCTGGCTAGCGAGTTCTGTGTGCCCTGGTGAACACAGCCGGACTCACTCCCACACCAAATCACCCTGCAGCTTTGCTGAGCCCCTGGGGCCAGGGTGTTTGTGTTACGTGGTGGGGATGTGGATGTGCTACAGCCCACTCTGGGCATGAGGAGAGCTGGGCAGCTCTGGTCTGTGCTCACCAGGGCTGGCAGGGACCTTCAGGACACTGCCTGTGGCCCGGGTGCTCCCTTTGGAATAGACCAAAGTCGGATTGCATCATCACCACAGTTTTGTTGAATGTGCCATTCTTTCCCCTCAGCTCATCTCCAAGGGATCTGTGGCTCATCTGCTTTGCCCTCACAAGCCTGGGAAGGGGAGCATAGGCAAAGGTTCAGCAGAGACAGATGGGAACTCAGAGGCTGGCAGATCCTGTCCTGTCCAAATAGACACAGGGGCCAAGTGCCACCAGGGTTTGCAGCAGCCTGGGGACACCCAGTGTGTCCCAGCCTGGGGAGGGGGTAGGTGGCACTGCTGACACTCCAGGAGGCCAAACTCACCTGTCCTGCATCCTGGACCAGGAATAATTTTAGACATAAAAAACAGAGGATGTGGCACAAGGATCCAATGAGACTGATTTCAGCAGGAGCCTCTACTGTGCTGCAGGACCGCAGAGAGAGACCCTGGGTCTCTCCAGACCCCTCCATGAGCCTCACAGCATTCCTGCCCAGCCCTGTGGGTGAGCAATGGGGTGTGGGGGTGGGCAGGAAGGAGCTCCTGCCCTTGCCTGGGATGTGCATCTCACTTCCAAACGGAGGAGAGCCAGGCGGTGCCAGGGCTGGCAGGCGCTACGGTGGGAGCACAGCCAGGGGGTTATTAATAACCTGCTGAGTCAGGGGGGGCTCTTGGGTTTCAGGATCACAAGACAGGCGCCGAGCAGCTCAGATGGATCTCCCTCATTCCTACTTTTTACATTGACAGGGACAACTGCTAAGATGGCCTTGTTCTATTTGCAGGACAGCTCAGCCCCATCCTGACAGTCACTGCACCCAGCAGTGCAGTGAAGATTAGAGCTGCAATGACCCCAAAAACACAAGTGCTGTCCTAAAGGAATTAAACAAGGGGGCAGGAGCAAAGACACACAGGATTGATCAGCTATGTCAGGACACAGCAGCCATTACAGCCTTGCTCCTCCTCAATGTAATCAAATCACATCATGGAGAGAAAAATGAGTACCACAGGCCTCCCGTCCTGCTTCCCTACAGGGTCCTCTCTGCAACCCCAAAAAGGTTGTGGCTGAGGTTGGCAACCCGCTCCTACCCAATAGGATGGTGTCAAGGACATCATAAGATGCAAAGAGCATTTGGAGGATCTTGCAAACATGCACATTGCAGTGTTTAATTTCAAGAGTTTTGCAGGGGATGAAAAGCCTCAGGGGATAGGGCAGCTCTAGCAAGCTTGGGATGGGATCAGACCTCCCAGAAAGAACATTGTCCCAGCCTGGCTGCCACAAGATCACCTGTGTTTCTGTTGAAGCTCTTGGCTGAGACAGGCTGAGGTCTGCTCTGGGGTGATTCCTTATGCATCACTAGGGAAAAGTAATCAGTGATGTGGAACAGATTAACTTTCAGATGCAGCAGGCCATGGTAGCATTGCAGCTGAACAGTTTCTCTCGCAAACATAGTCCAAGAGCAGATGGAGTGGCAGAGAACCATGCCCAGGTCTGAGCCTGGCCCTCGTGGGTGCTGTTAGGGCAGGGGGTGCAGGGACCCCTTGCTCCCATCCCTCACTGCTCTGTGTGCTGGGATCTGGGCACTCCCAGAGCTCCTCAGGGTCACACAACCCACTTGTGTGAGGGTTTGCCTGGCCCTGCTCTCCTTTCTCCACCCTAACCCCCAGGTGTGCTGGAACACAGTTGTCTTTCAGGAAGGAGAGCACTCTGGCTCTTGCTGGCAGAGTGTTTCAGGCTGGCAACATCTCCAACAGCTATTTTTTCACCCAGGTCAGGACCAAAATAAGCCTGTCTCACCCATCCCCAGCAGCTGTTACAGACATCACCCTGGCCATGCCGGTGTTCCCTGGCCCCTCTCCTGTCACAGTGCTCAAATCCCGGCGCCTGCAATTGCTGTTGCTGTAGCTGCCACTTGCAGTGGCTTAAATAAGTGAAGTGCTGAAGCTATGCTTGACTCCTGTGTCCCCAGAGAGGTCTCATTTCATTGTATCAGGCTGACTGAGCCGCTGAGCCCCGTTCAGTTCAATTAGCCCGATAGCACTCCAATCCTATTTACCTTTATGAATGTGTGAGCATCCTACTGCTTCCCACAGCAGTCAGATTAAAGGACTCACACACTGCATCCCTTGCAGGGCAGACCCACAGCAGTGTATTTCCTGCAGTGAGTAAACTGAGACACAGACAAAAACATATGCAAGGGACACAGCAAACCTCATTGAGTTGAAAGCAGCCTGCAGTGGTAACCCCCAGATTAGCCAGAAACCCAGTCTATACTTTTTAGTTTTAAATAAATATTTTACATTTTAGATGATGCATCTTTTGGCAGATAGAAGAGCCTGGAAAGTCCTTTTTGACTAAGTGTTCCCTCCCAGCAGGACCTGTCCTTAGGTCCATGTTCCTCACTTGGATTTTAACAATCATTAACCATCTCAACACATTCCAACACTTAAATGGGCTCCTTGAGGGGGAGAGATAAGGTATCAGCTTTCCGGTTCATCTTGCCAGCCTGTCTGCAGCAGATAAGCATGTTGGGCAGCAGGAAAAAGGTTATCTAGAAAGGAAGCTGAGCAACGGTTGCTGTTATTGCAGGAGGCTTTGAAAAAAGTCACCCCACCAGGAATCCCACAAGCCCTTCCCGGTGGAAGGTGATTGATGGTTGGAGTCCAGCTGTGCCTTCCTCCCGGGGTGGGAGGCATCTTCCCGTGGGGAGGGCAGAGCTGCCGAGGTCATGCTCTCCCAGGGAAGGTCGTATCAGAGACAGGTGCCCAGAAACCTGTTGTTTTCTCTCTCCTGCCCTGCCCCTGCTCTGAGGAATAGCATCAGGAGGGGTTTGGATCAGCATCTCTGCTGCCCCTTGAGCATATCTTGAATGTTTCTGGGCTGAGGAGTCTGCAAGGGGGAGCTTTTCTGCCCAGAACTGAGGAACTGCTGTTCTGGGTTGTGCATGGAAACCAGCACTGATCTTCCACTGATCACTGCAAGAGCAGAAAGGAACTTGTGAGAATTCTCAGCCTTTCTTGGCCCAAGTATCACCTTGCTTTTTGTGATGGGAGAGGAGAAACGAGCCACGTTGGGAATGGAGGTTCATTTACCCCTAGTGAAAGATGTGCCTTTCCTTTGGACTACTGCATGTTCACTCATCTTCCTGCCTGTACTATGTTTGCTTTTTTGAAGTTGTAGAAACGATGCATATCAGCTCGGAAAAAAAAAAAAAAAAAAGGCAAAAAGCAGCTATTTCCACTCAAATTCCCAGATCCCCTTTCTGCCTTCTTGTTATCACCCAAGGACAAAAGACCCCTGATCGCAGACATGCTGGTTCAGGAAATGGCTTAAATCATGGGCTGCAGAACAATTACTGGAGCAAATCCTGCCAGGAAGTGCTCTGAACCCACTCAGCCACCCTCTGTACCCTCTGGACCTGCCACCTCCCTCCTGCCTCCCCTTCCAAGGCATCCCTCCACATGCTCCTGTATTTTGCTGATTCCCATTAATCTGTGTTTTATATAACCCCTGTGCTGGACACAAAAGCGATGCATTACTGTGCTATTAATACACAACTCAAGGTTTAGGATTTAAAGCAAATAAACCTCCCCACAGCCAGGGGAAGCAATCCATGACAAACCAGTGCTGGCAGCTCCAAGATGCAAATCCCAGTGGAGAGCAGGTATCAACTCTGGACCCACACCCAGATACCAGAGGCTGATTCCTTCATCACTACTGCATTGAGTATGTTTAACTATTGCATAGCTCCTTGGCTGGAAGCAAACATCACTAAATGCCCAGAGCACTTTGGGCTCTGGGCAAGTGTTTCATGAACATCCATCATTTTAGCCTTCAGCTTCTGTTCCCATTGCTTTTCATTTAATTAATTTCTACGGGTCTGGCTTACCAGCACTGATGGTCTTGCACAAAACTGCTAGTCCTGGGAGAAGAGAGGAAGTCAGAGAGAGTCCCAAGGGCACAGGGATATTGGAGGGATGGGGACTCAGGGAAGTTTCTGGGGAATGGAAAACATCTGCACCTGTTTAAAATTTGTTAGAAAAACTGGGATAGATCCCTGTGCAAAGCCCAAGTCCCATCCTCCAGAGAAGATCAGAGGAAGCACAGGGTAAAGGGAAGAGCACTGGCATTTCCAATGGCCCTGAGCCCATAGCTGCAGGGCTCCCATAAGTGATCCCACTTGCCCAGAGCTCTGGAGCCTCCTGGGAGCTTCAGCTCCAACACTGCAATTAGCACTTCATCATGGCCAGACTGTGAACAAAGGCTGTAATACCACCCAGCCTGCTAAGAACCAGGTATTTTCCAGGGAAAGCTCTTCTTTGGCAGGGTTGGGGCCCCCCAGGCCATTCAGCATCTCCTCTCTGGAGCAGGGTTCAGGCACGGATCAGCCTCGCTCAGGCTGTGTGAGGTTAATGGATTTCAAGTGACTCCTGTGATTAACTTTTCCTAAATCTCCAATTCTTTCGTGCCTTCTATTTTTATAAAAAGAAAAGGGAGGGAGGTGGTATTTACAAGGGATTTCACTCAAATAATGAAATAAATGTGATCAGCTGAGGGACCTTTAATCCGCTTTGACTCCTGTGTCCTGGGGAATGAACGAGCACAGAGATCTTTGCTGCTCCGAGTCCCAGCGAGGCATGGAAGGAAACAACCCCATCCCTGCCTGTCTTGGGGGGCAGAGCCCCAGCATCACCCCTAAATCAAGCACTGTATGCAGACATAGGAACATCAGCCAAACACTTGGGTCAACACCAGAGAAAAACATCTCTGGTCACCTGCTCCCACCCTGCAGCCTCTATGTCCAGGTCTCTGCCTGAAGGCAAGGGCCTCATCTCTAGTTTAGGTGACCAAAAACACATAAAAGGCATCATCTGTCTTCATCAATCTTTTGTGTTACAGCACCCTCTGGAATATATGCATGTGAATGGGAGACATCGTCCCAACTCCTTAGGCTTTGCCCAATATATAAAATTTTTAGCCAGGAAATTACATGGTTAATTATCACTTTAATTAAAAATCCTAACTAAAAACCATGCAGGTTTTCCTAATTCCTAATTGGAATGAAACCTTAGATCTTCAAAAGTGAGTTTGTGGCTGCCAGGGATATCCTGTGTGGCTTGGTGCTGCAATGTCAGGGCTGTGACAGGAGCTGGGGCTACTGCACAGAGCTCCTGGGAGCAAGATAAACCCATGGGTCTCTTCAGCCCCCTCAGAAACATCCTGACTGAATAAAAGGAGTGTGTTTGCCCAAGAAAACCCAGCCTGGGGTAAAGCAGAGCCACACCTGTGCTACTGTATGACAGCCTTTCTAATTCTCCCCTCAATCCCCAAATCTGCCAACCCATCCTCCACCATCTCCCACAGGTCCCTCCCACTGAGCTGCCTCATCCTGGGAAGGACAACGAGTCACCCCTTCCTGGGGGACAGAGACAGCCTTGCCATGGCAGGGAGGGCAGCATAGCCCTGATATGGGAAAGGATTTATCCCATCTTCATTTCAGCACAGCCCCAGCCACAAATATACAAAACAGTTTGTCAGGAAAAAAACATCAGCTTAGACTGAGGGGAGGAGAACTAAACACCCCAGGCGTGATTGCCACATATGCCCAAAGATATAATCCAGATTTGCCACTTGCCCTGGCCCCCACCTTTTTTTTTTTTTTTTTTTTTTTTTAAATTTAATAAATTAAAATCTCTTTTTGCTGCTGAGCATAATCAGCATTAGGGGGAGGGAAGGAGGGGCCCTTCACTGTCCCCTGCAGGATCACACAGGAAATCATCATTACAGCAGCCTGGGACTCTCCCAGTGGCACCATGGAGTGCTGATAGCAGCAGTCCCCAACCCACACACTGTATTTGCCTCCTCCTGGCCATTTTCTTAATTAATGTGTTAGATGAACTGAAAGGCAGAAGATGCCATGGTCAGTACTTGTTCATTCCTTCTGGCTGCACAGGTCTTGGCTTGGAAGGACCATTCCTCCTCCCATGCCTCACAAGCTGTATGGCTGAATTTGGGGATCTGAAGGTTCAGGCAAAACACATTCCTGGGCAATCCTGAAGGACTTCAAACCACTTGGCCTTTTTTCTCCCCACATTGCCACGGTGAGGATCTGCACTGAGCAGCCTGTGTCCTGCTCCAGGTCACAGGGACAGGGGACGCTGCACCCACCATCCCTTGCTGTTGCTATAGAGACAGAAGCTGCTTTTCTCCACAGCGATGCTGGTTGTTTCTGAGCTGTACCTTCAGTGTGGCAGGCAGGGAGAGGGGGATCAAGAATGTCTTGGCTTGCTGGGAAGGCAGACACGGGTGAGGCAAGGCTCTGCCAGGCCTCTCCTGGTGCCTCTGTGCCCAAATCCACACTCATCTTGTGGGGGGTCTCACAAAACCTTCCTCCTGTTGCTCTGGGCACTGAAGTTCTGTGGAAGAGAAGGGGCACAAACTGCAGGGGGCTGAGGAGGAAGACACCCTGGAGAAATGCTATGTGGGAGAAAGCCCCAGCCTGTGAATCCAAACTTACCCCTGGGAATCGCCCCAGCTCACCTCCCCCTGCTCTCCTGCCTTGCTTTGCAACTATGTTCTAGTTCAGATCAGCTCAGCTGATCTAACCCACTGTGGCAGCTTCTCCAGGCCATGCTCTCCTGATTACACCAGCAAAGATCAGAAGCAACTCCTACAAAGCCATTCTGCCACCCTGGATATACCAGGAGAAGACAACACAAGTGCAAGAAAACCTGGACTTGGTGACACGGCTGTAGAATCATCCAATCTATTTGCAAAGGTTCAGTAAATTCTGGAGCTACAAAGTGAGAGTTTCCCACAAAGCCATGTGAGGAAAGGCATCCCCTGCCCCCTGCCCCTTCAGGAACCTGTCATCTCCAGCTACACATTGGTGCATCACCCACAGTCAGAGCTCGGAACGTGCTGTCATCCTTGCTAGGGATGAGGACAAACTCTGCCACGTGTAATAATGCCTGGAAGGAACAAAAGGCACCACAGCTCACTTCTTCACAGAAATCTTTGCAGGAGAAGGAGGCTGGCAAAGGAAAACCCTGATGGGAGGGTAGCACATCCCTGCTCTCACACGCAGCAGCAGGAGAGAAGCAGGACAGCACCCGCCACCCCCGCTGCTCTGCCTGCTGCTGCACCAACCTCCAGGGACAACCCTGAGCTCTCCTCTTTCCTCAACGTGCTCAGTGACAGCCCTTCCCAGAGGACAGCTCATCTGTGAGCTCTGTGGGAGGCTTGTGTTTGAAGGACATGGACGCCCTCCTTACCACGCTCCTGCTCCAGCCTCGGAGCCGGCAGCGCGGGAAGCCAGCAGCTCCCAGGGCTCTGCGCTGACATCCCAGCTGGAGACGCATGCCAGGGATAGATTTTCTGTTTAGCTTCTTTTCATATTAATCATCAAAGAGCAACAAATGTCAGCAGCTTGCAACAGTCATTAGCTGAATGTCTTCTTCTCACCAGCCCCTGTAGGAAGAGGCTACCCAACATGCAGGGAGAGATGACAGCACAGGACCCAGCTGACTCCTCCCTGGCCTTGCAAGCCAGGTGTATTTTGCTCACTTGGGATCCACAGGAGGACAGGGATGACAGGATCCCTCCATTCTGCAGGATTTATCCAGTCAGGACAGGCGCTATGTCTGATAATATCCATCACCCACCAAACATCAAGCTGTCTTGTAGAGACAGCTAAACCACAGAGAACTGGCACATTCTGTTCAAAATGTGGGATTTTCTTATGGCAGTTGTGAGGGGGGATCCATTTCAGAGACAGCACGTTGAACATGGCCATCACCTGGATAAGGATCCACCTGGCTTCAAGGAGGCCACTTGTCACTAGCAGGAAGAAACAGCACCACATCAGGGCATTGCTGTCCCTTACCAGACCAAAAACTCCTCACATACTCTCACAGAACAGATTTTCCTTTGGTGTCCTGAGCACCCATCTAGGCCCACCCCACCCAAAGCAAAAGTTTGCATCCCCTTGGGCAGCAAGACTGAAGGACCTGCTCCATGCTGAATGTATATCTCAAAGCCACACTGGGCTCATTTTCTCCCCTCCCTCATGATAAGAACCAAACAGGGCAGGATTTTTACGATTATTTATTATCTGTAAAGCACCAGCAATGTCTTGACTCCGTAAAAGACACAACTGCTGGGCTTACAAAAAGAAAAAAAGCACTGTGGCCAAAATAATTTATCCTCTGAAAAGTTCACGAATGTCTTCTCAGGAAGCTCTCAGCACTGCCCATACTGAGGACATACCAAGGTGCCAATGTGATCCACCTAAAGAAGGTGGACATGGAGCTCATTTCTCTCACTTGTAAAGCTTAATTAGGCTGCTGTCCAAACACAGCTTGAGAATACGGCCAAAACACAGGTATGGCCCTCGATTGCTAAAACCCAATCCATTACAAGAAACTTTTTTTTTAAAGGTGGGGAAGCGACATTAAAAAACACCACTGCTCATGGAAGTTACAACTGCTTCCAACAAACAACACGTAGAAAATACTGGGAGGGGAACTCTCAAAGTATCTTCTAGTTTCCAAGTCCTCCGCGTTCACCAGATGGATATCAACATCTGACACGTGTTGGAAGACATCCATATCAACTCCACCAGCCTGAACTGCAAGTAGCCGAAAACAAAGCCAGAGAGAACATCTGTGATGTGGTGCCGTCCGATCATGACATGGGACAAGCCCACACAGAGGGCCCAGAGGACCAGCAGGATGCGGAGAGGGATGGCCAGGACCAGGTGGTTGAGGAAGAACTTGGAGAGCATGGCCACCCGGCTGGCATGGCCCGCGGGAAACGCGTAGGTGTCCATGGTCAGGTAGTCCAACAGGCCAGGATTGATGTCGTACGGGCCCTTCCGCTTGGCCAGCTTCTGCAATCCTGCCACAATCATGATATCCAAGAGCAGGGCTACAAAACAGGAGACACAGAGAGAACAGTGAGAGACAGAAGAAGAGTTGAGGGCAATTTTCAAGATGTAACATTAAAGGGTTGTCATTGTCTTTAAATAAAAATTTGATTTTGGTTCCGGCCAGATGTCCACGGTGCAGCTGCACACAACTCCCCCATCCTCAGGTCACCACCCAAATGTTGATCAACCCTCCCAGTTTGCCCACAGAGGAGGCAAATACCACTGTCACCACTGTCTCCTCTGACAGAGAAGAACCCCAGACTGCAGAGGCGAGCAACCCACCTGGGGAGGAAGAGAGCAACTGGCGAAGCTAAAACTGAAACTCTTTTGACCCTCAAACCACCACCCTGGATGTTCCTTTTGCTGCCTCCACCTCATGCTTCAGAAACCTCATTCAGCAAGATCCCTGCCTGGGGCTCTGTGCCAGGGTGCCCAGGCTGCAGTGAGCAGTCTGCTGGAGGAAAGGTGTCCCACAGCACTTTCTAGTGTTGTCCCTTGGCCTGTCCCAAGCCCACTGCCTCCTCCTGCCCAGAGCAGCCAGGGGATCACACCATGCTTGCAGATTTTGTACCATGCTGACAGATTTCACTAAGAAAAGAGCATTAGGAACCAGTGAGCCAAGGGGAAAGGCACACAATAAAGTAAAAGGTGCTCCTGTGTTAGAAACAGCACCATGGTGTGTTGGAGGGTGGGCAGCATCCTCCTAGATATCCCCCACCCATCCTTCTTCCTTTGCCAAAGCATTAAACACCCACGAGCCATTTCTTGTTTCTGCTTACCTCTTGCTCCCTGTGACTTTCTCCCTGCAAGTCACCCCACGCAGCCCCTTCCCTGTGCAAATGCACTGGGGGTACCACACCTCCCAGCCCCAGCAAATACAGGCCTGTCATGGCACAGGCACCTGCAGCTCTCTAAACCAAACCTTTCTTCCTTAAAAGCTTCATAAGTGAAACCCATCAGCATTTCTCTACATCACCCTCCTCTTCAGCCCACCTGCTTAGTCCCAGCCGACAGGTATTGTCATTTCTATTTCCTAGCATCAATTTTATTTCTCTTTAATTTCATCATCTGCTTTTTACAACCCTCCTAATTAGTCAGAGTTTTCACTGCAGCTGAAAAATTTCAGCTCCCCGCAGAAATGACAAGGACATACCTGCCACCATGAGCACAGCCTGCTCCATCAGCAGGAATGCCAGGGGCCGGTTGTTTGGTTCCCAGGCCCTGGTAAAGACCATTCCTTGACAGCTGACAAGGTTTCAGGAGCATGGATAGGAGTGCAGCGGTGGTGGGGCTGGGAAATGAGATGGCACAAGGGAGGCAGCTCCACCTGCCTGCTCAGCACCTGGCAGGAGCTGGGAAGTGAGGAGCTGTCACAGCAGCTCTGCTCACCCACCTTCCCCATGTGCCACCCCCGGTCCCCAGCACTGCTTTGGGAAGGGGCTGGTATTTACCCTGGCCAAACCCTCTCCTTATGGAAGACTGCTTTTCTGCCTCATCTGCAGGGCATCTTGCATGGACAGCAGGACCTCCCTGGACCTTCTGCCCAATAGGTCATGCATGCCCTGGGGTCTCAGAGCTGTGCAGGGCAGATGGAGCAGAGGAAAAGGTCTGGGTACCAGCTCCTCCCTGGCATGGACAGTAGCAGGAATCCAGGCTAGACACAAAAAGCAGGAGATTGACAGAGAGCAAAGATTCATGAGTGGCACCTGAACAAAGTTGTTGAGGCTGCAGGTGGCAAGGGCCTGCAAGGAGGTTGGTCACACCACTGGGCCTGTAGCAGCAGCAATGGGTTTAGGAGGACAAGGACAACCAGGGGCTGCCCAGATCCTGCTGGATGTGACTGGCAGGCAGGGAGAGAGCAGGGGGAGGTCTGCAGCCCAGCAGGACCCCCACACTCAGCAGAGTGCTTGTCTGCAGTGTGCTGATTTTTTTTTTGACAGGCTGGCTGTGGGGGAGAAGGGGAAGGAGGGATTTCAGACTCAGTCTGTGGAGCCCTGGAGTAGCCACTCACCCTTGCTCTGTGTTAAGGTCAAATGCTGTCAGCCCAAGCCTGGCTGACCAGTACGGGGCTGCCCTGCTACACAGTGCTCTGCTCATGCTGGGCTTCCTAAATCACCCCCAGCCCAACTCCTCACCTCACTAAGTGACCCCCCCCCTCCAGCCCTCATCCAGCAAAAGGCTTCAGGAAATTATTTTCAGAGCTCATTGACTGCATTTCCCACCAATCCCTTCTCACCCTGGATGAGAGCTGTGTGAAACTGAAACTCCAAGATGCTCTCTCGGGAACCCAGACTCATCAAATTCTTGGGAACCCAGAAGCATCAGAGAGATGATGCACCAGTGCTGCCAAGAGAAGACTCTGGCCCAAGCTGCTCTGCTGAAGTCAGCACCTATTGCATTGCTGAGAAGCCCAGCCAGGGCTTCCAGAACAAGTCTGGGCACCCCAAGAGATCCCAGTGTCTCCTCCATGGTGTTCAATAAATTCCCTAGAGACCATTCCCCAACAAACCTGCCCAGGGATCAGTAGCAGAAGTGCCATGTGCTTTCACAGCGTGTGGTGTTCAGCACTGCCTGTCAGTATTTTGCACTGGCCGTGTATTTTTATGGTCAAAGGTGGTGTCAGGGCAACTCGAGGGATGCAGGCATGTGTGCATGGAGGTGTTCAGGGCATGGAGAACAAGCCAAAGAGCACTTCTAATAATCCTTTCATTCAGAAGATGAACAAAATGGGCCTTCAGTACTGCTAGCTTTGATTTTCGTCAAATGATGCACAGAAAGCAAAAAGCCTCGTTTGCCCACATTTCAAGATCGGAAGGCATGACAGCATTAAAACCGGGGGTTAATTTGCCGTTAAAAGAAAAAAAAACACCAAAGATCCCTCCATCTGGTGCTTTTTCTGTCACTTCCCCTTGCACTTTCTGTTCATATCATGGAGATTTCTTTATGGAACAGCCCCAGCAGCCACCCCTGAGGCGTGGAGGGTCCCACTGCCCTCTCCCAGTGCTGGGTCTCTGCTGTTCTCCTTCCCTCTCCTGCTGCTGCTGCTGCCGCCGGCGCTGGCAGGGTGAATCAGCACTGCTGCCAGCGGTGCTGCCAAGGGCCCATCCTTCAGGAACAGACACAGACAGTGCTGTTGCCCAGCAGCCCCCTCCCAGGCCCTATTCCTTTGCAATCCCATGACCTACATACCCGCTTGGACCTTGGCTCGCTTCCTTCCTGCCCCTAATGCACATCAAATCCTCGCTCCTTGTGTGGGCACAGCATTAGGCAGGCAAGGGGTTAACTTTATCACCTCCAGCTGCAGGTGGGTGTCTCTGTGCTGGGGACTGTTCCTGCTGCTGAACCCTGAGCCTTGCACCTGCCACCTGCAAATCAGCACCACCACCTTGGCTCTGTCCTTCCCTGGTCCCTCACACAGAGCCCTGCAAATCCTTCAGGGTGACCTGACTGCAGGCTGGAGCAAGCACAGCCCCAGGAGAGCCCACGGAAAGGAGCCTGCAGCTGATGTACCAGCCTGCTCTGGCTGCCCTCTGGGGACCCTCGGGGCTGTCAAAAGCACAGCAGGGATGGCAGAGTGCCACCTGACTAAGGCTGAGATGAGAGGATGAAGAAATTTTAATATGAAGGGTTTTTTTCATCGTGTTTTCCCCTCTAGAGCCAGGTAGCACTGGATTTAAACCAGAGGCATCACTGGATGTAAAACCCAGGTAGTGCTGTATTTAAAAGTGAAGGAAGGATTAGCTCTTGCCTGTTCCTGCTCTTTTCACATTTTTCTGTCAGAGATCAGGAATTTCCCTGTTGACCTGATGTTAAGGGATACAATCCTTCAGATTTCCAATGCAAAATCCCCAAATCCTACATTAACATCTAAAACTTCCTTAAAACACAAAACCAAAGAGCAAGTCTTGTCTTGCCTGTGACAATTTTAGCATCAGAGATCACCATGGTACTGTAAAAACCCAACATCTGGCATCAGATGCACAGTAAATGAGCTGAAAGTGAGGCCCCTGGGCAGGCATTTTATATCTATTAATAAGGAAAGGAAAACAATTATCTGCCTTGCTCCTAGCACCAAGTGTTAGGAGCCCATCAGGAGCACAGTGGTGAGCAGAGAGGAGCCCTGTGCAGCCAGGCACAAGGACAAACCTGAACCATTATCAGCACAACCAAACTCCACAGCTTGTATTTAAGAGGAATTGAAACAGTTGGATGTCCCCTGCCACCATAAGGTCCTTTCTGTCCCTGAGGTGCCACCTCTGCTGCCATCCCTTATGGCTGGAAGAGGCTGAGGATGGTGTGAGCAGCCCTGGGAACATGGTCTGCTCCAGGTTGGAGCTAGGCAGTGTCTCCAGGGATGGAGGAAGATTCCAACTGGGATGTTTATATAAACATGTTATCAAAACCACAGCTGAAAAACAACCTGGGTGCAGTTCTAGGGGAAGGGGGGGAGGAAAAGAGGAGAAAGCCAAAAAAGCCCGTGGCCTCATCTGCTCCAGCAGGCGAGATCCACGTGACTTCACACACATGGGGCTGTGCTTGGATGAGACAAGGCTACTCTACAGAGCCCAGCCTGTGAGGTTGGGATCAGAAACAGTCACAAGCTGGACTCAGCCTCCCAGAACCACGGCTGAGCAGACGGGAAAACAGGGAGGTAAATGGCCAGGAATGAAGAGTGAGCCCATTTCATGAGCTCAGGAGGCTCCCAATGTGGAAGCAGATGTGCCTCAGGCAAGATGTGCACAGAGCAGAGCCAAGCCTCATTGCCTGGGCTTCAAACCCACCATGCTGGAGGTGGCATGAGCTCCCCACTGCAGCTGCTGAGGGCATGTGGAGGGCCAAGACTGCCTTTGATGGTCCTGTATTGCCCAGATTACCCATCCTCACTCAGTACTGAACTCTGGACAAATACCACCAGTCCCAGGAAATAGTTTCTTTAACTCCATAATTAGAATTCATAGTTTTGTCACCATTTTTCTTTTTACTTTTGTGCCCCTTCCTACTCCTTCTGAACTTCCCAAATCTCCAGCAGGCATTAGGGTCCCTGACCTGGAAAATGAGCTGTTTGCAGCCTTATCTCATTGACATTAATGAAAGATGCAAGTTTCAAAAGAATCTTCACCCTCTCTCCAGTGGAGTCAGTGGCAGCTGGAAGAGGTCCACTCTGGAAATGAACCCCTCCATTTCATTTTGTTCCCCAAATGTGGCACTACTGGGTGTCAGAGCTGACAAAAAGCACAGATGGCATGGTACATTGAAGAGTCAATGAATCAGGCATTCTGGTGTTCGAGGGGGGTGGGTATTTTTTGGCTGAACAAGCATCAGTGTGGGGTAAGTGGTCATGGGGAGGTGAAAAAATGGTGGAAAGCAGAATTGTGCAATTAATTAAAATAAAAACCCACAACAACTAAAAATAGATTTGCTATATTCTAGATGATTAGAAGCAGCCCTGAGTGCAAACACAGGCTGCCTGGAGTTCTCCCCTTGGAAACACTGTGCCCTGGGAGCTGGGAAATTTGTACTCAGCATCAGATACTGAGTGAGGCTCCTTCACTGGGGGTCTGCACAGGCTGGGGTGAGGTGCAGGCAAGAGGGGGAGCACAGTGAAAAGGGCTCGTGCTGCTGGGTGAAAGGAGATGAGCAGCCCTGAGGATGGCTCATCTGCCTCCCAGAAGGGCTCTGACAGCTTGAAATGTTCCTGTACCCCATGGCAGCAGCGCAGGTACCATCAGCACATCTCAGAACCACTTGCACCAGCAACAAAAGTGCTGTATGGGATGAGCCAGAGGAAGAAAAGTGCCTTGGGCTGAGGACCAGCAGCATGGCCCAGCCCATGCTGGCTCCTTGCTCAGCCTCAGTGCTGTCTGGGCTTGGAGTTACATCCCACTGCTCTTCAAAGAGGCAAACTGGCAAGGAAAAAAAAGAAAAAGGTCTGATTCTGTGATGCTCAGAGGGTCTCCAACCATCACACCTCACAGTGTGGACCCAGGTATATCTGCCATCAGATGGAAATGGTTCTCTGTTCCAGGTTAAAACACGGAGGTTTCCTCGAAGCGGAAGAAAAAAGGAGAGTTCATCTGATTCCCCTCCTTCCTACCCAATCCTCCACCAATCCTGACCCGGAGCAACCGGCTCTCCCTCTCCCTGCCTGCTGCTCCTCCCAACAACTCACCTCATCCCTCACCTTCCTCTTCCCAACCACTGCTCCTGTCAGGGCGTGTTAGAGGCAAACACACTCAGCCATGGATCTGGGATCTCCCTTCGGGCCAGAGCCTGGCTCTGCCTCTCCGGCTCTGCCTGAGTGGAACAGCCACTGTCCCCTCGGAGCTGCAGGCTGGGGCAATGGGAAGTTGCTCCCGGAGTGACAGACAGAAGGATGACTCATTTCCCATGTTTATTCCCTCTCTTCCCATTCAACAACCCTCGCACTTCTTTTCTCTTTTGCTCTGCATTCAGGCTGGGGAACGTTTTGCTGTTTGCTCTGCAAGGGTTGGATTCCAGCTCGCTGCACATTCCCCAAGGGCTGCACACTGATGCCTGCAGGGCTCACAACATCCCCAGCAGCCAGCCAGGACCTGAGCAAATCAGTGCTGCCTGCTACCGAGGGGCTGATCAGACCATGGGTCTGATGGAGACACTGTGCAGGTCCCTGGAAATACCCCCGTGCCTGCCCCAGCCACAGTCAGATGAGCCCCAGCCTGTCACTGACTGTCCTTTATCCCAGGGGACACTGCAGGCTCACCAGGCTGCCCTGCAGTGAGCAGGACACATTCCTGTAGAGGAAGCAGGCAGGAAGGGGGGCAGGGAAGCCGGGGGAGCTGTGCATTGCTGGCTCTTCAGAGATGCCTGAGCTCATCAGCTGTGAAGGGATGAAGGCTGAGCACGGCCCCCACCAAAGGATCATGGAGTTCAGCTGCTGTGTCTGGGCAGAACAGAGGCAAATTAGCATCCTGGAGTGATGAAGAGGAAGGTTTAATGCCAGGCTGGACCTGTGTCTAAATGCTGGATGCAGGGAGTGGGCATCTGCATTGTTCCCTCTGACTGGCACCTTCTGTGGGTCACTCATGTTGGGTTACTCGGCATTTCAATGTTTCCACCTCAGTGGGCAGACATGCTGCTGGCTCAGTGAGACCTTGGTGGGCACTGGCAGGGCTGGGAGGGGAGTGGGACAGCAGCTGAGCCCCTGCATGTGCCAGGCTGTCCAAGGAGGGATGGATCCACAGGGCACCACCTCCCAAGCTGCTCTACCCATCCCTGATGGAATGTGCTCTGCCCTCCCTGGCTCAGAAAATCCCTGCTCCCACAGTGGAAGAATGAAAGGAGAAAAAATAGACACATCTGGCCCCAAACCATCTCTGGGGCTCTGGGCTGAGCAGGCTCTGCCACATACAGACTGATCCACCTGCCGTGCAGCTCCCTGGCCTCTCTGCTGGGTCTGGGCTGCCCTGAGGCTTGACAGGAGCAGCTCTGCCTGGGCATTTCATCCACCCTGTGACCTCTACCAGCAACCGGCTGTACTGTCTGGATTTTCATCACACAGTCTCCAAAAAGAAGCACAACAATATCTGAAGCATGTCTGTATTGTTAGACCAGGGTCACTGGGGTCTCAAGGGGCTTGGTGAAGGCATTTCTTGCTCTCTTACCTTCCTAATCCATGAATTTCTTACAAATCTGGTCTTGCTTGGAAGCTGCCAGGATGGGACCACAGAGTTCTGACCATATATATGTATTTATAATTTTCTTTCTTAGGGGGGTCTGCAGGGACTACGCTTCAGAATATCATGGCTAGGTTCCTGCTCAGAGTAAAGCTATGTCAGCACTCAGAAGAAGGCTGGACAGAGCAAGAACTTCCTCTTTGCTGGCCTCCAGGAGTGGAGAAGTGGCACTGGGTCCCTCCTTTCCTCCTCCTGTGGCATTCACCCACCCCCAGCCTGACACATCAGTGATACATCCACGCCCTGAGGCAGTGCTGTACTTAATGGGATAAATGCTTAGTGACAGCACCAAAGAGCCATCCTTCCCCTCCCAGCGGGATGCAGAGCCAGCTGGAGATGGCTGAGCACTGGGACCGGTGGCACCGAGACAGCAAGCAAAGCTTTCTCTTCTCCTCGTCTGGATATCTGTTCCAGAGAGCCATGAGCGCAGCAGAACCAGCTACTGCTACTTCAAACCAAGAACAAACACAGTTTTATGTCCAAGGATGACCCAGGCAGGTACTTCCCAACAGCAAAGGCACCCAGCTGGATGGCAAATAGCTGAACACAGTGATGGTTTGGCTGTAAACACAAAAGAGGGGCCTCACTGGAGTGACCACTTTGGGTGGACAATCACATTCCATCCCCAGTGACCACATTCCATCCCCACTGCAGTGAGAAGGTGCCTCGATCTGCAAAGACCATCAGTTTAACAAGATCAATCTGTTTAGCTTAATAAATAGGAGGTGAAGAAATTACTTGAGCACTATCCAAAACACTGAAAGGCAGAAGAGATGTTGGCTGAAAGCTGTTCAGCTGGAGAGAGAAGGGTATGGAGACGCAATGAAGGGAAGAGTCCAACTGAAAGCACTTGTGAGAATCCCTACCACTGCAGTAATACAGAAATGGCTCTGACAAGTTCACCCTCACTTGTAACTGTACATCAGATTGAGTGTTTGGAGTTTTTTTCCCTTAACAAATTGAACAGGAATAAATTAAGGGATGTGCTACAGCCTGTATTTTGCCGTGGGTTAGATCGATGATCCAAATGTTCTTTGCTGGCTTTGCAGTCAATGAATCATTAAATTTGGATCCACATCCTCACCAGATGGATCAGAACCAGAAACCGAGGTACCGCTGCCCCCGGGGTTTAATGGAATTTGTGTCTGGTTCTGAAGCAGATCTGGGCATTTTACTGAAAGTTTTATAACTGCTTTCCCCCTGCAAGTTTGATTGCCAGGTTCAAATGACTTTCTAAGCACCTTAGTTTTCATGAAACCCTTGTGATTGCACAGGAAAGCTTGAATGGTCCTAAAAGTTCCAACAGTGGCAGACAAATTAAATGAACTTTACAACTGGAGGATTTCCTGAGTTAAGCTTTCCTTGATTTAGCCAAGGGACTGTGGACCTTCTCCCTGACTTTTGCTCAGCCAGGGCTGGTGATGCTGAGACATTCTTCCTGAAAATGTGTCCTGGCAGAAAGATTTTTACAGTGGGCACAGATATCTGGTTTCTTCCATCTTTTCAGTAACAGGCTGTGTGTGCTTCTCTGGCTGTTTGGCATTTGCTGGAAAAGATTACTGTGAGAAGGGGAATCAATAAATTCCATCACAGATGACAAATATGGAGGGAAAACATTGCTTGGGGTTGCTAATCAGCATCTGCAGTGGGGATGGATGGAGCATCCCAGGGTCAGACCCCCTCACCCGGAACGCTCCCACATGTGTTGGCAAAGCCACTGGCGAGAGCTCCTCTTCCATCTGCAGTGGTGCTCTGCCAGGTTCCCAGTCCCATTTCAGCAGTCTCCTCGCCTTGGAAGCCTGATTGCAAATCCTAAACAAGTGCTCTGTGATGGGCTGGCTCCCTGCCCAGAGACTGCATCAGAAATTCTGCTTGATGTATCAAACCCTCAGTGAGCCGGGGGAAGGGAGGAGAGCCCAGGGAGGTATGGAAGGGGTGCTATAGGCAACCCCAACTTCCCAGCTTCCCTCTTCCAAGGGAAGCACCAGGAGGTTCCCTTCCCTTTGACCTTTGACCTGTGCCTATCTAGGAGGGCTTTTCACCACATCCTGGTGGATTTGAACCACAGGAAAGCAGCAGCAAGAGGGACCAAGGATGCCAGATGCAGCAGTGGTGCCATGACCTTCCTGTGTATACACAACCCCACTGTTCCTGGGACCTGTCGAGGTCCAGCCAGGCTCCTTCTCCACCAGCAGTGCAGATATCATGGCAGCAGCTACTCAGGTACTCAGAGTTTCTGACTGCAATCTTAAATATCAGCCCAAGGCCACTCTCACAGCAGAGATCTGCTCTGTGGGGTGACACTAGTCCTGCTGCAGAAGCTGACAAGAGAGGCTGAGGGCACCTTGGCCAGTGCCACCAGTCAGTGCTGTCTTTTCAGAGGGAGTAGTGGAGCTCTTTGGAGGCTGCCAGACCTATGGAACTGGAACACCAGTTAACTATTTCCTCTCTTGGAAGGGGAAGAGGAGGGGTGGGAGTAGTGTGTCTAGGCAAGGACGCAAGACTCCAGAACCCCCAACTTGTCCCTGGGCACCACACTGGAGCTCAGAAGACCTGGAGATGTGGGTAATGATGCAGGGATGAGCTCTCCCAGCCACCAGTCCATGAAGCTAGAACATGGCCCCAAGGTGGTTTTGCATTTGGCCTCCTCATATGGCAATGGAAGGGTGAAATAACCTTCCTTGTTTTTAAGCCAAAGGGGGCATGAGCTCTTTGCGAAGACCTCAAATTTTTTGGAGACAAAGCAGCAGTTTCCAGGCTCCCATCAAAGGCTCTTGGGTCAAGAGACATCTGGAAACTGTGCCACTCACTGTTAGTCACCGACTGTTTCATCCTCGTGCCCTTTTGACTGGATCCTCTCTTCCCAGTGAGGGGCTGACCCCGCTCACCGAGGAGCCCCTGCGAGAACTGCTGACGTTGGCGGGCTCTGCATCACGCTGGTGCTATTCTGGCTCCTTCCCCGCCACTGCCTCCCCCCATGAGATGTCACAGCACGAGGACAGCCTCCTCCAAAGGCACAGGGAAGAGAAGGCAGCTACCACTGTGCTTTTCAAGCCAGTCCAGCTCAGTCTTCACCCTCTCTGAAGGATGAACTTGTGAAAAAAACCCAAAACCTGGGGCCATGTTGCTGAGCTGTATCACGTCACAGTCAGCCCCTGCAGACAGAAGTCCCTTTCCTGTGAAATAAAGTGTCCCTACGGCACCTCAAAATGCTCCCTGAGAAGAAAGTGTCTAAATCCAATGTTTCCAATTTCTCCTATCAATCAAAAGTGGGATTGCTGAGTTTTTAGGGAGGGTGAAACACCAGGGTATGTCACAGCCAGAGGAGAGGGTAAAATAGGATAATGGGACCCTGTGCCAAAGGCAGAAGAGCAAGAATAGGAAGGTCCTCAGGTATACATGGCCTGGGCAGGTTGGGGCCAGGATTTAAGGCAAATCACAGTTAGAGCTCATCCTGGTCATTGGTGGGACATTGGGGTGGGATGGGCCCTGCACAGTGGAGAAGTGGGTCAAACCCTTCAACACATCCCAGTCTCCATAAACAGGGACACTGACCACCACCATGCAAGCAAAGACTTGCAGGAGAGCCAAAGGCATTCCAGCCTGCCTACACAGCCTCTGGGTCAAATTAGCACATGGAAACGGGGACAGCAGCAAGAAAGGTACCCAAGGGAAGGAGGATGTGAGAACAAACTGCAGCAGGGAAGGTGACAGGACTCCATCACGTGGAGTCTGGTCAAGAGGGCAGCAAGGGGATGGAAATAACATCCTCAGGAACTGGTCCAGATATTAAAGATTAATATCTTTATGTCTTCCCCACCTATCAAACACCAAGGCAGATAACCACAGATTAAATAAAAGACATCACTGCTGGTACCCACCCTCCCAGCATGGACACTGCCTCGGTCTGACTGGACAGCCCTGCACCACGCAGGACCAAGGGCCTGTCCCTGCTCCATGGCTGTCCCCAGCTACCACAGTTAATCCATCCCTCTCAGACACCTTCTTGTGACATCCATCACCCACAGTGCCTGGGGCTCAGAGGCCAAAAAGCGCAGCATTTACCCTAAAGGTCACTCCCCACTTCCCAAGCACTTCTGCTGCTGGGAGCAGCCAGAGGAGGAGTCCCAGTGCTGCTGTCCCTTGTGAGGAGGGCTGGGCTTTCCGGGCAGGGAGGGAGGTTTGCCACTCACCTAGCAGCAGGTTCATGAGGACCTCTTGGCCTGCCAGCGTGCTGCTCTTCACCAGGCAGATGAGGGTACCTGCAATCCAGGGGATCCCGTGCCCCGTTATCCCCAGGAGGTTGATCATGGAGCGGGCACCTCCCCAGGAGGAGGCTCTGTTGGCACACACCCCCAGCCTCTTGGACATGCAGATATCGATGGCCAGCAGCGAGTTGAAGGCAATTCCCTTGAAGGAGGGGTTGAGCTGCATGCAGTCCTCCTCGGGCAGCTGCTGCGACTGCCTCCGCTCCTTGGGGTTGGTGTTCTGGGCACCGGCTGCCCCGGCCTGGCTGCTCTGCTTCCTGCTGGAGCTCCTGCTCTCCTGGTTCCCCTTCAAGGGCTGATTCAGGGAGAGGAACTCAGCCCTGTTGAGGACATTGTTCCTGTCTCTGGCCCTGGACCGTGGCTGGGATGCTGGCATTGCAGTCTCTCTTTAACGCAATCTGCTTTGCAAATACTGGGAAGGAGAGAAATCCCTCTTCTCCCTGCAGAAAGCTTCCCCCACTCCCACCCTCACAAGCTGTGAATTTGGGAAGCTACAAAGGTTCCCCTCTGTTGCCGTTGCCCCCAGCACAGACTGCAGCTGTTAAATATAGAGTAAGGAATGCACATGGCTGTTTACTTCATGGGCCTAGCAAGCTTGCAAGGAAAATTAATGCCAGGCTTGGCAGCCACTCCAGTGCCAGGGAAGAAGGTTAGACAGCCAATAGATATGAAGAAGAGGAGGGAAAAACATTGTGCCAAAGGTTGGTTGCTTCTGGCCTGCTCTATTTAAATCTTCCAATTGCTTATTCCCCTGGGCTGCAAGGGAAACTGGGAAACGTAGTTCTTTTTGTGCTGCAATTCACATTTCAGTACCAGAGTCAGAGCTGGAGATGATGGCATCCCCCTCCTCAGGGGGGCTCTGGGGGGCTGTGCTACCTGGCTTTGCAGCACCAAGACCGGGTGTTGCACAGGCACTTCCCGTCAAGGAGCTCTCCCCCAAATCTTCCTGATTAATCTGTTCTTCGACTTCTCCCCCCCTGCCTGGGCACCCTAAATACCCCCTCCTCCCCCTGGCACGGACACCTTTCAAGCACCACTAAAACCCCATCCTCCCTGCCCGCTCAGGGTGCGCCCTGCAGCACCTTCCATCACTCACCCCGTTCCTGGATGAAGGAGCAGCATCTCCTGCCTCCTGGTTCCCTGGGAAGGAGCAGCTGATGAATTCCCATCCTCCTGTCCCTGGTGCTGCGTGTGGCCTCGATACCGCACGTGTCCCTGCGGTGTCACCCAGCCCCTGCTGAGCGCAGGTGACAGCCGTGTCCCCTGCAGCATGGCCATCGTGGCACGGGGAGGAGGAAGGCTCTGCCAGGCCCCAGGGAGGACAGGGAATGCCTGCTGTCCCTCCTGCCACGCACTCTGTGCTCCATCGCTGTCACCTCCCCGCTGCAGCTGGGGCCCTGAGACATCTCCCATCGCTGAGCAGCCCCTGGGAGCGTCCCACCGGAGCCTGCAGCTCCAGGTCACAGGTCTGAAGGATCGTGCTACATCCCCGAACAGCAGCTGAGTGGATCTGAGCCTCCAGCACCTCTGGGAGACACCATCCATCTCCCCTCCTCCTGCCTGCAGGGTGACAGCCCAGCTGCAGCCAGGTCACCTGCACTGCCATCACCTTCCCTGGACAACGGGCTCTCCACAGGAGCTCCAGGAACAGGATTATTCCTGTGCAAACAGGCTGGAAATCCCCCATGGATGGAGAGTTGGAGAAGATGGATATTTCATTGAGGAGCAGAGCAGCCACATCTCTTGGTACCAGTGACATTTGCCTACACAACTGTCCAGTCACAGAGGTCAGTGGCTGCACAGGTAACCCTGGGAATTGGGCACTGAGGTGTCTTTAAAGGTCTTGTCCAAACTGCACTGGGGAGTTTAAGTGCTAAAATGAAGCTCGTTTTTTTGGCTTCCAAAGATAATAACACAAATTTTACATTTTCTTTGCACTTTTATACATAGCTCTCAAAATTTCCTCAGTGAGCTGTGCATCCATACCTGACTGATAGAACATCCAGGTGGCAGCAGTGCTCGGACAAGCGAGAGTCTGAGATCCTGGGCTTTGTTCATATTTTCCTCACTCAAGGGAAAATAATATACCTCAATTTATTTCTGATTCATACCCTCCCAGAACTGATCCCTGGTCAAGGGAGGTGATTCTGCCTCTCTACTCTGCTCTGGTGAGACCCCACCTGGAGCACTGGACCAGCTCTGGGGTCCCCAGCACAGAAAGGACATGGACCTGTTGGAATGTGTCAACAGGAGGCCATGGAGATGCTTCAGGAGCTGAAGTAAGTCTGCTCTTGAGCCAGGCTGGGAGAGCTGGGGGTGTTCAGCCTGGAGGAGAAAAGGCTCCAGGGAGACCCTAGAGCCCCTTCCAGGGCCTGAAGGAGCTCCAAGAGAGCTGGAAACGGAGGACAGGACTGGCTTCACGCTGCCAGAGAGCAGGGGTAGATGGCATATTGGGAAGACATTTTGTACAGTGAGGAGGGTGAGGCCCTGGCACAGATTGCTGAGTGAAGCTGTGGCTGCCCCATCCCTAGAAGCTTTCGAGGGCAAGGTTGGACAAAGCTTGGAACAGCCTGGGATAGTGGAAGGTGTCTCTGCCAGTGCCTGGGGGGGTTGGACTAAATGACCTTTAAAGGTGCCTTCCAACCCAAACCATGTGATTCAGTGATCCCAGCTGGAGGAAGAGCTCATTCCCTTCTCAGGCACCCTTACCCAGCCCATAAAACACAACCTCTCCTGGCTCAGGTACCACGTGGGGCTGTGGCAGCCCTTAAATCACACAGGAGCTGCCACATCACCAACACCCATCAGCTCCTGCCTAATCCCTGGCTGTGCTGCCACTACCAGGGCAGTCAGCACCTCATCCCTACCTGCCTGCCCTCATCCCACTGCCCAGCATGTGGAAAATCTCAGCCTAGCTGATATTGGCCAGGCACAGAACCATCAGCACTGCTTCTCCCTGGCTGTAGCCATCACCTCCCCAGTGCATGGCCTCCTGGATTTCCCCACTCTCTGCAAGGCTGCTGCTCTGTGGGGCTCTGCAAATACCAGTGGGCAGAGGGATAATGGCACTGGTGGCCAGGACTCTGCAGAAACAGGGAGACTCCTCCCCAGTCTGGTGCTGGGGATGCTGAGCTACAGCTTAACATGTTCCTCGGGAGCTGGCACGGGTTAAAAAATACCTTGAAAACCCTGGGACTGAATTTAATCTGGTGCCTGTCTCTTCTGCTGACACTGATGTGAGGGAATATCTCTGCCCAAGCCTCCCCATGAGACTCCAGCCTTGCAGTGCAGCACCAGTCCTGAGCAGGAAGGGCAGTGTGGGAGGGATGCAGTGCCAGCAAAACCCCTGTCACTTGTGGAGTGGGAAGGGAAAACTGCCTGGTCTCTCCTCCAGCCAGGTGGGCTGTCACTGACAGTCCCAGCTGCAGAAACTGAGCTTGGGAGGGGAAAATCCCTGCTCCCACTGAGGCCATGACAAGCCCCATCCCACAAAACAGCCACTAACCCAGGGGTTTATAAATATCCCTGTAGACAGGCTCCCTGCTCCGGCAGGGCTATTCCAGTCCTGACACATGATCCACAGGAGTCATCCAGCACCTGGGAGAACGCCCAGATGGACAAATCCAGCACTCTCCCTGTGCCCAGTCTGCCCAGCCCTGCCTGTGCTCCCTGCTGTCTCACTCACCCTGCCGGCAGGGCTGCTGGCCACAATTCCCCCGCACAGCCATGGCCACATGTGGTGTCAGTGGCCAGCATGGCCAGGCAAACCGTGCTGGAATGTGGGTGGGACAGGAGTGACAGCCCCATCCCCTTTCTCTGCAGTTCACTGGCAGTGTTGGTGCATCCCAACCTCTGTCAGCAGCTGGCCAAAGAAGCAGCACTTGAAACCAAAGTGCGTCCAGCAAGTGTTGCTGGGTGGGATTCTTCTAGGGACTAAAAAGAAAGCTTGGGCAAAATAAAATATCCTGCAGTATTTACAGCATGCAGCCTCTGGTGGGCTGGTGAGAGGAGACCCTGTCCTTTATAAACCTGGAAAACATGCTGGAAAGCCACGGAGGCACCATGCAGACCGCGGGGAGTGGCCGCAGGAACAGAGCATGGCCAGGCTGTGAGGAGACATCAGGTACATCAAATGAGCAGCAGAAGGAAACAACTCATAGCATCACCAGCCTCTCCTGAACTTGTCACAGCCTGTCCTGGCATCTCCAGCAATGCCATCACAGAAAAGCAGGAGCTCAGGCACAGGAGCCCTTCTGCACATGGCTTAAAGCAGCTGCTCTGGGGTGTGCTGATGCCTCACAGCAGCTCAATGCAGACAGGCACAACCAAAACCCAACAAAAACTCCATCTGAAGAGCTGATTCAATTAGAATGAGATAATGCAATTTCCTAGTTGACCAGAGCACCAGAGACAGCCAAGTTGAAGCAAGACCTGGCTGAAGCTTTAGTAAAGCTAGAGTTGCAGAATATGCAGTTTCACCAGACTTATGATGCTCTGGGAAACTGTGACAAGCTTGTTTGAAAAGTGTGAAAGAGTCTTGGAAATGTCAAAGGATTTCAGCACCTTCTGGAGGCTGCTGGATATTTCATTCGGAAGATGCTAATTTCATTCTTCCTTGTACTACATGATAGTAAGTGGCTTGTAACTTGAGTGGGTTCTTAGTGTTTCTTTCTGTCACAGGACTAGTGACTAAATTGTGCCTTTCACAGCAACTGGGAAGTTTAAAATAAATACTTCTCAATGCTTTCAGAAACACGTGAGGAGGGAAAACATGACAATAAACTGTGTTTTTTCCACTTGCTGTGGGTGGAAAGGAGCAAATCTGCCTCCCCTCATTCTGTGACATTCACTCGTTAGGATCACTTGGTAGCTCCCATCTCTACTACCTGCTAAGGGCTAATCCAGCCTGCTGAGAGTGCAGGGTGGGAAGGACTAAAAGACGTTGTGATGCCACACCATGAGCAGCACCAGCAAAGAGATTTTTACCCCTCATTTCCCCAGGTTTCCTATTTAGAAACACGTGACAGAGGACACACTCTCAAGGCCTGATGTCCATTAGCTATTGCTGAAAAGCCAGACAATTTCACCTTTGCTGGTGCTCAGATCCTCGGCCAGCTGATGGCCAGCAGGACCAGCTGGCAGCATCACTCCTAAAACTGCCTGTAATAGAAGTTTACAACTTTCCCACAGGCCACTGCTACCTCAGATGCTTCTCGCTGCCTGTTCCAGCTGCTCCCGAGGAGAGCTTTACATTATTCGTTGCTGGAATCACAGCCCATTCGACCTAGGGCTACAGGTTCTGCAGATAAGGAGACCATCCCCTCTGGTGCCCTTTGGTTGGTACCAAATCTACCTGGCAGACTCCAGCCAGGAGAAGAAGATCTTAATCCGAAAACCCAAGAAAAAGGACGCTGCAGTGAAATGAAAAGCTGGGGGGTGGGGGGGGAAGAATAAAAAAAAAGGCGCTTCTAAAATAAAAAACTACATTACCCACAATTCACGGACATGTGGGAGGAAATGCTGTTTTTTTGCAAAGGAGGTTTAGCTTCAACAGCTGCAGTTTAAAAGCGAAATACAGGGGGAGGGATGGGACTGGGCGAAGGAGGGAGGACAGGGCGGCGGGGGGAGCCGCAGCCGGTGCCGCCGGGGCCGCGGAGCCGCGGGCATGCGGCGCTCCCTGCCCGGGCAGCCGGCGGGGCACGCCCGGGGGCACCGAGGGGCTGCGAGCGAGTTTCTGCAAACTTTGACCCCGCTGCCTTTTTGATGCTGCGGAGGCGAGCGGAGCCGGAGCCCCCCCGCGCCCCCCCGCTCCCCCGGCGAGGCTCAGACCCGGGGCCGGCGCCGTCCCCGGGTGCATGAATGTATTGCGGGAGAGGAAGCCTGCGGCAGCCGGGAGGCGGAGGCACCGATCCTGCTCCGCTCACCTCCCCGGGCAGCCAGCAAAGAGGCGAAGGGGGAAAAAAACCCAGCGAGAGAAGGAGCCTCCCCCCCGCCCCGCGCCGCTGCTCGCCCCCGCAGCGCAGGAGCCGGGGCTCGGCGGCGCGGCCGGGGCTCGCCGCGGCTCCCCGGGATGCTGTGACGCCCTGCGGGGCCCACGCGTGTGCGGGGCAGCCCCGCCGGCCGCCCATGAGCCCCGCAGGCTGAGCCACAGCCGGCTCGCCCGGGAGCGGCGGCAGCAGCGGCGGCAGGAGGAGGAGGAGGAGGAGGAAGGTCGGACACCCCTGCGGAGAGCCGCTCGCCGAGAGGAGGAGGAGGAGGAGGAGGAGGAGGAGGAGGAAGGGGAGCGGCGCCCCCGGGTCGGTGCGTGGCGGGGGATGTCACG
>NC_031785.1:4645386-4747676 GCF_001522545.3 Parus major
TGCCCCGCTGCGCTCCCGGAGCCGCCGGCCCCACCGGCACCGCGGCCGCTTCCCTCTGACACCGGCTATTTCCAAGGAGAAGGGAAAAAAAAAATAAAAAATTAATCCCCAAAGCCCAGACATCGCTGGCGGAGGAGCCTCCAGAATCGGAGATTTGGCGACTTTTTGCATTTTCCAGCCGTCGTTTCTTTCTGTTATTATTGTAATTTTGTGCGAAAGGAAGTTATGAACAACTGCAAGTCAGGAAGTGGAAATCCACACCGGTTGTGACAAGCTGGGGCTAAAAACTATTTCATTATTTATATAGATTTGTCTATCAACATTCTGCTTTTCATCCAAAGAATAAAGGGAAATACCGGCTAGTCCTATGTTTGATGGTGAATGACAGACCGCATCTGAGCAAAGGAAGGACTAAATATATCAGCTAAGAACACCACCTTTATTTATTGAACTCAAGAGACTTTTTTTTAACCCAAAGAGTGTTGGAGCAAGAGATTTAATGGGTCATTAAAAGGGGAAAGAAATTTTAAAGGCCCTTTTGCTTCTGAAGCGCAGCTAACCTCAAAAATAGAAGCAGTACTTGTAAGATAGATATTCAAATTAAGGCTTTACATGACGAATTTTCTATCCTATGGATATCAGTTTTGAAAGTACAAACCAAGAAGATCTGTAATTGATCTAGCACCAGATAATTTCAATGCCTAATATTCCCCAGGATTGCTGGAGTACCCTAGGAGCTGCGTTGGACTGTACTCGGGGTATGCCATGGGCTGTATTCAGAGTATTAGCTGCAAATCCAAAGTTTTCCGGGAAAGTATTTCAGTGATTGAAGTCAAAGCCTCCATTGATCCCATTCCCACCAGCATCGACGAGTCCTCCAGCGTGGTCCTGCGCTACCGGACCCCTCACTTCCGAGCCTCTGCGCAAGTGTTGGTGCCCCCTCTTCCCAAGAAGGAGACCTGGATCGTGGGCTGGATCCAGGCTTGCAGCCACATGGAATTTTACAATCACTACGGGGAACAGGGAATGTAAGTATTTTCAAGAGCGCGTGCAGGTGCGTTTGCCTCGCGGGAAGAGGGAGCGAGGGGACCATGGCCTGGTTGGGAAATAGTGGGTGAAGCCAAAAATTATAATCCATATTTAAAAACCCAGCCCTCTTAAACTTAACAGGACTTTCCCATGTGTTTAAAATTCAGGCAAGCTTGTCCCTGTCATTTTAAAGCAGTGGGTGTTCTTCTCTTCGAATGGGGATTTGCCCAAGCCCCAGCCAAACCCCACTTGTTCTGGTAGGAACCCCAAAGCAGCATTATTTCACAGCAGCTTTTGGGCTGCACACAAGCCCTGAAACCCCGGGAGCAGCCCTGCCACTACGGGCACCCCTGCTTTGATACGTGTTTGACACAAGTGCTTCTCCTGACCTCCAGCTCCTCTTGCCTGCATCCCTCCCCATCCCAAAACTGTGCCTTGAGCGGCCCCGGGGAGAGCTGAGGGCTGACACTTGTGGCACGGAGCCGTCCCTGGTGTGCTGTGCTGCTGCTGCTGCTGCAGTGAGCCGTGGCTGGGAGCTCGGTAGCCCACCAGCTTTGGGAGCACATTTAACGTCACTGGAGGAATCCTGCTTGCTTTGCCCACAGTAGCAGGCAGCCCACGGGAAAGCACAAGCTGGATTTAACCCGTTGGTAGTTAAACTGTCTGCATCACCTTGGAGCAGGGTGCAAATTCCACGTTACCCTCCTTTCTGGGTAATGTGAAAGGGAATAGATAGGTATATGTGTGAGGTGGGAAGAATCCAGGGGCTGTTTGCACATCAAGAATCCCCTGTTACTGGTCAGACAGTCATAGTGAGATAGGAATGAGTCAATCAGAATGTCACCTCCCTGCCCAGAAAAGTCATCTCTCCCCAGTCCCCCACCAGCTTGTTCTCCAAACGCTGCAGGCTTTGGCCCACAGCTAAACCAGCACCTGATCCCCAAATGCCTGCACAGAAGAGCAATTCTGCAACTCACAGTGCTGGGCAGCACCAGGTGCAGCCTCCCGGTGCAGCAGAAATGTGTCTGTCCAGCCGCGGGGATAGAACCTGGCTGCAGAGCCAGCGCTGGCAGATGGGTCAGTGCCTGGAGGTGCTGATGCTGCCCAATCTCTGGGGGTGAGGGAGGAAGGACGGGAAGGTCAGGTCTGAGCAATCCTCTCCCTGCCCATCCCGAGTGCCCCGGAGTCAGGGAGATGCTGGCTGAGCCCCTGAGGGTCAGTCCGGGCAGCTTAAAAAAATGGCAGGATGAGGAGCGCTGCGGGAGGAGGGGGACACGGCGGGCTGGAGAGCAGGACTGGCTGAATGCAGCGCTTTCCTGAACATCTGCACGCACAGCCCGGCCCTCCTTCCCTCCCCGCCGCCTCTCAGGACACGGCTCAGCCTCTCGGCATCGCACGGACGGGCTGCAGGATGCGGCCCCAGGGAAGGGCACGGGGGGAGCAGCCCGAAGCCACAGGCTGCCCCTCTCCTGTCCCCGTGTCCCCTCTCTGCTCAAGCAGAAAGTTTCTCGAGAAGCGAACTGGCACCTGGCAAACACGAGCAGTGCAGACAGGCTGATCTTTGATTTTAAAAGTGTTTACAGCGGGCCTGAAATCTGTAGGCTTTTTGGCTCCACCAGCGTCTTTAGCAAGGACAATTTGTTGCTCAGATGTTCCCAGTTCCAGGCCTTTGGGATTTGCATGTGTAATTCTCAGGCTCATTTAGGAATCCTGTCTTTAGCGACCAGCTGCAAAGGAAAATAGAAAAGTCCACTTTATACAAATACAGCTCAGATGCACTGGAATAGAGAGGACTGGGTAGAGTGATGCTGCCAGTGCTGCTCTGGGCAGTATGGCCTTTTATTTCCCTGCACCTGAGTTGCCCTGTGTTTAAAACAAGGATTTGGTTCAGCCTGCCCTTGCTGGAATGTTTTGGGACAGAAAAAAAAAAAGGAGTAGTAGCTGCTGCTGTAAACAGGTAGAATTAAACACTGCAGCTATGTGTGAGAGCTTTTAGCTAGAAAATCATGGAAACAAAGATTTTTCCCTAGGAGGTTCATTGACATTTAACTGATACCAATAATAAAAAAAATGTTACCCAAATACAAGCAGGAATTAATCTGTTCCTGCACTCTCTTTCTATAGACTCATTGCCATCTGAAGGCTATAAATAAAAGCATTTAGGAGGAAAGGCCTCTTCAATGCCATTGAAACATGGGCTTGGAAGACCTTTACAGAGAGAGAGAGAGACAGGACTCAAACCTAAGAGAAAGGATGGGCCAAGCTTTAGCTGGTGTAACTCCATGTAATCCCACTGACCTCCACAGAGCTGCATCAATTGATGCCAACAGAGTCCCCAACTTCCCATGACAGGGAGAGGCTACTGCCACATCCATGTTTTTAACCCCTGTGGTGAGTGGTAAACAAAAAACCCAAAATAATCAAAAATCAGTCATCCAACTGAAGCACCAATACTTACAGCAGGCTTTGGATTAATTTTTCACTTCTCTGCTGGGAAGTTGTTAGCTGTGCATAAGCTGGCCATTACATTGAGGATGGAAACAGCTGAGAAATACTGGAGCAGATGGAGTTGTGCATAATGCTGCTATAGGGATGGGAGCTACAGAGGGGATAATTTAGACACGCACATTTAAAGTGGCACTGACAATTTGGGGGCTAAATGCAGTATTTTTAAATTTAAAGGGTGAGAATTAAAGCTCAGATAACACATAAGTGCTGGCATTACTTTCCATGTGAGTCAGTAGAGGCTGCAGGGAACATGAAAACCCCCAGCATGAGGATGTGGATGTGTTCTCTGACCCTTCTCTGTGCAGGACTGGGGCAAACTCCTGTTCACCCCATGGCTGGTATTGCTGTTCCTCCCATGCAGGATTTTACCCTTGTCCTTAGGGAAGGATGCTGCTGTGCAGAGGATCAGGATCAGGCCAGAGCTGTGACCTGGGCAGGAGCAGCTGGACCAGGTCCCTGCTGGCATCTCCTGGGGTGGGGACTGTTTCTACACTTGGTGGAACCTGTGTCAGCAGCTGGGCCATGCTGGAATGGCATTATCCAGCCTTCTTCATCTCCATGGAGATGTGCAAGAAGCCGTGCAGATGGAGATATGCAGAAGAGAGAGATAAATAAATTGGAGTTGGAATATGATCAGCTAAGAATCTGGAGTTTTGTGTGCATGTTTCTCCCCCTGAAAGACCTAATGGGGCACTTGCATCCTTACATCATCACTCCATCTTCCCAGGCATCTCTCCCTGGTGAGATTAAATCTTCCATGCCCTGCAGCAGGGACATAATGAACTCAACTTGTCAAGAGAATAAACCCCCAGTCCCCAGGATGGAGGACACAATCAAAAAATCACAAGGGTATCTTTTCCAAAGAAAGTGAAGGGAGGTCAGTTCACTGTGGGAATTTACCCCTCCAGGGATTTAGAGGAAAAGGCTTTGCTGTCCTGCAATGGCCCCTGGATCTCACTTGTGCTGTGAGTACCCACTTAGCCCAGTCACATGGGTTGTCCTGTTGGACTTGAGTCTGCTCCCCTAAACCAGCAGAAATTGTTCCCTTTTTCCTAATGCCAGTTTTGTGCTAGCTTTACTCCCTGACCCAGCCATCAGCCACAGCTGCTGGTTCACGAGATGAGGCAGGAACACACAGCTGGAGGGTGGGAGGAAGAGGGACCACAGCAGCACAGCTCTGTCAGCTGGGGAACAACATCTTAAATTTCCTTCCTGTTCTTCACTCTAACCCTGCCTTGACTTGCCTGACATGCTGGAGTAGGTGAGAGCTGCTTTAAAATTAAGCAGCTCTGGCTATCAGGTTTTCTCTCTCTCAGTGAGTCCCCAGTGCAGGCCAGTGTGGATGGAGGCAGGAGCAGGGATGTGAAATGCCTGAGACAGAGTTTCACTGCACCCACACATGGCCCTGGTCTGTGCACCAGGCAGGGGCTGTGTCCCAGAGGGGCTGCTCTTATTTAGGGAGCATGGAAGAGGAAGGTGTTGGAAAGCACAAGGTTGTGCAAGTCCATCTGGCCTGTGACTAATTAGGAGCTGGCTTTAAGCAATTAGAGCTGAGGATGCAATAGTGCCTGGTGCCTGTCTGGGAAGGTTACCTGGATGTATCCACACTGCTGGATGCCCAGGGCTGGAGGCTGCTGTGCTGGGTTTGCTGTCACTGCCCTGGTGGGTGCTGTGGGACAGGTATCTGGGAGCTCAGGATGAGCTGGGACATTCATTCCGTGTGACAGAATAGGAAAAATGTGTCTGAATGAGGACTGGGAAGCTAAAACCTACATAAAGCTGCTTGGCTGTCAGCAGCAGGGCTCTGGTTGTGCCACAAGAAATAGCTCAAAGTTCCTTCTGGTAGCAAGAAGACATTTGCTGAGAGAGGTTTCTTGGCAGCTCCAGTCTCTGGCGATGCCCACACTGATTCTGAAGGTTTCAGAAGAGGCAGAAACAGGCTTGTCAGTGTTATAAACCAGAACCTACTGATCTTGGAGCTGATCAGTGAACCCATGAAACCAGATAGCTTCGTTTCTTTTCATGCCTCCTTCCTGCTATTGTCAGCAAAGTGTTTACTGGGCACTTTCTGGTCTCTCCTTGGCTCGACACTACCAGAGAAAGATGCTGATGCAGCCAAAGATCATTCCACAGCATTCTTTCCAAAATCATCCAGTCGTTGGCACATTATTTAGCATGGACACACTCTGCAAGCAGAGGCTGCCAGCCTGGCTGGCACAGAGGCTTTGCTGTAGCGCCTGGTGAGGGGCAGCCACCAGCAGCAACCACCATGCAGCCTCTGCTCTGCTCCAGTCATGGGATCATCATGAGGCATCGTTTTTCTGCTCATTCCAAGCTGTGCAGATGAAGCATGATGATTTTGAAACCCTGGGGTTAACCACACTGGCTAGAATTAGGCACAGCCTGCTCTGTGAAGAAACACAGGCCGGTTTCTCCTTCCCCATTCCGGCCCACGCCTTCCCTCGAGCTGGGTGCCCTCCTGGGCCACCCTGAGCCCAGCCACGCTCAGCCTTGTCCTGGGATGCTGCAGGCTCTGCAGGCACCATCCTGCTTGGGCCCTGACACAGCTCCACATTTGGGCTCTTGTTTAAATCCTGGGCAAATCCTGAGAAGCTCCTGCAATTCCAAACTGACCTGGGGCGCTGGGAATGAAGACAGTGACAAGCAGATCTTAGAGGACCTGCATTTACTGAGCATACTCTACCAGGTTCTCCTGCCATTCTCCCACCAGCTCTGATCTCAGTAGGCTGGAGCAGCCCAGGAGGGTGATCACCCTCTGTGATATCTCAGCTCCTGGTTTGGCACCCCTGTACCTGCAGAGATGCTGTGGCTGCACCATGCCTGTCATCTCAGAGTCAACCTCCGGGACACTGTCACACCTCATCCCTGGCTGACAGCCAAGCTGAGTGCTGGTCATGCTATGGAAAGTAATCCTAAACCAGTGGCTGAAAGGGAGAGAAGAGCCCCCAGATGGGGTTTCGGAGCTGGGCTGTGTAGCAGGGAGGGGTGGCAGAGCTCGACCTCCACTCATCCATCGGCAAGGGCTGGGTCACCCAGCATCCCCAGAGCCTTCCCAGAGCCTTCCCAGAGCCTTCCCAGAGCCTTCCCAGAGCCTTCCCAGAGCCTTCCCCTGCTCAGCTCTTCCTGGTGGGCGTGAGGGCTGCTGAGCCAGGATGACTCCAGTTTGCAGAGCAGAGTGTATGAAGAGCTCTGCAGTGCACAAGGGTCCTGGCAGAACTGCTCAGGGATCTCCTTTTGGCTGCCTTCACTAAAAATTTTCTTCCAGGGAAAGGACTCCCTCTGCCTGCTGGCAATGAGCTCGGGAGGAAGGGATTGCTGCAGCTGCGGTGCTGGAGCTGACAGCAGCCTGCAAATCTGTGCAGGGAGATGTTGTGCTTGCATAACCCCTGGTCCTGCGGCTCAGAGCATCCCTGCATCCCCCGGTCCTGGTGCTCAGAGCATCCTCTGCTCCTGCTGCTCCCAGCATCCCTGCAGCCCCCGGGGCACCCCACCTCCTGTCTCACACTTCATCTCCCGCTGGGGAGGTGTTTGCCGGGACCCCCTGCTCGCATGAAAAAAAGATAAATGAGACCTTTAAATCCCCCACGGTATCCTCTAGCCAGAGCCAGACACGGCTAAGTGCTGAACGATCCAGCGGGTACAAACATGGAGGCACTTCACGGTCATTAACTAATTAACAGTCAAAACAACCTTACCAGACGGTCACATCAGTCCTGGCCAGAGCAGCTCATCCCAGAGCTGTGTAAGAGCCGGCCAGGCCGACGAGTACCCCCAGCCACAGCCTCCTCTGCAATCAAGGGGCTATTTTAAGCTGCAGCACCAGACTTATGAAAGGCTTGGACAGTCACCCTGACCCTGAGGAGCCTCAGGGCGTCCCCTCTGTGTCTCTCCAAGATAAAACATTTCCCAGCCTGCAGCAGGGAGCCACAAGGCTCGGGGGACTGGAGCACAGCCAGTCCTATGGCAGGGTCAGGTGCAAACGCCACCGCTGCTGCCACCCAGTCCCTTCTGCCACCATCATCATCCCCACTGCTGGTGGGGAGTGCTGATTCATGAGCAAGAGGGAGAAGGTACATGAGAGCCACGTCTGCCAGCCTGGTTTGTAAAAGACTGTCCTTAAAACAGCTGGTGTGCACTGAGCAAGTGATCTGTGGTTGTGCTGTCTCAGAGCAAACATCCAACTCTTCTTCTGAGACATTTACAGCAGTTTGCTTCTATTGGCAAATCTAATCGTAAGAAATAAACTGGAAGTTAATGAAAAAACCCACTTCAAGTTGTGCATCAGCAGTACCAGGTGACAGGGGACTGTTTTCACTTATATTCCTGCTAGAAACAGTGACCTTTCTGTCCCTCTCGCAGGTGAGAGGTGCAGGCAGTTTTACAAGCAGCTCGACCTCGGGCTCTCTGATTACTGTAACACCATCCCCAGCCCAGAGCCCGCTCTGCAGCCCTCAAGCTGGGTCCTTCCAAGGGCTGGAGGAGGATGGGTTACACTTCCAGCACCAGGCAGAGAGAGGGGAGGGACAGTGGCTCATGCAGAGAGAAATTTAGGGGATGAACAGATTGAGAGCAGGCCTGATGAGAAGGGTGCTTTTCGTGGCAGGATGGCATGAAGGACACAAATTGCAGTAAAAGCTGGAGAGGGAATGCATCCACAGCTCTTCCCTCTCCTTTCTGAAGTCCAGCATGTTTCTAAACTAGTTAATTAATGCATTGTCCATAATTTGCTATTGATTATGGCAGGTCGAGTTGGGAGCTTCCAGATCTACTGGACGGTAAAATCCAGGCCATCAGTGACTCAGATGGAGTGAACTATCCCTGGTACGGGAACACCACAGAAACCTGCACCATCGTGGGTCCCACCAAGAAGGAGTCCAAGTTCAACATCAGCATGAACGACAACTTCTACCCGAGCGTGACGTGGGCGGTGCCCGTCAGCGACAGCAACGTGGCCAAGCTCACAAGCATCCACCGGGATCAGAGCTTCACCACCTGGCTGGTGGCAACCAACACGGCCACCAACGAGATGGTGACCTTGCAGACTATCAAATGGCGCATGAGGCTGGGCATCGAGGTGAACCCCAGCAGGCCCCTGGGGCAGCGTGCCAAGCTGCAGGAGCCCTCTGCCCAAGAGCAGCCCCAGGTCCTCAGCAAGAATGAGCCAATACCACCCAGTGCCCTTGTCAAACCCAATGCCAATGATGCTCAGGTACTCATGTGGAGGCCAAAGGATGGACCACCACTCGTGGTGATACCCCCAAAACATCGATAATACACACCTGGCGTCCCGGCACCGAAAGGGAGAAAACCAAACCCGAAGCAAAACAATCACTTAGGTATTAGGATACACACGTATAATCTGAGCAAAATCAAAATGCACTTTTTATTCATTCAACAAATGCAACCATTCTACCTTCTCCCATTGGGACGGATTTCACTGTGCTAAAGCTAGAGGAGACCTTGGACTGGGTCTGTCTCATCACTGGATTCCTAAGGGAAGAAACTAACACTGATGTCTACCCTATAGCTTTTTTTTTCTTCCCTACTTTAGTTCCCGTTTGAACTTCAGTCTCATTAGCTTGTCCAGAACTGCCCAAAACAATAAGAACATTTTATTTGAGATTTTAAGAATTTATTTTTTTTTTCTTTTTGGTTGAGAACGAAACAAGTTCCTGGAGCAAAAAGTTGACTATTTAAGATAAGGTATTTTTTTTTAAGCTGTAAGGTTCTGAGTTGCAAATCCAAGTCATGCGGCCTTATGTAGACTTTGCTTTGCATTGCCAAACTTTTGCCTTAAAGCTATGTTTGACAAAAAAACCAACAAAAATGCCACCAGGCAGAATGTCCTTTCTACAGAATTCTGGAGAAAAAGTTTTGGAACAAGGAATAGATTGTCAGCATGGCACAAGCTGATGGATGAAAACAGCATGAAATTGGAAGAAGCAAGAAAAATCTTCCTATTTTTAAAACCTGGAACAAGGAAGCACGGAAATAATCTCAGTTTCAAAGCAATGCAAATAACAAACCTGCTGTTGGATGGCTCTCAAGGGGAAGCTCCCAGGCCACCTCCCTGCTTTGCAGGAGGAGTTGGGAGCTCCTCGTGCTGCTCACCAGTGGTGATCTCAGCCTCCCGTTAGCAGTTTAATATGGAATAACCTCACAGCTGGAATTGTGGCCCTGGAAGTCAACACCAATCAAAGGGGGGGATGTCCCACTGGGTTTGTCTTTAGGACACACAGATGTTTTCCCAGCTAGCCCACAGCCTCACCTTCTCATGGATAAGAGCCAAGGCTCTGCTGTTGCCGGGTGGAGCTCTGTCGCCCCTTGGCTGGTGAAACCCCAATGACGGTGCTGTACAAGGAGCAGGATATCAAAAGGATCCTTCTGAAGTCACTGGAGACACACAGGTGTCAGCGAGGACAGATCTTACCCACTCAACTACCCAGTTCTTACAGAACTAAGAGCTGGAGTTCAGGAGCAGCCACATCTGAAAATAACAGGGACCCACTCCCAGTAATCACAGCAGCAACAGCCAAGGAAAACTCTTCCTCTTGTGGTAACGAATCACATTGGGTTAAGTAGATCATTTTCTTCCCAATGACCTCATGATCGTTCCTGACCTTCAGGAATGAGGCACAGACAGGACCATGACACTGTCCCTGTCTGTCATGGCCCAAACATCCATTGTAGCAAAGGGTAATGCAGGAGAAGGTGCAGGCAGGGCAATACCTGAGCCTGGTGTGTGGATCCTCAGTGAGGAAGGAGCATTTGGAGGAGGAGGTGAAACCTGTAGGTTTTAATAAGAACTAGATGGCTGCTGAGATAACCAGATGCGCTTCTGCAAAGCAGATGAGGCAGAAGAGCCTTTTGAATGGGAGGGATGGGTTTGAAGGCAGAGGAAGTTCTGTGGTAGAGGTTGCACCTGGAGGCCAGGGCACAGGATGGGGAGTGGAGGATCTGCCCTGCTCCAGCACATGGCCTGAGGCAGATCACTTCCTTCTTCAGCTCCTTCCCCCAGAAAATATTTCTTCCTCCTATTTATAACTTGCCTCAAGAGCTGGGACTAAGGAGAGTTCTGCATGCCAGGTACAAGCCTGGCCCTGCTGAGCTGGTCTGAACTGGTCTCACAACCCCACACACGCTGCTCGAAAGGCTCTCCCCTCGGAGAGGCACCAATTAGCTGCTATTCCTGCCCTCATCTTCCACATGGGACTTTACCAGCCAGAAATTCTCCTTCCTCACTTCTCCACAGCCACACCACCTCCTTTGGCAACAGGTTCAACAACACCTCCTGCCCAGGGAACGCACGGCCAGAAGTTGTGTCCTCCACCAAGACAGCCTCAAACCAGCAAACAAGGATCCTGGGGCCCTGCAGCCATTCCCCTGTCTCCAGGGGAGCCCACCCTCCTCCATCCACCGGCTTTCAGAGATGCTCAGCCACCGAGCTGCTCCTTCCCATGGGCAGAGCTCCGAGGTGGGAAGTCTGGCTTGTAAACGACTGGACTGGATCAAACCCAAATCCACAAGCCAAAGGGTGCCTAAATCTCGGCTTTGGGACTATAAAGGGTGAAGATAGGGAGACTTGGACTTGCACAGTCACTCTCTGTATTAAACTCTGTTTTCTTTCCTGGATTCAGATCCAACTATAGCTCCACTGGCACAGCCCTTTGGGACTTGTCTGTATTTTCTCCAAGGCAATACACGCAGAAGAGGACGAACTCTGAGCTGTGGGTGAATAGCTGATCAAGCTCTCACGCATCCTGGCTGCTGCTGAGTCCCATGGGTGGGAGCAGAAGGGGTATTTGTGTCTGGTATTCACTTTGTCTCCAGGTGCTGAGTACTTACAGTTCTCACTGATGTCAGTCTGGGTTGAAGGAATTGGACCCAGTTGTCTTAATTAGCTGCATGAAGGAATTCCAAGGAAAGATTTCTTCTCAGTCACCAAAAACCACATTCAGGGAACACCTATGTCCTTTTCCACTTAGCTTTGTGTTGGACTTAGTCTCCCAGTGCATTAAGTAAATCTGGTTCCTCCTATTCCCTCTACCTGGTGGACTGGATACATCCATGCAATCTGAGAGTAACCTCCTGGCTAATTTGTCCTGTTGCACTGAACGGACCCAGCTAAGCAGTAAATACGAAATTCAAATTTCATGTTGGGGTCAGCTTTGCATGGACTTCTCCCTTCCCAAAGAATGCCTTTATCCCGTGCCTAGGTCAAAACGTGCCCCTTCACCTCCATCTGCATCACCAGACGTGGCACAGAGAGAGATGCTGCCTCTTTTGAGATTTCATGCATTGTGATTAAAAGTGATGTTTTTCCAATGCTGCTTCATTACAAAACGGATGGGGACAGATTGTCTACAACAGGAAGGATGGATGGAAGTAACAGGGGTTCTAAGACATCACTGTTGCTGTAGCTGGTCAATGGCCATGTGGTTAGAACAGGGATTGATTGACAGGGTTCCAGTGGGGACTTAAATCTCTGGGGACCCAGGGCAGAGTGGTAAATGAGCAGAGGTGAATCAAGCTCATTCTCTGGCAGCTTTTTGCAGAACCAGGAATACACAAAGGATACACTGGGGAGGTGTTGGGACACCGACACGGAATACTGTCTCTGCCTCACCCTTCCCATCAGTGATGCTCTCAGCTCCTTACAGACCCAAATCCCCACAAGGGCTCCGAGTGCAGCCTGGCCATCCCTGTCACAGCTCCCTTGTGCTCCAGGGTGGGCAGCAGCCCTGACCCAGACCCTCACCCACACCCAGGGCCGGGCAGGGGCTGCCCAGCACAGTCAAGGCGCCGAGCGGGTCACGGACCTCGTGGTTCTCCCTTTTTACCCTTGACACCGAGATGAGCGTGGGAAGAGAGGGGCAGCCCCTGGGGGAGTCAGTGCAGCCCCTCAGCACCTTGGGGAGGGCTGGAGACCTGCGGAACCGGCGCCAGGCTGGCTCCAGCCCGGGGGAAGGGGAGGCACCGCCGTCCCTCCTGCCCTGGCTCCCGGCGCAGCAATAAGAACCATCCTTGGTCTAGCAGAGATACTGTGAAAACAAAACCAAGATGTACCGAGTCTGGACACTTACAGAGATGTAAAAAAACAAAACCCTGCTTTTATAAGAGACAGAGAAATAAAGTGAAATTTTCAAACGCGTCTGCCTGGAGTCGTTTGGGCGGTGGCTGTTTTTAAACAAATGGCTCACGTTTCGAGGCAGCGATAAGCACCCTATTTACCACCAGTTCTCTCTCCGTGTCAGCTCTGGGACTGCAGCAGACAGAGCCAGGTTTCTGGTGAAAAGCACCAGCCGACATCCTGCATTTCTCATCCCCAGGCTGCAGCGCATCCCGGGCCGGCCGGAGCAGGCAGAGCTGAACTTCCGCACACTCTGATTTCCTGACACCTCGTGCTTATTTAGCAAAAACCGGGGCAGATGTTCGCTGTAATCACCGCATCTGGGCACAGGAGAGGGTGAAAGCTGCTGCAGCCCATGATTTTCAAACACCACCTGTATTCATTCCATTATTCCCTGCCTGCTCCCAAAAACTTCCACGTTCGGGTTTTGTTTGCTTTCCAGTGAAGGAAAGTGCTGACTTCAGGAGAGGAGGGGGTACCTGGCCAAGCAGAGCTCCACTGCTGATCCCTTAAATCCTCGGGGCCCCACTGGCACCTTCCAGCTCTGTGCTCCAGCTCCTGCTGCCACAGCCTGACCCCACTGCAGGCTCCCGTCCCAAGCAAGACACAGGTTCCTCTTTTTTTTACATTTTTTTTCGGTTTTTGGAGAAGTTTTGCTGGTCTCTGATCCAGCTGGCAAAGCAGCATCAAAGCTTCTCTAAAAGGCACCAGAGCAAAGCCCTGCTCGGTCTGCTGTGGTATCAGTGCTGTGGCAGTGACACAAACAAGTGCAGGAGGGGAAGAGGAGGAAGGAAACTCCCAGCTCGAGAAGAGGAATGTGCAGGGATGGAGCTCAAGCAGGGGAGAGGACAGATTTTGAGTGGGATTCCTTTCTACAGTGGAAACACTCCAGCCTCATCTGTTGATAGCAGGTTAAATTTAGATGTCCCAGTTTTGGAGGGAGGGAGGGAGGGGTGGGGAGGGGACACCAGCCAATTCACAGCTGCTTTGGTGAGATCCTGGAAAAGACAGAGCCACCCGGTCACTTCTCCCTGCCCAGGGACACTGGAAAAGCCCCAGTGAGGGATGAGGAGGGCAGAGGGAAGGTGATGAGCCCAGCACAGTCCGGGTGATGCTGGAGCCCCGTTCTGGTGCTTCAGGTAACACCAATCCCTGACTGCTGCACATCTCAAGTTCACAAGTTTTGTCCCTTGCCTTTGTGGTTTTCTAGCCTCAGTTTTAAGCAGACTGAGGCAACGGTTCCTTCATTTGAAGAACGACTTCTGACCCCCACAGTTCCTGCTTGAAACTCTGCCGGGACTTTCCTCTGCTGATGCTAATCTGGTTTCGTTCCCTATTTCTTCTCTCAAATCTCCTTAAACTCTTCACATGCAGCAGCTGCAAATACTCCTTTCATGCCTTCATGTTTTCAAATTTTAAAGCACAATATTTTTAACAATGCCCTGAAGAACCTTGAAGCACCTGTTAGAAATAAAATAAAAATACAGTGCAGTGAATTGACACCTGATTGTAACAGCTCCTGAAACAACCTGCACTGAGATTCTCAGGGCTACCTTTAGTAACTTCTGTAAATTGGTCCCCAAAAAACTTTTGATTGTAGAGTCCTGGATAAAAAGGATTTCCCTGAGAGGATGGTGAGGCCCTGGCAAAGGTTGCCCAGAGAAGCTGTGGCTGCCCCATCCCTGGAAGTGTCCAAGGCCACATTGGATGGGACTTGGAGCAGCCTGGGATAGTGGGAGGTGTGGAAGGCGGTGGAATGAGATGGGCTTTAAGATCCCTTTCCTCCCAAACCATTCCATGATTCTGAAGAATCCAAATACAGGAGAGCAACACTGGAGAGTCAGGTGTGACTCTCCATGATTCATAAATTTGGGGTTGTCCCACATTTCCCTTTCACCTCTGCATCTGCAGAGAGGTTCTGTGAGGAGCCCTGAGTGGCAGCGACTGCAGCACCCTGCTGGGAGAGAGGGTGGTGTAGGGGGGCTCTGTCCATGCTGGGATGGCTCTGCAAGGAGGCAGAACTGCAGCCCAGGCTGGAGCAGCAGCTGTGGAGCCCCAGCAGTTGAGTTTATCCCAGAGCAGGGAACACACGAGTCCCGACACAGGCACTGGCAGCACGGAGCCTGCAGGAGACAAGGGCAGCTCTGCAGTGGGGCAGACACACACTGGCAGAGGAGCTTTGTGACCTACTGGGAGCTGCAGGCAAAGGAGGTGGGGATGAGGAGAGGTGAGGAACATGCTGAGTGTGACCACAGAGCCCCTGGGGAGTTGAGCCCACAGACTCACATAGGTGTGCACAGCTGGAAGATGTGTTGACACATCCAAGCCCATCCCTGGGAGAGAAAGAGTCATGGAGTCACAAAGGTTGGAAAATACCTCCAAGGTCACAGAGTTTGACCAAACACTCTCATGTCAATTAAACCAGAGCACTCAGTGCCTGTTCTCCATGGCTCAAGACCCCAGAGTCTCATGGCTGTGAGAGGAATGAGAGGGATGGACTCAGTGCTGACCCAGGGCTGCTCACCCCTGTGAGCCACAGCCACCTCTTCCCAGCCCCTGGGGCTCCACACGACATTTATGTAGGAACAAAACCTTCCCTGGCACTCCCAGACTCACTCATGCCAAAGCCTGATGCAGGATTATTTTTCCTTGTAAGCAATGCTGGAAGCAAGGCACGAGGGACACATGAAAACTAAGAAGGGATAAATAAAATGCCATTTCAGCCTCCAAGCCTGGATATGTACACGGCTGAGGGGAGAAGGGAGCTCTGCTCCAGAATGCTGGCAGGGACAGAGAGCAGTGCCCTGATTCCTGGGCAAAGGGGTGGCAGGAGAGGTAGTGCCAAGCACCTGCCTTCACCTTTCCTCAGCCTCTGCTCCCCGTGTCTGGAGCAAGGGAACGTTCTGCAGCACTTTTCCAACCTCCATCATCTCACAGGGATCCCTGTGAGACTCAGCCCACACCTGAACAGAGCTGACAGCTCCCTGTTGGGGCTGAGCAGCCCTTCCTGCCCAGGACAGTTGTGTCAGGAGCATGGTCTGGTTTCTCCCCCACAGCACTGCCAGGATTTTGACCAGGCACATGTCAGCTCTGCCCTGGCAGCAGGGTGGCCGTGAGGGACAGGCGAGCCGAGGGATGCACTCCAGCCCTGCCATCAGAAGAATGCCACTGGCATGTGTCCTCTGGTCACCTCCACCCTGTGGCACAGAAGGAATGATGTCCTTCCCTTCCCAGGAGATAGAACCAGCCACAGGGATATGGCCATTTTGAAATACCAAGCATTAAACAGCAAAAGCCTTTTGAACATGAGATTTAAGTAATTATTTTTCTACCTCTGTGACAAAGCTATGGTTTTGCTTTATTTTTCCAGAAAAAAGCTCTTTTCTTTATTGCTCTTTAAGCCTTCAAGGAAGCAGAAATCCCTATTTTGGTCTCCCTACAGGTTTGGGGGAGATCCTTTTTGTGCCTGAGGCTCCCCTTTGCCCAGCACAGTGACACCATCCCTGTGCTCTGTCACAGAAGAGCACTTCCAGCACTTGGCTTCCCACTGCCTTGAGGCCACAGCATGGTCTCAGGGGAGGGGAAAATAAGTGTGTGCTTTCATTAGAAATAATTAAGACTTTGCCTTTGATAAAAGCCTTGGAAGATTTCTGCTGCTACTGAAAGAGCAGGAAAAAGAGGCACAGAGGGCAAAGCTCCTCCAGAACAGTGAGGGCTGTTGGTTATCCAAGGATTAACCAGCACGGACAAACTACTGAAGGAGACTCCAAGCCTGGTTAGTCCTTGAATTCTTCCCCCAGGACTACCAAGACTGGATTTTTTTGCATTAGCAGCTTTATTCTGTGGTGGATGTCCACCCACAGAGCACTGGACAGAGGCCTCATGATCCAAAGCCACTTAGCACAGGTGACACAGCCCATGACAGCTGCTGGCAGCCACCAAGCCACTGCCACACGCTCTTGCCAGCTCCTTGAGTCATCTAATGAAAATGCAGATTTTCCCAAGCCGACTCTGCTGGGTTTTGTGCATATTCCTGTGGGCTTGTGGTCACGATCAGCCTCTCTGAGCTGCTCAGCTCCTCCAGCAGCTACTATGGAAACAGGGAGCAGCACCTGTTTGTCAAGGGCAGATAGTTCAGGGGGTTGGGCTGTTTCAGACAGGATTTGGGAACAATTGCAAGAAAATACACGTTCAGTCAAGGTCTGGGGTAATTCTAAAGGCACTTCACTTGCCAGGAGTTAAACAGGTACCAAGCAGCAGAGCAGGGACACTCCCAACTGCTCCCATCATTCCAAAAGAGAAACTTTAAATGGCTCAGCGTGCCACGTTCTTACCAAGCCAATCTTCTCCACAGTGAGAGGCTTCTGAGCTATCTGGGGGAGCACAGCTGATATGGCCTCTGAGGAGGTGTCACATGCCACAGTGAGGGGAGATTAATGCAAAGAATTTAGGGTCAGTGGTTTGGGCCAGCTGCTATTTATAAAGAGGAAGGAAAGCACAACAGCAGTGTCACCTCTAGGCCGTAAGAAATGTTGTCTTGTCAAGGAGAACACATTGGGAGGGGCATGCTTCAATCCATCTTCAGCTTTTCTTCACCTGCAGACCAGCCAGTCTGGGAGTGTTCTCTCTGTCCCAGTGCTGTGGTCCCTGGATTGCCAGAACTCTCCCTCTTCCCCCAAAGGGACTGGGAGGTTACACCCAAATCCCCAAAGTGCTGCCTCTAATGTGACCCATGGCACACCAGGGTGCAGAAAGCCGGGGCAGATGGAAAAGCCTTGGAACCCATGGCCTTGCAAAGCCTCTCCACAACTTAAACCAAACCCTCCTTGTACACTGAATGTCCCCCATTTCTCAATTTTTAAAGGAAACCTGCCTAACATTGTTCCCAGGTGCAGGAAGGACTCCTGGCTCAGCAAGGACAGGAGTCAGGAAAACATTTTTAGGCTGATTTGAAAAAAGCAATTCCTTCAGGAACTGTAGACAAATATAAGTAGTTTATAATGGTATGAAAACAAGAAGTTATCAATAATTTACAATTCCCAAAAATGATCACATGCTGACCAAACCAGAAAGTGTCACCTGTCATTGTATCATGTGACAGTAAAAAGACAAGAGAAAAAGGAACATTAGAATGTTTCTGCTGGAAACAGAAAAAGAGGAGAACCCCATCCAATCTGCATGGACTCAGCTAACACAGGAGCTACTACTTCAAATGTGTTATCCACAGACCAGCAAAACCTGATTGCATCATTTGGAGGTTTCATGGAGGTCAGATACATCAAACAGAAAAAGTGTTTGGCCAGAAGCCTTTGTGGCATTATTTAAAACATTTGTTTAGTATGTTCAAGTATAAACACAAGAGAATTTCACAAATGACTTCAACTAAAGCCAAAAACTACAGGGAAAAACCACAGTCTCATCCCTGTTGGAAAAAAAAAGGATCCAACAGTAGAATCCAACAGCCAAAGCCAAAAAAAGCAAAATCACTAATGCCTCTGGATGGAGGTCACATGTCTGGCTTGCAGGGCCAGAAGTTTTTCCCAGAACCCGAGTTCCATTTTCTGCGTTCTGTAAGATGTACAGAAAGGTAAAAATAGGAGAGCTTTTACTTCCCACCTCTTTGCTGAATGTTACTGCCATGGGAACGTGCTCTGCACACTGCCAGCTTCTTCCCAGATAATTTCCTATTTCTCCACTAAGCCTCTGGCTCACACATGACTCAGTTTCAGCACTTCACTGAGATAAGCATGTGCCCCATCCTAGACTTAAAATTAGCAGGGCAAACCTCAGCCCCTTCTTCAGAGCCTGGGATAATCAGACATTCTATTAATGAAAAATGTGCTGGTTTATGTCAGGAACCAACTGGAGCTACTCCCTTGTGTAGGCAAGGGATGGACAAGAGAAAGCTGAGCCCAGCACGGGGCTGATAAGTCCAGCACACATCCATCTCCTCTTGATGCAGGGAGATAATAAATGATTCCAACACAAAAAAAAACATCAAGCCAGATAAAATAGTTTAATATAGAGCAAGAACAAGTATTGCATAAAAATAAGCAAAATCTTTTCCTTAAAAAAAAAAAGTCTGAGAACTCATACTCAGGAGAAAAGCTGGTTGGGTATCGATCATGTGGGTGAGTCATGAATGCAGGAGCTACAGGAAGAGTTCAGGATGTTCCTAGCTTCTCCATCCACTAAATCCAGAGGAAGATCTGTGGAGCAAGATAAAAAGAAAACCACAGCAATGAGTGCTAGAGCCTCCCTCAGACAGCATTAATTCAGCAGATCCCTCAATCAAACCTTCAGTCTCCCTAGTATCAGGAGCTTTTTATGAGAACACATGAGTATTTCCAGCCTCTTTTACCTGAGCCTGCAGCAACACACACTGACTAGATATAATTGTGCTTATTCTAGAGCCTGCCAACTGTAGAGATCCATGTTCTCTCTATCTGACAGGGAAAAAAAGTTTAATAAACTTGCTGGAAGGGATCTAGCCAGGCAGAGGCAGAGCAGATGATAGAGTTAACCTTTAACTGTAAATCATCACCTCACTTCAGCCACAAAAGTACCAATTTCTTTCATTCCTTGTTTCAATCTGATAAATGGAGCAGACTCCTGATTCACACACACGGCTTGAGCACACACATCATGTCTCTGAGGGGTGGAGGAGAAGCATGATCCAAGGGGAAATTTTCTCTAAAGACAGGTAAACCTCACTGGAAAGCTCACTTCCAGAGCTTTGACTTTGAGCTCTGCAGCATCACCAAAATGGAAATCAGAACTAGTATTTAAATGCTATTTTCAGAGTTTGCTCTTGTAAACCACTCCACTCTTCATTCTGAATTCCATTTTTAAGGAAGAGCTGAGACACAAAAAATGGTACTTACGTGTTAGGTGATCCAAACCCAAACCCTGAAAGAAAAGCAAGATAGAAAAATAGTTGGTGAAAGGGAAAATAAATGCATAGGATTTGTAATAAATGCCCCCTCACCCATACAGGGATTGAAAAATACTTCTTTCCTGCCTTAGGCCAGGAAGAAAGCGAACAATGAAAGTCAAATCTCCATCTACAAGAGAAGTGACTTGCCTGGCTCCTAAGAGGGTTTGGCTTTCACTGCTCATCAGCCAGGTCATTCATTAGCAGCCCTGCAGACAATGTGCCTGGTTTGCTCCTCTCCCTCTGAGCTGCTTTCTGGAGGTGGTCTGTGCTTAATGCAGGGCCCTGGTACCAGGCAGACACCAGGGAATGTGGCCTTGCACGAGCTTTGCTCTGAGCCCTGGCTAAATCACTGTGGCTTCACTGAACTGCAGCAGAAAAACATTCAGCTATTGGTGCTGCAGCTCAATTTTCCCATGCATATTCCTCTGATACTAAGTAGTTACAGCACAGATACCCAAGCATGTGGTACTGAAGAAATATTCCTTATTTCTCAGTATTCTCCCCTGAGGATAAAGGGCAACTCCACAAAAAGGGGTGAAAAGCAATAATCAGATGAGGTGTGCAGAGAAGTAGGGATATGATGACATTGCACACAGCAGATCAGTGATGGAATTTGAAGCTGAAGGCTGAGAAGGTGCTACAAACCCCAGTTCTCCTGGACATGGTGCCTTCCCTACAGCACCACCAGGACCAGGCAGATTTCTGGCAGGGAACTGAGGAGTCCCACACAATTTCCAGGGAAAACCAGAAACATGGGGGGTGTTGGGGTGATTTTAGCCTCTCCTACCTCCTCCACCTGTCCCAAAAGCCGAGAATCCACTGCTTTGTGTGCCAAAGCCTGTACTCTGCTGGGACAGGGAGCCAAACGTGGGTGTGTTTTGGTTTGCCAAGGTGCCAAATGACGCCGTGTTGTTACTGGTACCACCAAACCTGCAGGTTTTAAAGAGAAAATCTGAGTTTGCAAACATCTTCTCACTTACACTGGAAGATTGTCCCCATACCTGTAGTAACAGTGCACTCCTTAAACGAGGATACATCAAAAGGTGAGACCAGCTGATGGGAATAATTGTCCATTTCAGAAAGGGATTTCCTGGTTTGGATGAGACTATTGTACATAGAAAGGTCTGTTCAGCTTCCATTCTTGACACATGCTGAGCAGGAAGGCAAATATGTTCACACTTACACAGGGTATGTCTTCAAGTGCTTGGAAATACCAACTCCAGCCATCAAATGGAATATTTTAATTCACCCCTGTGTGTGGTTTTCACCAAAAGTACAGCATCATTTCACTTCACAAACAGGGCAGCAAACACAGAATTGGTGTAAGCTGCTCAAAGCCAGAGCACAAAGCAGAGCCCAGATACAGAATCCAGATTCCCAAATTTCAGAGGGTACCTTCCCCATTGCCCAGAGAAATCTGCAGGTTTCTCAATTCCTTTCTCTTCCCAGCCCATTTTGAACCACACAAGGTTCCAGTGCTTCCCTGAAGATCTGCACCAATCTGGACCTTCTCCCCACCACCACAAACTAATCATTTTCCTAATTGCTTTTGGGGACTGAAATGAGAAACACTTTTATATATGGAAATGTGTCTTTCTCCACCCACTCTGTCCAACCAGGCAGCACAAAGCTCTCAGTGTGACACACTAATGAGACCATGACATGCAGTATGGTTCTCTGCCCATTTTTCCATCCTGAATATAAGAAATATTCTCAAAGAACAACCTTCAAGTTTAAACCAAACTAGGCAAAGTGCAGATACAAGATTTCCAAATGACAAGCTCTGCTAAAGCTCTTCAAGTGCACAACAATCCTAAAACCCAGCAGCAGCCTGAGCAGAGCTGGACACATCACAGTGTGCCAGCTCTGCAAGGCTGTGCCTCACACAAGCTCCTGTCATTTCTCACTTAAAACATGACCTGACAGCGTGTTAACCCACCTCTCCATCCATCCAATCTAGGAGACTTTAAAAAACCCAAAACACAGACCCACATCAAAAGCTATCTCTCCAGATAAAAGACAGCCCTTGTCCCAATGTGACAAGCAATTCACCTGGCAAAGGACATCACCTCTCCTCTCCCAAGACCCTGCCAAGTGTGCACACTGCTTCCACAGACAGCAGCAGTTCAGGAACTTGGCATCTCTGGCCCTGCTTTGGCTCCTCACCTCTGTACTCGCAGGCAGCACTCAGAACCACGAGTGTGCTCTTCTCAGGAAAAGCAGAACAGATTTTTTTTTTAAAAAAAAAAGGAAGCAACCCTGGGTGATGTGTTTAGAACAAGAGGTTTTAGAGTGCTCCATCTTCTCAGGACCTTGCTACAACACACAAATCCTGTCGATCTAGGGTAGGGAAGAGGAGCTGAAAATAGTGACAAGAAAACTTGTGGTTCAAACTGCTCCTTTCAGCTGCAACCAGAAGAGGTCTGTTGGCTGCACACAGTGTAAGTAACAAACAGCTTAATATGGACAGATTTTTTTTCCAGACACCTAAAAGACATGAAATGCAGTCATTGCCTAGTAAGAATTTAATCCAACCTATCTTGCCCAGATTTTCAGGTCTTCTGTAAAGCTGCTGTGCAAAACACAACTGAGATGCACTCGAGGCCAGTTTATAAAAGCAAAACATTATTTGCCCACCAACAGTTGGAACTGCAGGCTCTGAAGAAGTGCAGTGGTTTCTATTTCTGACACCCCCATCATTTATTGAGTGATGCAGATTTTTCAGAATTGAAGCAGTATGAATCACATGTATTTAAGTCAGTGGAGTATTCTCAGGAACTTGGAGCTAATACAACACCGTGTACTTGTAACTTCTTCAGAATTGGGATTTTTCAAGTTTCACTTCAAGAGAAAGGCAGAAAGGAAGTCCTGCACAGATGCTACATTATACTGCAGAATTAAACTATTGCTCAACGTTTTGTGGTAAGATTTGGATTTTTGTAAAGCTGCCTGGGAATTTTGCACTCTTTAAAAGTTTTAAAAATCAACATTCTCAGGGAACTCTGAAAATATCAGACCAATTCTGTACCTTTCTAGTAGAGAAGAAATTGTCAAAGCTTCCCACAAGTTAAGTCACTGAATTATCTTTCTTGAGTCTGCAGACTGCTTATGCAAGACCTCTTTCCTATCAATATGCTGCTTGTTCTGAATTCCATTTTATCTTTAAGCTCTCCATTTTGTCACTGAGCACATCCAGTCTCAGTACAAAATCCTGCAGCACAATGGCTGGATGTTGGAGCTGAGCAAACTACCAGTTGATTTAAGCTAAGTCATCCCTACAGACACATCCTTCTTTGTGGAGATTTAATTAAGCTGCCTGTATTTTCACCCTTTCCAAAGGGATTCCTCAATCTGCTGCACATTCTGGACAGCAGGAGAAGCTGGCTGAAGCCTCCCCCAGTTCAGGGGTATCTGCCCACACCTCACAGGGAATTAACAAGTCACACTTCTGGATGTCCCCCTGTGTCTTATGTAAAGGCAGTTCCTCCTGAAACCAGACAAAGAGACAAACACTTGTGAAATATATAAACACCAAGACTAGGGAGACATCCGGTTTCCTCTCCTCACTGGAAGTTTCTCTCTTTTTAACTGGCCCTGTCCAGTCTGACTGTATCTGCAGGACACGAAGGAGTGTTGCTGGCTGGTAGCACAATGCTGAAGAACTGCATTTGCTGCCTCCTGCAGTAGCTGCTTGGCAAGGTCTGGAATTTTGTATTTGCTGAACAAAGCAAGGAATGATGTGCTGTCTGCTCTGGTGCCAAGCACAGGCTTAGGGGGTACAGGAACAGGTAAAAACAATCAGTGAGGGATAAATATAAAGCTCTCTGGGAGCAGACTGTTACAAGTGCCTCATTCCACAGGTGAGAGAACAGCCTGAATTCTCATTAGCATCTCTAGCCCAAATCTAACCAGAGGATAAAGTGTCTGCACAGAGTAACAGATAACAGTAATTATTTTCTTTGCTAAGCATAGTTTGTAGTCCTAGATTTGCACTCATTAAATGCACACAGAGAAAACAGCCCCACATTTCCTCACACAGTTGCAAGCTGACATCTCTAAAGCTAAAGACTCAACACAGGAGTTATCAGCATTAAAATGATCACACATATTCTTTCCTTTGGCGTGTGCGTTTTAGTTTTATACCTTAATTGTTTTTGTCTTTTAAACAAACAAGCCAAGGACACATCAAGCTTACCAATCAATGACAGAATATATTCTTCATGTAAAAGCAGAGGCAACCAAGCATCCATCATCTTGTATTGCAAGAAGGTTGTTGTCCCTGGCTTACCCAAATCCTCCAGCGCTGGCTGCTGCCGTCCCCTCGCCGAACACTTTGCCTCCCGTTGAGCCCAGAGGGCTTGAAAAGGTTGGGGCTGAACCGAATGCTGGCACCCCTCCAAACCCAGGGGATCCCCCGAAAGTGGGAGGGCTGCCAAACACTGGAGCAGCACCGAAGCCACCTGAGCAAAACAGAGGCAAAAAAGGGGACAAGAACATCACATAAACAATAATGCAGCGAGAGAAAACAAAGAGCAGCTTTCCAAATAGATAATGGGGTGTTCATCCTATCATATGGACACCAAAGCATTTACAGAATCAATTCCAATCTGAGGGGTGTTTTGTTGCAAAAGATATGGGTAAAAGAAGTGCCTGAGTGCATTAAAGAAAACTGCAACTGGCAAGTCTTCCCTGTCTCTTAAAATCAAGGGGTAGATGCAAACTTGGGTTTTAGGTGCTTCAGTGATGCAAAGATTTGGGAGGTAGGGTGTGATCTAATTCTGGTTGAAGTGGTGGAAACTAAAATGGAAGGATTAAATGCCAGGTCAGTGGAACTGCCTGCAGGGAGTCAAGAACTTATCTCTGCTCTTGGCAATTTCTGTTCAGGGTTTAGTTGCCTCCTGCAGCTCTGAATGGATTTGTACCCAGATTATTTCATTCTATGTTCATCTGCTTATCGATATTATTGGCCTGTTTCACTGTGGAACATGAAGGACACCTGCTCTTTTATTTGACCAGGGATGAGGATGGGATACCACTGCACATTTTAATACCCAGGGTGAAATTCCAGTCCATGCCAAGGTAATGGATACTGTTTGGCTGTAAACACAAAAGGTCTGGAAAAAAAGTAAATGCTAGGTCTGAATTATTTAAACACAGATCAGATATTTTGTTACCTCTACCTCTAAGAAATTAAGAGCATTTATCCCAGGGGCTCAAGCTTTGGTCAGCAGATGCTCTCTTTAGCAATGCATACTAACATGTTTCACTTTCCTTTTTCCACTATTTTAAGTAGTGAAATGGGGATAAAAGAGGTCACAAAACCGAGAGAAATTTGTAAGATTATATTTCAAGGAGGTATCTAAAATAGGAAAAATGTATTCAGTTCCACGTTCTGTACTCTTGACTGTTCGAAACAGAAGACCAGAACTTACACAGCTCTCAGCTCTTAAATTGCAACAGGAATTTTTGGAATGAACACCTGAGGATGTGGTTTTCTGGATGCTGCATAAGAGAGAGTAAAATTCTGCCTTGGACCCACTAGTTAAAGCACCATTCACTCAGCTTTTAGTTATTTTTTATTTATTGTTCAGAGACAATTCTTGTCTGTGCACTGAGTCCAGGCTGTGGCAGAACAGCAAGCATCTCCCAAATGATGAGGGTTGTCCTAGTGGGTGCATTCCCAAAGTACCTGCTTTGTTTGGAGTGGAGAACCCGAAGCCTTGGGAGGCCACACTTCCACCACCAGAGCTGAAAGTGCCTGTAGGCTTCTGCTCTCCAAAGGAGGAGCTGCCAAAGCCAAAAGTCTTTGCTCCGCTGTTTCCAAATAAACTCGAAGAATCTGTGGAGATGAAGAATATTTATAAACAGCCAATATCACAGCAGACAATATTCTACACTGCATTTCATTAGCTGAAGCAGGAGAAAGGAAAATGAATTTTTTCTCCCCAACCCCCAAGCACACAATGAACATCACACTGAAAACAACACAGGGAGAAGTCAAGTCTTCCCTTATTTCTACAGGACTTTGTAGTTGCACCAAGATCCATTCTGGATCTGATGGGACCACTAACAGCCCTTTATTGCTGCACTCTAGTAAATCACCAGGAGGGATAATTTGTTTAGATGCATCCTGTGCCCCAGTCAGTAGAACACAACTCCTCAAGTGAGAAATCCCAGCAGCTACAATCAGTCTCTCCAGACAACACAAATATCAGCAAACCACAAATTGAAGCTTCTGAGCTGTTTTGGCAATGCTCAGTATTTCTACACAAGATTATCTAACAGGACCTTAAAGTAGGAGCCAAACTTTTCCAGCATTACTGAGAAATAACTCATTTTTTCATCCTTCATAAGCCTACAGGGAGTTTTGCATCTAGAGGCAGGACACGGAACAACCAAAGCTTTTTTCTGGTGGACCATCTGTTTTGTTTCATCACAAAACCCAGAACTGCATTAAGTGATTAAATTAGCAAGGTTAGAAAACTGACCTCAATCATTAATCCCAATGGATTATTAAAGATGTAATAAAATAAATGGATTTTCTCTCTTAAGGCTTGAAATGCTACTTCTAACCACTTGCAGCACTAATTTTACACCTTTCCTTTGTTTCCTGGCTTTCATGTTTAGCCACTGCTTCCCCTTCTTTGTGCTTTCTACCAGCCTATCCATGTCACAGCAAATTTTGGTAAAGTACCTTGCAGGTGCTGCATAAAGATATTAATTTTTAGGCAGAGGTTAACAAAAATTCTATCCCTCACATATTGATTCTTCGCAATTTAGACAGTCTTAGGGCAATGAGAGATGATCAAAGCTTTCTAACTTCCAACCAAGTTGGGAGGCAGAAATTCAGTGACAAGAATTTAGAGTATTTAATTTTAAGGAAGGATTTAGTCAAGAATTCTCTACAGAATATAGATATTATTCACACTTCCTGCATCTGCTTGTTTGTTTCAATGGTTTCCCTACTTGTTTTCCATAAATCTTGGAGAAAAATTCTGGATTACACATCACACATATTCTGGTTATCCCCTCAAAGTCTTTCATATTAACACAGAATTTACTCAAAAACAATTAGTAGCAGAAAAGCAGATGGGATCACAAAGGCAGATGGAAATCACAGCACATTTTGTATTCTTGTTTTGTTCACTTACTCTGGGAAGCTGCGGATCCAAATCCTCCACTGGAGGAACTGAAGGGATTCTTATTGGCTGCATCCTGGCTTGGCTTTCCTCCCAAACCACTGAAGAAGCCTCCACCTCTCCCTCCACTTCCAGCTCCAAACAAGCTTCCAGTGGAAGAAGATGGCTGCTAGAACACAAAAAGGACAAAAAAGAGATTTAAGCAAAGGCAAAGCAGAACGTGTTCCCCTCAAGGCTCCTCTGCCTGGGCCTTTTCTCTGGATGTCTGAGGAGGAGGCTGACAAACCAGCCAGCAATCACCTTCCAAAATGGAATGCCATGAAATTTTATTTAAGTCTATATTAAATCTTGTCCACAGCACAGAATGATGCCTTTGAGACTTGACCTACACTTGCCCTACTTTCCACTTAGCATGGAATAAAGGCAGGAGACTTACTGCATCTATCTCATCTTGCATGTGATAAAATGTTTCTGTCTCCATACCCCCTGGAGTATTCATGCAGATGCAAATATCACCAATATGGACTGGGACAGATTTTACTAAACACATCAAACTGTATTTTTTAAATACATATCAGAAATAAGCAGCCCTTTGCTTCTATAAAAAGCCATAAATACTTGCCTGGCCAAAGACAGTGCCTCCAGTATTTGTTGCTTGCCCAAACACAGAACCTGTGTTACTAGATCCAAAACCTAAGAGAAAAAAGAAAAATTAACCTCCAGAATTACTGCCAGAGTGTAAGACATTCTGGGAGGTGACACCAGACCAGGACAGGATAAGGACAGATCTTCCATGCCAAAACACAGGGATACAAATGATGTTACCAAACATATCTAGGCTGGACAAATACAAAGCATGTGCCAACACAGAAATAATAAATTACATTGAAAGTTTATATGAAAGCCATTCTCATTATCTCTTTGGCCAACTTAAAAAACAGACAATAGAAGCCCTTATCACTTATGGGATTGTTGCTAACACTAAGAAAATTGGATTTCTGTTAACATGGCTACAATAATACTGCAAGTCGTGCACAAGCACTGGAGCATTCTGATTGCCCTTGTGTAAAGAGGATCTGAGCTTTGTTATCTGAAGACTCCTGATAAAGATAATGAAATGTTTTGATTAAAAAAAGAACTCCCCTTTCCATTTCCCAGTTCACTTAAATGTGCCTTTTGTAATAAAACTTGCATTTCTATAATTAGGAACACCTTTCTCGAGCAGAGTTCACTTCCCACAATTTAACTGTTCTGTGCTACTGTAGTTAAAATGAGCAAGCAGCTGCCTGCAGTGCTGTAATTTTTAATTAAATGAACCTAATTAGTTTTTCTTCCTTGGAAATACATGCTCTCTATTATTACTATGCACACTTGTCACTTTTCCCTGGGAGCTCTCTGAAGATTTTACAGACAAACCTTTGGAAAAGCCCAAACAATACACTGAGCATGAGGAGAACAAAATGGGACTGATCAAGGAGGTTTGGTCTGTGCAAAAATCCAATTTAACTGTGTAGACAGGTAGTTGATGCTCATGTTACTGATATATTTAATTCTGAGATGTTTCCAAATGCAAAAGTGGATTTAACAGATTTTTCCCTGCAAGCCCATCACTTTGAGGGCTTAAATTTTTTCTGGCCACCCTAGCTGATGACACAGTAACTACACCCAGCTGTACATCCCCTGTTGTATGTGCTCAGTGCACACCACTGAAGGAAGTGCTGCATCTGTGTTTATTCATTGCCTTGGTCTCAGAGATGCTCTGCCCCTTTGGTGCAACAACTTACAACACTTCCAGTTATTGTGCAACAGGCATGACAATATGTAATTCAAAATTAAATCAAGGTGGACTTGTAAATACAAAATGAAGGCAGGACTGGATGACAAGGCTACATTCAGAGGCCTGCTGATGAATACTGAAGCAGAGCAAAAGCTTCTTTTGTCTCAAATATTAGTCTGCTTCTCACATACACTGCAGCTCTTCTTACTAATTGAAAACAAAACAGAACAAAACCAAACCAAAAAACGAAGCCCATCAGGTGCCACAGGGGGAAAAAAGGCATTAATGCCATCCTGCTTTCCCCAGTGATACACTCCAAGCCAGACAGTGCCACTGGGACAACGCTCTGCTCTTACCTGAGGCCTGGCAGAAGCTGAACCCAGCAGAGGATGTGGTGGTGGTGACAGCAGCAGTGCCACCAAACACAGATGCTCCTTGCCCAAAGCCAGTGCTCTGCCCAAACACAGGAGGGCTGCTCTGCCCAAAGAGCACCCCACTCGTGCTGGCTGGCTGGCCGAAGGAGAAGGAGCTGGCGCTGTTGGTGCTGGCCGGGGCTCCAAAAACATTCCCACTGCTCGAGGCTGCTGTGGAAGCTGCTGGCTGGCCAAAGGCTGGCATTGTCCCAAACCCAGACTGGCTGAAAGTAAAGCCACTTGAAGAACTGCTTGCAGGTTGTCCAAAGACTGGTGCTTGCCCAAAGGCTGGCTGGCCAAAGCCCCCCGTGGTGGTGGTGCCAAAAGCAGAAGTACCAAAGCCTGAGGTGGCAGCCTGGGTGGTGGCAGTGGCTGTGGCCAGAGTGCTGGTGGTGAGCTGCCCAAATGGAGAGGATGCTGTGGTACCTGCTGGGAGCTGTCCAAACACGGGTGGTGTGGAAGGGGTGGCAGCTGCTTCCCCGGCAGGCTGGGTAAATGCTGAGCTGGAAGAGCTGGAACTTGGTGGCTGAGAGAACACCAGGGAGCCTGCAGAAGTGGGGGCAAACACAGAGGCTCCAACAGCTGGACTCTGCACACCTGTAGTAACATCAGAGGTAGCAGCCAGAGCACTTGTGGCTTCCGCAGGAGAAGCAACACTTGCTGTGGAGGTTGTTGCTGAGACATTCTGATCTGGTGGGGCACCTGTGGAGACAGCAGGAGGCACCAGGGGCTTCAGATCACTGCTGGAGTTGGGAGCAGCCATGGGGTCAGGGGGAGGTGGTGCCACTGTGGTCCCAGAGCCCTCTGGGACAGTGTCCCCAGCTGTGGCCTGGGGTAAGGTGGGTTCTTTAAGAGGCTCTGAGAGCTGTGCTTGAGGCTGTGGCACAGGAGGTGAAGACCCAGCTGCTACAGCTTCATCTTCAGATGGTTTTTCTGACCCAGGTGGTAATTTGGCATCCCCTGCAGACTTACTGGAAGTTGCAGCAGGGACAGCAGTTTGTGATGAACTTGAGAAACCTCCAAACGAGAGGGAGGTTGAAGCAGGGAGAGTAGAAGGGACAGAGGTGGATGTGCTCATACTGCTTGTTTGCTGAATACCAAATGAAAAGGTGGGTTTGTTGCCACCAGAGCCCCCAAGATTAAACACCCCAGAAGACCCTGTGTTGGTTAACTGGACATTGCCAAAGAGACTGCCTGTGGCACTAGTGCTGATGGACAGGGATGCTGTGCCAGCTGACGTGACTGATGTTGAAGCAGCTTCTCCAGCTTTTCCTAATGTCAGGGGAGCAGCAAAATTAAATCCAGAAGGTACTGTAGACACTTTAGTTGACTGTGTTCCTGCAACACTGGTAGATGGTGCTTTACTGGAGGTCTTGGCATTATCATCTACTTGACCAACTCGTAGTCCTGAGAAGCTCCCAAGAGTTTCCCCAGCCAGATTGCCCTGAAACAAGTGATCTCCTGGTTTGGATGGAGCAATATCCAATTTGCCAGAGGTTGTGGGGGGAGCAGAAGATGATGTTGCAGCAGCTTTGTTTGACTGGGTGCCATCTGTTGAGGTGCTACCTCCTACTACACCTCCTGGAGCACCTGCTGATTTGTGGGATCCAAAAGCAAAAGAGGCCTCAGGAATTGCTCCAAGTTTGGAGCTCCCAGCAAACGAAAATGAATCCGGCTGGGCAGATTCTTTTGCAGGGGCTGTCAGTGAGAGAGACAGATAACAAATTGAGTTAGGGTATGCAAAGCTCATTTATCATTCTTGCAATAATGGTCCATTTTAGTGCTTTACAGACTGTCAGTGTTCTTGCCTCAAAACTACAAAGCCACTGTCCATCAGGTAACTGCAACCTTCATATCCATTCAGGACACAACAGTGACACCTGAAGCCTTTATGGCCAGGGTGGCAGTGACAAACATTGTTACTGTCATATCACAGCCTCCACTTGACCATCCTTCTCTTTAAGTACAGACAACTCCAGTCTTTCGCTCCTATTTCTTTTTCAGCAGTTTGATAAAAGTATGAAAGACCTGGTTATTACAGATGATTTTCTATTGACACCACTTTCACCTCCTCTTACTTGGTTCAGGTAAAAAATTCCTGACATTTACTACAGCACTTTCTTTTTAAACCAATGGCTCAGAACAGTTAAGGTCATAAAAATACTTTCTGACACTTGAAGAGTCTTCTACAAACTCAAATATTGCTTTACAAATTTAGCTATTTATAGACCACCAACCAGTTTCTATACAGCCTGTTTTCAGCTTTGGAAAACTAGAGAAAAACTCTCAAATCTAATTGCCAAAGCAACTCCACTTTTAACATACACTGCTGTCCAACAGCGTGAAACTGCTGAAGTTTTAAGGGAGACTGGGCTAGTTTTATTTAATGTACTGTCACATCATTTCTGAGCATCAAACAAATTCTCACTTGAAAACACTCCATTGTTGTTTGGAGTACAGGAAATCTGCATGGAGATCAACAAAAAATGTCAGAAGATTCTTAGCAGTTCTGGCATTATCCTTGTGTTTTCCCCTCTATGAAGTATATTTAAGTAACTGACACTCAATAATGTAGCTTTTTTTCCCTCCTGAGGTCCTGAAATTACATTCTGCAGTTCTTCCATTACCAATTACAGAGACAAAGGTGCTTCTACCAGTTCACAGAACAGAGTGAAGTACCTGCCCTCACACAATGCTGTGGTTTACAAGTCTCCTGTACCTCTCACTCCTCCTTTACTTGTGTTATTTACCTAAGCTTTTATGTTAATCTTCAAATTTTAAGCCAAATTCATTCTCTCTGCTTAACATCAAGAGTATCAGTAGCATTACTGTAGCTGTGATGGTTTAAGGATAAAAACAAGCCAAGATTTGTAAGAAGATTTGATATCTTTTATCAAAGGAAACAATAACATTGGGAGCAAATTTTTTGACTGTATGATCTCATCTGCAAGACTGAAATTAAAGGCAGAAAGCTTCAAAAATATTACAAAGCAGATTTTATCAGTTCCCTTTTATGAGATTGGGCAAGTAGAGACTACCTATGACATGGAAAGACAGCCTATGTATTGTCACTTCAATTCTAGAAGCAACACAAAGCCATTCCAAGCATTTCCCTCTGATTACTAAATAATCACTGGATAACAGTTCTATGTCAGTCTACCTCAGCAACTTTAAATCTAGAGATTAATGACAACAGAGGAAATGACTACAGATGTCACCCTTTTCATAAACTAGTCCCTCCTAAATATTCTTGGCAACAAATATTTTGCTTAATTGGTAGGTGGGTGGTCCAGATTTCTGTGTATTACAGGGGAGAATCCAGTGTATGTATGAAATGTTATTGCAATTTTAGTAATAGAACCGCAACACACAACAAGAACCACACAAATTAGGAAAACACTCTGCTAAGAAGGAAGAGATGCTGTTTGCACACTCTCTACTAACCTTGTGAGGGAGTGAGGCTGGGCAGCATCTGTGATGAAGCAGCTGATGTGACACCACTAAAATTAAATACAGACCTAGGAGGAGAGAGGAGAAAGGGAAAGAATGACTTAGCTCAAAGTGCTGAAATTTCCAACCATATGATGAGCACAACTCTGAGACTCAAATTTCCAGTACAGACTTGCACAAAGCCAGGCACACAGGAACAGTTTCTCCAAGAATTAAACAGGAAGAGACAAGCACACACACTGTGCTCCATTTGTTCCCTCTCTGAAAGGCTTCTAGAGGGTTAAAGAGAGTCAGGGTTCAAAGTTCTTTTGACCACCCCTCATCCTCCCATCCTTCCTTTCTGCTGTGTATTTCTTCCCCATGCACCAAAACCTGATGAGTTTGGGGAGACTGGTGAGATGAGAAACCACAGGGGCAACTAGAGTTTAAAAGAGCAAAAAGAGAAGAGTCAGTGCATGTGCAGAGGGAATAACTGGATACAGCCATCCATCAAAAAGGAGATCAATCATAGCAAGACAGAAATGAAAAGTTATCATGACTATTTTACACTGAAAATATTTTGTCTTGCAAAAATACTGTGATCTTTCATAATGAGTCTTGCAGAGATCTTCATTCCCTGAGGCTTTTTAGGCTGTCTCTGATTCTCAAAGACCAGCTGCTGATATAGAAGTCAGGCCATGGGACTAAGACATCACTGACAACAGCACTGTATTTAGCATATGGTTTACACACTGAGGCACTGCACATGGGACAAAGGCAGGGCTGTCTGCTTTTCAAATCTGAATTTCCATCATTTAAAAGGACCCTTTTAGCCCTCTGAAGAGCCCAACAAGGCATTTGGGTAGCATCCACTTAAAAAACATGCAGAGAAATGGGTAAGACTGAAAAAAACCAGCCATTTGAGTATGTGTGTATTCTGAATTACTTAATGTTGCCCACTTCATAGAGAAATTCACTTGAGTGTTATACCAGTAAACATGCAGAATTTTAAACAATCATTCCTAGGGAATTATCCCTCTCCACTAAGAAGAAGATATAATCAAATAAAGATTTTTGCCATCCCTGAAACAACATTCCATAAGAGAGGTTTCATAGTATCTGTGTGTTCATAACATGTGCCTTGCTTTGTGTTATTGTTATGTAACAGAAATTACCAGATGCCTTGGGGCCCCTCTTGTCACCTTTGTGAACCAATTACTTTTCAAGCCAAAACACAAAATTTGTTCTGCTGTATTAAAATAAATAATTCAGCAAGTGTGACCATCAGTACACATTTCAAGTCCTAATCAGGAACTTGTTCAACAGTCCACTGTAGACAAACCCCCAAAGCAAACCAGTCATCCTCTACTCTTGATTAGTTACACACTGAAAAACCTCAAAGCAGCAGGATATTGTGTCAGTCCCACAGAACTTCAGACCTCACTCAGACTTCCACAAAGAAGGTCTTCAAAGGACTCTGCTACAACTCCTGCCCTCCCAGTCTAACATTTGCAGGTGCCATTTTACAGTATTGCACAGCTTGTAGGCAGCACCTGCTGTAACAGCTAGTACTCTTATTTAATGTCAACTACAAAGAAATCTTAATGTTCATACAGACCCCGCAGAAGAAAACGAGAACGTTTTGTTAAGCTGTGAAGTTGTTGCTTGTACTGATGTCACAGTAGAAGAAACAGCTGTAACTGTTTTTACTGTCCCTTGTCCTGTAAGTTACAAGAACAACAAATAAATATATTTTTAAAATATATTTACAAATAAAAAAAATAAACAAAGTACCCTGACATCCATCTATTGGAAAAGGAGATATAAGCTTGCACACACAGTTGGTAATTTAATAAATTTCAAATAAAAAGGAAGTGCTATCAAATTCAGAAGCTGACATTTTCAATAAACCAAATTTAAGAAGCATTTGCCAAGCTAAATATGATTCCTAGCTATTTTTACTGCTTCTTACCCCTGGCTAAGAGGCAACCTACATGCACAGATTAAAGGCAAAAGACCAACAGAGATGGATCTCAGACATTTATGTGAGAGGCTTACAAAACCATGTCCAATGCAAGAATTATTATCTAATACACATTAAAAATCAATTGCTTCCTTCTCTTAATGTTTCCCCTTTCCCTGTTAAGTTGAAAACTGAGCATTCCTTTCTTTAAAGGCTTCTCAACTCTATGAGACTGATCTGTGTGTCTGAACTGGCTCTGGACTTGGTCCTACAGCTCAAAGCTCAATAGATCCTGCACAGGAATTAGTTCACTTCAAGTTTGTTCAGGTACTCCTAAAATGTTGTGTGTCTAAAAATCAAATCAGAACATTTAAAATGTTTTAAATCAGCAGGATTGTCACCCTGGAAATTGAAGCCTTCTGATAATGTTTTCATAGTTTTAGTTACTTTCCCATGAAAGTTCTATAAATGTAAGTTGTTTATCACAGTCCTTCTAAGAAACATCTTTTGATGGACGTTTCTCATGACCAATGTGCTTGGGAAGGTGGCAACTTAATTATCCAATCCCTGGCTATAGTCAAGAATCTACAAATACTGGAGTCAGGGAATAAAGGCACAGTTTTCTCTGCTCTGACACTAAGAGGTGGTGTTCACGTGAATCATTTCATGACCTCTAGCAACATAGGATTTTAATGTTTTAAAAATAAAAGAGCTGCTTTCAATATGCTGTCAAACCACAGTAACCTTGTGGAAGATGTGCTTTCAGCATTTCCTGATAAGAGTTACGAGTCCTGAGTGCACTCTGAACAAGGAATCGTGTCACTGAATTCTAGATGCAGGAACAGACAAAACACAGGGAGCACAGAAAACCACTCTCCTGCACTTCTGAACCTTCATTCTACAAATTCTCCCCCTCAAGACTGGCACAGCAACCTCTCAGTGAGGGCAAATTTTTTCTCCTCAGTGTCCTCATTCTCTGGACTGTGTATCCTGACATGTTGTGAGATACATCCAGGCCTTATTTCCATAAAGACAACTTACCTGAGATCTTGTTGCCAGATGATGTTGGAGCAGCTGTGGATGCCATAGGAGGGGGTACACACACAGAGGAAGGTGGAGTCTGGCCCTTCATTGAGCTTGTCAGAGGTGTCTAAAAACACAGCACCACTTCAGGTCAGTGCAGTCTGTCCATTAACAAAAGTCCTTCTGACATTGGTTTGGTATTATCAATGTCATGCAGTGACTTAAGAATAAAATAGAGGTGGGTGGTTGAAGCACTTAGCAGAGCTCTGCAATCTTGGGCCCATTATGTCTTGACACTTAAATACAGGGTCAGACCTCAACCTTTTCAACAAGCCAGCAAGCCTCCGTGGGCAGCAGCTCAATGATTCCAGAGCACAGAGACTGCTGCATGGGTATTTTGATGCATAGATATAAAACCCAACAGCTTCTCAACCATTAAGAAATATTTTCAGCAGAATAACAGGCCAAGTAACAAACTCTCTCCCTTGACTGCCTGTAACTTTTGTGTTTTTTTGGTGTGAAACTTAGTTGTATCTACCTAATACAGCTTCCTTTGCTGCTAGCTGCGACCCTCACTGCAGCAAGGCTGGGGCCATTAGAAAGCTGCACATCTTCAGAAGAGAGAAAAGGCAAGACATAACACAGATATGCCTGGCATCACACTGTCAAGGTCACAGATACAGAAATGGTTTGTCAAGAAAGCAAGGCAAGCTATGAAAATTAAACCCCCAAACTCTGCTGAGCACACCCAGGTAAACATTCCACAGGGAAAGGGTTCTATATCAAACTACCTGTTTAGCTTGATTTGTAGCAACAGTTGCCAAAACTTGATGGACTGCCTGGGCTGCAGAGTGAGGTACAGATGATCTTCAAAAGAAAAATTAAACAATTATATGAATAACTAGTCTGAAAGAGGATTTCCTCTCATCTCAAAAAGCACAGCTCTCAGAAGACTTGCACAACAGCTGCTATTAAAGATTCCACACACAACTCCAAACGAACAAATCTGATTAGAAAATAAACCTCTTAAATGAATCAGCCACATTTAACAAAGGAAGTCTGTAAGTCTTCTCCAGACACTCTTGTGTCTGAAGAGAGTCAGGGCTTTCTATTTTACAGGGAGTTGATGAAAAATCAGCAGGTAAGGGGATTACAATTTTATGCCTAGTGGATAACAAATTTAAGCAGCTTCCTTCACAATGTAGAGTCCAGACACGTACATGCAATGCTTAGAAATACTGAGTAAGGAGACAAAATTGGGAGGGGGTGGAGGGAACACTTCCTGTCTTTGAAGTGTACTATAAACATTGACAAAGTCATGGCAAGAACTATGATAAAATTAACCTGTGTTCTGCATGGTAGGTTTAGTATCTTTGACCATGAAATAAAAACCCCCAGACAATTGCTGCAGAATGGCAGAATCTCATGTGGTGCAGCATCTGACCTTGGCACTGTGGGGCACCAAATCACTGTAACTTGGGAACAGCCAACCAGTTTTAGCATCTCCTCAAGTCTGTGCCCCACCAGGTTCAGAAGCTTCACTGGCCAATACTGAAGATTTCAGAAGCTTAAATTCAACCATGATTGCACTCTCTTGATGGCAAAGCCCAGCTTTCTTACCCAGGCAGATTCTCTCCATCTCAACTTGGACCAGAAGTTCCCTAAGGCAATAAGCAATCTCTGGCTGAGGCTACAAATCCCAGACAGTGAGCAAATCTGGGCATCCAAAGCTTTCTGTCTGCTAAAGCATGAGGATGCCCAAACTGCATTTACTGTTTGGTCAGCTGCAGGCCAATATACAGGAATTTTCTACCATATTCCAAAGGAAGAGGACACATACATTAAACATTTTGTATGGCCATTTGGTCTTGGATATGGTTTTGTGCCTTAAACAGCTTTGCTTTACTAGTAAGTCCTTCCTTCCTTCCTTTCCTTCCCTTCTCTCTCTCTACATTGCATGGCCTGGATTTGCCCTCTGCCCAAAGCAGAAGTACAGCAAACAACGAAAACTTCAAGACTAACACTGGAAAATGTTGGTGTTGGGATGGTGCAGCTGTAGATTTTAAGCATGTACTGAACAAAGAAGAAAAGAACAGAAAGCCAGTGAAATTCATGAGAAGGTGGGACTTGATCTCAAGATCACTTGACAATGCTGTGAAAATGCTGGGATTAATTTCAGTTGTGGAGAAAGTATTTTTTTTGCACTGAAAACTGTGTATTAGTAACTGGAGTGGGACCACCAATACACCCAGTCACAGGCCACTGAACAACTAAAAAATCATTCCTGCTTAACAACCAAAGAGTGAGTTGTGGCAGCAAAAGGGAGCCAGGATGTCAGAAGTGGCAAAAACTGATGAATTAACTTTGCTGGGTGAATGCTCTTCATTTTAGTGCTGAATCTGACTGGCAAGCATGGTTCATTTGGGTAGAATTTTTATAAAGTACATTTTTATGAGGTCAGCTATAAAGTAAGACTGTAGAAAGCCTCCAAGATATCAAGCTAGCTGGTGCTCTATAAATTAGAGAGATGAATCAATAGTGTCAGTCTAAAACTACTTGAAAGTAAGACAGGTCTTTAACTACAGTTCAAGTGAAAAGCTATCTCACTACCTATTGCTCACTCACAACCTTCTCTATGCATAGCCAGTACTTTCTACCTTTTTCATCATAGTTCTGATGAAACAGAGGGCAAAAAACTTCCTGGTTACAATACTACTTAGTATTTTTTAGCCAAAAAATTCCCATGTGGAGCTGTCTGCAAATTTGATTTTCACAAGATGTAGCAATTCCCCTCCCCATTCCAGTTTATCATTTTTAGGAAGAAATAAAACAGAAAAAAGTGCCAGAGCTGTTTCTCAATTAAAATGTAAAAGAAACCATGAAGTAAATGTCAAGGCCAGCAGCTGAGTACCACCACTGTGAGACTTTTCCCTTTTTGAAAAGTTGAATCAAAGGAATCTCACCTTTTTTCTTTGACAGTGAAGAGTACACACAAAAGTGTGAAAGCCAGTGGTGATGCAACAACAGCAACTGCTCCAGAAGCTGCATGTACAGCTCACAGTTATATGGATGAAGCATTTGCAACTCCATATGAACATATAATCAGAGATATGTGGTGAAATCATCCCTCTTCATGCAGTAAGCCAAACTTTGCACAGACTTTTCAGTAATGCCCTTGCCTCCCCAGCCCATATCTGGCCATGCACTGTTCTCATCTTAAGTGACAGCAGGAACTTCAAGCAAAGACAGTTTCAAGGTCATTACAATGACAGGGAAAAAGTCTGGTCCTAGGCTGGTGACAGAGCCTGGTGATAAGACAGAAATCTCTGGAATGAGCTGAGCTGGCTGTTGTCTGTAGGAAGCAGGGTAGGGAAGCCAAGTGTTACAGCTAACCCACAAGAAATGGTAACAAATTCAAGGTTAAATACCAGAAGTCAACATTCATAGTTTAGTCATGAAGAAGTGCCTTGCAGCTTGGTGGTATTCCAAAGTGACTGACCCCTACTGACAACCAACCCTTCAGTCAAAATTCTGATGTCAAAACATTTGAGACAAGTTTCCAGAAAAGCCAGAGCACAGTTCTCCCTCCCTTCAGGGGGTGAATCTGGGAACAGACAGAAGAGGCATAACTCCAGAGAAGGCTCTCTCTGCAAAGGATGACAAAGTAGAAGGAAAACATCTGGACAACCTGAAGTCACAGACCACACTCAGTGACAGAGGGCTTTGAAAGAGGTAGAACAGAAGCAGTGATTGGAGAGATACAAGAGCTAAATTTCATATTAGCAGTAAAACCACTGAACCCCAAAAGAAGAGGATTCACATAAATGCATTTCACAGACAAACAGAGAAGGTTAATACTTGTCTCACCATTTGTTCAGGACAAGCCATTAGCAAATCCTTGAATGATCTGGAAAGATTGATCGATCAATCTTTCTTTTATTCTCTCTTTCTTTCCTTCCTTCTTTCAATATACAAACCCAGTATTCTTGTCTAAATGCACCCACTTTAGTTCTTACACAGCCAGACTCAGCAAAACACTGCTACTGCTCCCCACTGGCAGATGTGCTCCAGTGCAAATGCAACCAAAAGCCACCAGAAAGAAGGTCAGCACTCACTCACCCTATTACTGCAGAGACTGCTGAACTCAGTGCCCCAGAATTGAGTTCTCGAACATTCACCACCTGAGGAACGTTCTTCAGAGTTGATTCAGTCAAGGAGGTGCTCACAGCTTTAAGGAACAGAAAAAAAAAAAAACAGAAGGAAAAAAAAAAGTAAAGACAATCTTATTAAGAATTTCATTTCATTCAATATGGCCTGAATAATTCAAAAAAGATTCATCCAAGATTCTAAAACATATGTCCTGAAACATTTGGAAACTCAGACTTCATTAAGGACAAAAGTAGTCACAGCAATCTATATAGTTGGTATATTTTTTGTTGCTTGCTGACCAAGTCTAATTATTATGAACTCTCTCTAACAGTGTTGTAACATTTTCTGTTAACAGAAATGGGAGTTTCTCAGATACTTTGTACTAGCAGCTTGCAGAAAAAAGGAAGACAAAGGAGCATTGGATAGCTCAGAGGTGCAACAATTATAGATGTGCACCACATTTTGTTTGATGATCTCCTCCTTTGAGAGCACTAAATCCCTGGGAAGGTCCCATTCAGCTGCTCAGAGGTCACTTGGGCAATTAGCCATCCTTTTACCTGGGGACTGGTTAGCAGCCATCTGCCTCTGCAGAGCTGCAGCAGCAGCTGCTTGTGGTGCTGGAACAGTGACAGTGGGAGCAGGGGCCCCGTGTTTCACAGTCTTTGTTGCAAGCATTGTACTGTCTGCCCCTTGTGGGATGATTCTGTTTGAAGTTGTAGGCACTAAAAAAAAAAAAGAATTAACAAAAGTATTAGTTAAATGTTTCTCTATAAATCAGGGAGTCTTTGAAAGCCTTTGCTGAACTGCAGTTCTTCCTCTAAGTACACAGCTTCCTTCTGACAGGAGTGGTGTGTAGGCCATTCAAACAATCAACACAATCTGACCCTGGCAGTTCTGGTATATCCCAAGGAATTTAGTAAGGCTCAATAGAAGTCATTTCAATGCATTAGAGGACTTTCAGTTTGCTGTAACAGACACTTCTGCTGACACCTTATTTTTCTCTCTGGCTGCAGATTAAAGAAAACTCTCTTACACAAGGAAAACTCAGTGTATGCAAATGCAGTTCTTACTGAGACTTGCAGGGCTCAGAACTCCTAACCTTGGCCACATCAACCAAATGCAGAAGTACTCCAGTTTCTTAGTCTTTGGGCAATATTTTAGGTCACTGCAATCTGAAAGAACCAGGCTATCACAAAAACAGTCAGAGAGTCAAGGTGTTTTAGTGCTTTTAGCTCGAGTTCATGAGCTACAAAGCCACTTTGGTAGTGCTCCAGGGAACCTGGCAATGTAAATCTCTATCCTGCAGTCTCATTTCTCCAGGGCAGGAAGCACTGCAATGGATAGCACAGTAGTTAAAGCTACCCACAAGACCACATTGAGAAGACACACTGCAAACACAACTCACACAAAGTACCCAGGGAGAGGTGCTGTTTCCCAAAGGAAGGAGATTGAACCATCAAACCAGGCTGGACTGAGGGAGTTCGGACCACTGGAGCATGACGAGGGACTTGGACTGGGGCAGCCTCTTCTTCCTGGTCCACTGCTTGGGAATCATCATTCTCCAGTGACTGGGAAACTGAGGATGTTGAGCTGACTTCATCCAAATCTTCATAATATCTCGTGGACAAGAAGGCAGAGCGGGACAAACTTGCTGCAACATCAAAAACCAAATTCAGTATTAATTTGAGGGAACCATCCAGTGTAACAGCCATGACAAATGCAGCCTATTTTAGGACACTCTCCTATTGGCTTGTTTTAATCCTGAATTGATAGGATATGACTTCTTAACTGCCTGAAAAGGCAGCCTTCAACCAGACAGTAACTGAAGGCAAGTAACCGAGAGCAGATGGGAGAACAGGAAAGAAGTAGGGGTTAAGAAGACTAAAGCTAATTTCAGGTTTCAGTCCCACAGCAGGTAAGTTATCCTCCTGGAAAGCATTTCAGACTTCTATGGTAACTAAAGGTTTACCTGGAGCTGTAGACCTAATCGGTGGAGTTTTCCTCTTAGCTAGAAAATTCCTCAACTGTGCCTGCTTCACTGGGGATAACTTAGCTGGAAAATGGAAGACAGTTATTAGTCTACAGTCAAACTGCAAGTTAAAAAAAAAAAAAGGAAATTCACATTCATGTCAGGAAGAAAAAATAAATTACCAGGTGCTTTGGGCAGAGGTTTGGCATGTGATTTCAAAGTAGTTTTCATCAAATCATTGCGCAGGCTTTCAAGGTCACTGTCAAAACTGGGACAAGGCAGAGCAGTGAAAAACATCAGCAGCAGAAAGAAACCAACCAAAGCAGGAACAAAATTGGGCCAAAGTAGCCACTAGAACCACTGGCACAGCGGGAAGAACAAACAATTGGTTCCTCTAGATACTGTGTGATACATTTTTAACTATTTTGGAAACTTCAAGAGCCCTTCACACTACTTCCCCTGAAGTCAGACAGATAACCACCAGTATCTCAGCCTGGAGGCTCTATTATCCCATTTATTATAAAACTCCTTAAACTTTTAGGGGAAATTTCTGCTAAGCATCAAACAGTGTCCAAGAACACAACCAATGAGCTTCTCTATTACCTGGGCATGGATTAGTATAATTTTTAGAATGTCCTGTCCTCCCATACCATGCCCACACAAAACATCATTCTCTGGAGGATGCTCCCTTGCACATTGCTGGGGGCAAGAGAGAAGGAAGAATTCCCGTTCCACATACCTCTGAGCACTGTTTAGAGATGTATCACTGGGAACACTCCACTGAGATGTCTGGTTGTAGAGGCGGAGCTGCTGCAGGCTGTTCACCAGGTGGTTCAGTCTCTTCCTCTGCTGGTTGATGATTTCCCGGTTATTTGCCAGGGTGTTGAACAAAGTCTCTCGCTCAGGGACTATCAGACGCCTGCAGAAATCACATCAAGGGACAGGGACATTCTGTGCATCTGGGTCACAGGCAGGCAAGCAAACACCAATGGTTTAGTAGTTCTGGCTACTGAAACTCTAGGAGGTCAAACACCAAAGAAGTTCAGTCCATCTCAAATACAGATTTCTCCTTTGAATATGTCTCCAGTTTATTCGTTTAGCTTATCTGCTTCAAGATGTTTTATCTATTAGAAAGGTTTCATTAACTGCCATCAATGAATTTCTGCAAAGCTTACAGTTTTTTTTTCTATAAGCATTATTTGCACTGTTCACAGAGATACTACAAGTATGTAACCTGCATGAGGCCGAAGAGTCTGAACCCATGGATCGCATTAGGTGTCTGAGAGAAGATTTACTCCCAGATCTCTCGAAAAAGATTGTATTGTTAATCAGAAAAAGGTCCTTGTTGATTAAAGACTAATTCCCAGATCACTGATGTGTTCTTTGCACTAGTTCTGTACTCCAATTTCAACTACTTACTTCTGTTTTCTCTTCTGTTCCAGGTGCCGATCCCACTCCAAATCCAGAACGTCGTTCACATCCTGAACAGCAAACTTCACGTACTGATGCAAGCGCCGGATTTCCTGACAGGCAAAATAAAGTGAGTTATAAATTCACTTCAGAAATCTCAGTTTCAGTTGGAGAAGATGAAGACTCTTCAGGCTCATTCAGTCCAAGCTATAGAACACTTGCCCATATTTCTGCCTGGAAAGAACCCAACATGGTGAAAATTTACATAACAATCAATGGGGTACACACAGGGTTTGGCCTGGACATTTTACCTCAGCTCTCAACTAAGAGTAATACTGTCCATAATATTTGCAAAACACTGCCAGGTCTTTACAAAAAGGATTTTACAAACACCAGGCATTATACAAAACAATCCTTATTTCAAATGACACTTCCAGAACATGAGTCATTTGTTCCCATCTTACAACGCTGAAACTTCTAACAATTATAAGTGATCAAAGCTTTGCAGGCTACTCACACAGCTCTAGAATATTAGCATTCACAGACTATGATTCATGAAAGCACTCACAAATCTCACATTAAGGCAAGGAATTTGACTTTTATAGGTAGGAAAATAAAAATAAAGAAAAAGCAAGGACAGAGAGTAAAGTGACTCATCCATGACCATACAGCTGCACAACTGCAGCAGCTACACCAAAGACTTCTAGTCCCAAGTTCTGCTTGCTAAACAAACCCAGAGCTCAGTCTCATTCCTGTGATCTCTCCTGCCTGGCATGGCCATGGCTTGAACTCCAACCATGTAAAATGGAAATGGGAACTGCAGTTGGTTTCAGCTCATCTCAACAGAACGTTCACCTAAATATGATGAAGCAGCCAAGGAACACAGCTTGGGAAGAATTCCACTGCAAATGCTTTCAAGATACAGCACAGAATTCTGCTGGGACATTGCCAACCTGAAAGCAAATCCAGTCCTGCTGTGGGCTTAGTGTTCAACATTGCCAAGCCCAGGTTTCCTGTCTCCAGCACCTACGGGGCAGCAACTCTCTGGATACCAAATTGATACAGCTGGACATAAGAAAAGTCTCAGAGTTTTGAAAACTTCATTGGAAACTAAGACACAAAGCTGCCTAAGGAAGCTTTTCTCAACCAGGAGAATGGGGATGATGTAGACTGAGCAAAATTTCAGAGTTAGCACAGATCTTTCTCAAAGCAAACTTTCACAAAGTTGACCGAACAGCTCTGTCCTTCCATTCCAATCCACTTCCACTTCTCTCCTACTGTGTTATTCTTTCCTCATGGTCCTTTCCCTACACAGTGAAACACATACTTCAACATTATCATCTCTCTGAAGTCACAAGCATAAGCTTTAAATGTCACAGACACATGCTGGACATCAAAGCAGGCATGCAATTAAGACTGCGAATCAATCAACAGAATCCAGGTGAAGATTAGAGATCAGACCTAAAAGAAATTACTTTGTGTCCGCTGATTTCTAATAACTGCATGGTCTTGATACCTACTGCCACAAAGATGACATTCAATTATGCTTTCAACCTGCCAGTTAAACCTCTTGAGGGGAACTTATCAGTGCATAAAAGACCAAGTATCATTTGTAGGGCACATTCACTCTATTTTGCTTAGGGTTAAATAGCCTTCATCACCAGAGCTGCAACAAAAAGTGCTTCACCCCTACTTTCTTTCTGGTCTTTGAAAGCCTCTTTATGTACTGCTGGTTATTTTCCTTTGTGCCCCAGCTTTTAGAATATCATTAAGCTTCATGCTTCACCATCCATGGAATTAACCACACAATTCTCTAAGTCATAATAAATCATCAAATTGTTCCATAAGGCACTTGCTGAAGATAAAAATAATTCCAAGAACTCTTCTATAAAGTGTAGGAAAAAACCCAACATTCTTTTAACTGAAATCCCTGAGCAAACACTACAGGCTGAGAAGGAACAGGATGTCAAGAGTCCTATTCTAAGATTAGAATAGACTTGGATCTCAGGTGAACTACATCCCTTCAGAAGGAGTTTTGAATCATCACTGCAAATGGCAACACAGAGGGGAGCTTCAGAAGAGGATTTCCAGCATCTCTTGCAAACTCATGGAAACCAAAGCTCACCACACATTTACTAGACTATTTACTGAAACAGAAAAACTTAGGGCAGTTTTTGGGTACTTGCACACACCAGCCTAAGTTTTATTTTATTTAAAGTTCTCTATCAGAAGTTGGTTGACATGATTCATACCTGAAGCTGTGCTTCACTCTTGGGATCCAAAGGTTTCTTATAGAGCAAGTGTAAATACCCAGAGCTACGATTCTGTTCGTTCTGTTCTTTAGCTTCTTCTACCCCTGCAAATCCCTCCAGCAGGGTTGTCTTCAGAATACTGATATCTCCATGAAGTGACTGCAAAGTGAAATAGAACAGATGGGACAAGGTTCAAAGTAACATTTTCTATTGCCATCTCTAGCACAAGGGCTTCTACAAGCATCTGCCTGAAAGCACAAAGGAAAATGTCACCCTCTCATTAACACTGCAGTCAAATGTTCCATCTACAGTTCAGCTGTAGCAGGTTAAGGAGGAACATCAGGTGAGGAAGTCACTGCTGGTTCACAGGTTGAAGATACTCTCCTCACCTCTGTTGTCTCTTTAATTTCCAAGAGGAAGGTGTGAAGATCATCTGATTCAGTTCGCAACATTTTCATTTCCTCTGGAGTTCCAACTTGGAAACAGGCTTTGGAAGTCCGGGCCTTCAGCTCCTCCATCTCCTTTTGAAAATGTGCAATCTGCAAAAAGCCAAGCAGAAGAAAGGGCAGCCACTGAAAACACAGCAAGGTCTGGAACAAATGTCTCAGCTCCTGGATCATGCCTCAACTGCACCATAAACACCAGTCACTTTGCAGCCAAAGCAGGAAATTCTTCTTGAGCATTAACACAAAAGAATATTCCATCTTCTCAACACAGTGACTGAAGAGGACACACAGATAAGAACTACAAACCAGGCTGATCATCTTAGGAAAAATTTCCATTCTGATTTCTGAACTATTTACAGACACCATCAGAACATAGCTGAGCTGAAATGTTTGTGTGGCATTATGAAGAAAACTGCTTAAAAATCTCACCTCCTCCCTGATTCCTGCTATGACAGGGTCCGACTCCTTCCACTGGTGGGTCTGTTTCTCTAAAGCTGTGCTGGGGAGTGCTGATTTGCTCTGGGGGAAAAAAACCAAACCAAACAGTAAACCAAAACAAATATTAAGGCTATATCCATTGCAATGGGGAGCTTAGAATTTAAAAAAAGGCCTGGTGTTAGAAACTCCATTCAGACACCAGACATTATAACTCTGATTATAACATAGGTCAAAATACAGCTCTCTAAAGACACGCAGAGAACATTGTTTAGAACCACAGATTTGCTACTGTTTCAAAATCAGAAATTAGCTAATTCTTTGACCTAAGAACACTAGTTCAGTCCAAGGAATTCTAAGCAATTCATGGGCCATGAAAAACGATTTACCCTCCAAAGAACCCAGTCAAGCTCCTGTTACCTGAGTAGAGCTTGGCTTTGCTGCTGATGGTGTGATTTTGGGTGTCTTCTGTACCAAGGAAACTGAAGGAGTATTTTGAGCAGGACGAGCTACTGGAATTTAATAATAACAACAGTAATTAATGAACTTACATAAAGCTTGAGGAAACAGGGTGTGACCAGAAACAATCACTATCAAATCCAAAAGCAGTAGTTCTATGGGCCTCAATGCAAGAACACACCTTCCTCAGGTGCCTTTTCACTTCCATCCAACTTCTCAGTGACTATTTTAAACTCCAGTCAATGCAGCTGGAAGGTAAGGCACTGATTTGTGTGGCAGCCCAGAAACATTCATAATCAGAGCACTGAAAATGCCAGAACTTCTGGGCAAACTTAAGCAGCTGAATGTAATTATTTCACATATGGCTCTCTGAGAAATAGAGCACAAATGGAAAAACCACCCAGTTTTAAGACAAAGTGATACACACCATGATGGTGTGCCAATCAGGGGGACCTCTGCAGCAGGAAAAGCAGCAGGAAAAACAAGAAAGAAGCCAAATGAAGGTCCCTGTGTCCTAAAACTTTTAGAATGTTTTTTTTTAATGCATTATTCCTAACAATAGGGATCAGACTCCTACCCGTGGCAGACACAGGGGATGAAGTCTTCAATGGTGTGGTAGGAGGGGCTGCAACAGGCGTGGACTGGCTCAGAGAACCTCCAGGAGCAGTTTTGGAACTGGCTGAGAAGGAAAACATTGTGGAAGTGCATTGACCACTGCTGTTCGTGGGAGAAGAGGTGTCTACAGCACTGAACCTGCAACAGAACAAATAAATGAATAAATGAATGAGAGAATGAATGAAAAAATGAATGAGTGAATGAATGAATAAATGAATGAGCATCCCCTGGGATCAGCAACAACTCAAGCTCCAGATACAAAATCATGAGTGTAGCTTCTGGAGATAGTGGGAAGGAGCCATTCAGGATAATTTCTGAATACATGGAACCACAGAGACTTCTATCTTAGATTCTCCCAAGAGCAAAAGCTAAATGCCAGCAAAGAGTACTACCCTGCTTCAAATGCACCTCATCATTTTGTTCCAACCATAGCAAATCTGAGCTGCCCTTCAGTGTTATCCTCAGACTAAGGCTCAAACAGAAATTCTGCAAGAAAATACGAATTTCTCTTAACTTGCAAACTCAGCTCCTCAAGGCAGCCAATTTAAATATTCAGCCAATTCACTGGTGTATCATTTGTTTTATACACAAAATATAAAAAGCCCTAAGAGCTCCCATCAGATTCTGGTGTAGTAAAGATTTTTCTAATTTAAAAATAATCATTTGAACCATCAGAAATTTCTTACGATGCATTTACATTAAAGTTCTTCTCCTTAAAAAGCAGGTCCAATTAACATAGCTCTGTGGTTTAAACCACTTTTTCTAAAAATAAAGAGCAAGTCTCAGGAGCTGGAGGGAAGAGTGAGTATGACATCTGAGAACACTCACTCAAACCCATTTTGCATAGTTTCTAATCAATATTAGTTTTTTTTAAGTCGGTGTGAACAAGCTTTGAAGATTCCAGATCCTGTGCTTAGTGAGCAAGTGCCCATTTAAGAACAGAACCAAGAGGTCTGGCACCTTCTCTGCTGAATGCAGAGTGGCAAAGCAATCTATCAGCTGTGGCTCCAGCTTCCTCTCAGGCTGGGGATAAGGAACCTTCAACAAATCGTCAGAGAAAATTGTGCTATCCCCACTAAAGCAGTCCTTAGCCATGATTTGCATGAAACCAAAGCATGGAATCACTGTTTAATGCCTATGAAACAAAGATATAATCTCTCCCCCCACCCAAGTCTCTGGCAATTTATCAGTCTAAATTTTTGGCATTGTCCCTTGACTAGTACCATGCCCATGAAGATAACCTCTGGCATGGGAAGCACTGAGGGTTTCTACAGCCACAGTACTCTTGGATAAAGAGGGGCTTCCTCAGTGCTTTCCTGGGAACGTGGGGAACTGCTGTCCAAACAAAGAGCCAGACACCATCTTCACTACCATACATTATCCATGCCTGCAGCAATTTAACAAGTATCCAGTCCCTGCATTCACTGCTGAATCTATTTACTTCTCATTGAGGTTCACTTTGACTGAAGAAGCTGAAGATGCAAAAGATGACTTCTGTGCAGCAGGTGCTATGGAGAGCGATGGCCCAGACGAGCTGTCTGCAGCTGGTTTAAAGTTCATGGACCCAAAAGGAAAAGAGGTGGCAGGAGCTGCTGTAGTGCTGCCTACAGAAGCAGGAGTCACGGATGCCTTGGAAGAGGCAGAGAAGGAGAATGTTGCTGCTCCAGTCAGAGCAGGAGTCTGGGGTTGCTTGGAGGCATCAGTGGCAAAGGAATACAGTGGAGGATCACTGCCTGTGGAGCCAGGAGTCTTCACAGCCGAGGGCATGAAGGAAAAAACAGCTGCTCCACTCCCTGCTGGAGGCTGACTTGAGGTGGGCACAGTGGGAGCAGCAGCTGGTGCTGTGTCAGGCTTCAGAGAAGTTGGAGGAGTAGTTGGACTTGTGGCAGTACTGCCTGCAGAAAAACAAATGGGAAAGGAGGAGGAGGCTCATTTGGCTGCACTGACTAATGGCAGAAGGTATTGCAAGGTCATCTATTTGATAGGGACAGCTCAGAACTGCTTCTCTCACTGCACAGTGAGGAAGAGAGATGGCAGAGCTGGGCTTGCAGTCTCCAATCCCAGTGATACAGAAACTGTACAAAGTGACAAATCAGTACAACAGTCTGTTCTGCTTAATGTTGTCTGCAGTTTCCTGTGAAAAAACTTCACCTTCCTCCATTGATTTTGATGAGGTTCCTGCCATCTCAAATAAAACAGGCAGCACACAAGTTATCCAGCAGTGGAGGAAGGCAGGCTGCCATACAGCACTCTGGCTGGGGAACAAGCAGAAAATTTGGGCACAAGGAAGAAAACGGTGTATTTGCAATTATTTCTCCATGAATGCAGACAAGCAGAACAATCATCTTACCTGCCTACATCATACTACACAGGGCAACACGTCTGTAACTCAAACAAAATTACTCCTCTTCACCTGATGACACCATTTTCACAGTGCTGAGGAAAGCTTTAAATATAATTTAAATAGAATTTTGTTTAAATAGGATTTTGCTGTAAACACCTTAGTTCATATCATGACCTTGTGTGGTAAAACTATAGAGGAAAACCATCACCTCTCTGGCAGCCATGCTCAAGCCTCCTAAAACTAGTTTGACCCTGTTCTCCAAAGGCTGATTGCACAGGAAAGTCTAAATGCACAGCCTGCAAAGCACTTGAGATCCCACAAACAGGTTTAAAGGTTGGACTCAATGAGCTTAGAGGTATTTTCCAAACTAAATGATTCTGTGATGTGGTGAACAGGAGTAGTTAATTTCACACTGATGCACAAAAGACAGAGAACAGTCCTGGGAGCCCAAACCTGCTCCCCATTATCATTATAAAGAAAATATATGCTTTCTGTGACCACATGTGTTTGGCTACTGAACTTACAGCTCAGTATGACAAAGATCCACAGAGTGGATCTAAGTGTTCCCCTAAGCCCCTGGAGCACTCACCTGCTGACTTTGGAACTCTTTCCCCTGCCAACTGCAGCGGCTCTGGGGTCACAGTAAGTGACCTGACTCCTGGGTTTTGGTTGCTCATGTAAAACGGACAAAGCACACCATCCGTAGAGAGCAGGATCAGAACTGGAGCTGGACCAAGGATCTTCTCCTCACCTGCCAGAGACCACACATATAAGTCCTGCAGTCAAAGCTTCCTATTCTGTTCCTACTGGAATTGCCACCTTCATGTGACTTTTTTTTTCACACAGTATTTCTTACATTTCACCCTTCTTGCTTTCATTTGCATCTTGTTCTCTTGCTTCTCTGTCAGTGCTCAGCTCTCCTTTATCCTTTCATATTCCTTTCTGTTCCTGACTTCATGTTTCATAGAAGGATTATTTTGACAATTGAATGTCATCTCCTGAATGACAAAGCCCAACTTTCACCCATCAATTCCTGTGTCAAGCTTTTTCAGATTTTGAAGCAATCATTTTTCCTCACTGATACTCTGCTCCCTCCTTCAATTCCTTTCAGCAATCCCCATTGGGCCCTGTCACCTCATTAGCATTCATATGCATAAACTACAAAACGGAATTGTTACATATGAAGCTTTTTAACTTTAAAGAAAACCAACATCAAATAAATACCCTTGTGATCTGAACCACTGATATAAAACCCTTGTGTTTTATGCAGCTGCTTTGTGAGTCTGCTTCAGCACAAAAATTCTCAGCACAGTTAAAGGCCCCAGAACACTTTCTGTATTTCTTAAATTCTGTAATGTTTTAACTGTTCTTAATTAAACATAAAAATCCAAACCAAACACATCTACAGTGCAGGAGAAATCTGCTATAATCATGGTGCTTTGTTTGTCAGGCAGTGCAGTGGAGGGCCATTTTTCTTTACTATTGGTTCTTGAGGGAAAGCATGCTAGGGAAGTGCAGTTTCCACTTGGGAACAAGCTCTAGGACACATCAGGTTTCTCTGCAACCTAAACTTGCTGTGAACTGCAAAGCCAGTTAATATACAGCCAAACTCTTGTGTCAGAACACAGAGAATGTGTTAGCAAAAAGCTTATCCAAAAACCTTTATAAAAGCTCTGAGGCAGCACAATACAGGCTTTAAAAACATCTCTCCTGACAGATTTCTTAATCCAGTAACTGTATAGATTAACAGAGAAAAGGCTTCAAATTCAATTTGGCATTCAAGTACAATGTTTGACCTCAATTCCCTACTGTGGGTTTTCTTTCAGGTAAAGGTCTCAGTTAACTGGCACCCTCCTGTGCTCTCCAGGAACTCCTGACTGCAGTACCTTCCACTCTGCCTGAAGGCATTTCTATTTCCATCTGTCTCTGGCCTTCAAGAAGAATTCTCAGAATTCACTAAGATACAACCCTCAGATGTAGCTTCAGACTTTGACAAGGTATTCTGAAGGGCCTTTAGTCAGCACAGGATGTACAGCAATAATGCAGCTGAAATGTAGAGCACAGCAGGGTTTAGGCAGTACAGACCCTGCACTTTAATGCAGAATTAAAACCTACACATTCACCTCAGCAATCTTTGCTGTTTCTGGCTTTGAAACCAACCCACTTTTCCTTTAGATCCGTGCAAATGTACTTGATACAATACAGTTCTGCAAAAGGACGTGAGTGACAAGAATAAAGAACACCTCATGGGTAGCCTGAAATCCCTGGTGTTAGAACGTGACTCCTTTAAACTCACTAAAATCCCAATTCTGGAGAACACAGATGTAACTCAGGAGCTTTGTTTGCCATGTCTGTTGGTGTCATATCCCAGGATGCTGAAAGCTCCAGGAAAGAACTGTATTTAACATTTTGCCCCTAAACCCTTACACAGAAGTAAAGCCATGTGCTGTGGGTTTGGTATAAAAACAGCAGGAGGTTTGTCAGTCTGCCTTTCAGAATGATCTCCCAGAACTCTGAGCACAAAGTTGCCCCTCAAAAATATCAAACAGATTGAGATTTTTGGCTTCTCCACAAGAAAGACTAACAAGACTTACTGATCACAATGGGCATGTTACTGGTGTAGTCTACAGCAACACCAACGGGCAGAGTGTCATCACTTTTATCTGTCACAGGAAGTTCTGCTCTGCTTGAGTCCTCCAAAACCCATGATTCCCAGTTCTGCAAAAAGCAACATTATTGTTATACCAACTACTGCTTTCCTATGACCAGCCTTCTTCAGCACTCCAGCCTGCACCAGCTGAAACACCAGCCAGAGTATCTACTAAAATTTGTCAGATTAACAAATGCCAGAAAAATCAGGGTCCTTCACAGATTTGTGTGTGAGCTCTCATGTATCACTGCACATCAGAGGTCAGACATTTTTAATGCTTAACTTCACCTGATGACCTCACATCAATCACTTTATTATAGTGAGTCTGACCAAATTTTTAGACTGACAAGTGAATAACGAAAAACAGACTTCTGGTGCTTAGTTCACAACACTTATCTCTTGTTCATCTAAGAATTATCTTAAAATTCTGTACAATTTAGAAGCTTGTTTCATTTTGGGATGTCTTTTAAAAATCATCATTTCATTGTATTTCAGTTCTTATATAGGTTATACTTAGGGAAGGAAAATGTACATTTGCACAGATGCAACACAATATATATTCCACAAATGGAATAAAAATATTTACCTGGTCCCCCTGCCTGGCAAGAATGCTGACTTCCGTGGAAGCTGCTGAAGCTGCCAGAACTAGATCCCTGTAAGCATGAACACAAACAGGTTAAAATTAACATGACAGTCCACTGCCAGGTCTACAAAAAGGAGGAACATAATCTAAGGAGAAACACTGACCCCTCAGACATGCACACCAAGGGAAGGACCATGCCATGATTCCTGCCACTCACCATTCCTCAACAAAATTGAGGAAGTAATGATGCTGTCTCTCAGTGCAGCTCGTGTAGCACGGCTCCATGAAATTCACAAACTTCTCTGGTCGCTTCTCTTCCTTTTTCTGTTAAAAAAATCAACATTGATAATTTATCTTTCCATGCACAAACCAAGTAACCTCCCTTAAATCTGGCAGTATCAGGGCACACAAATAATATTATAATTGGATCTCAGAGAGCAGATTATTCATTGATTTTCAGGTGTATCCCACTTCTTCCACTTAATCCCCCCAACCTCAATCCCATGATTTACAGCAGTACCAAACTCAAATTCTATGTGGTGCTAATGTTGATAACAAAAGCAACTTGCACTGTCATGAACAAGTCAGGAACAGACACTTGTGTTGTGACTGCTGGCACTTACAGGCAATATGGCTATGACCACTTGTGGAGACATTTCCAGTGTTCCATCAGCCTCTGCATACACGATGGCAAAGACATACGTGCCAATCCAAAGTACATCCAAAACTGAAAAAGAAAGCAAATACCTCAGCCAGAAACACTTTACCATAACACCTTCTTGTTGATTTTAACTGCACAGCACACAAAAGGGAATGACAAACAAATGGCAATTAACTCCTAAACTACCAAGCTTAAGAATCACAGAAAATCACAATGTAATTTCATAACCAGTGCTACACAGTTGCTATAACCAAGATAACAGGGGAAAAGAATGACTAAAATACTTTTAAAGAGAAAACAAGTTAAAAAGTAATAAAAATATGTACCTTTAACAGGATTATCTGAGTCATAAAAAGGAGGACAAGGGATTACTTTCTTCTCCTGCAGATTCTGCAAATAAAACAACTCTTAAATACACAGATAAGGCAATGAACAAATCTAACTGCAACTTTTGCAGAAAGCCCAGAAAACTGGTTTACAGCAACTCACTCATTCTTCAACATTCATCATGGGCCACACTAAAATCATGACTTCAGTGACAAGTGCAAACCTCAAACTAAACCAAATATTGGCCAAAGACACTTGAATATTACTGAAGCACTTGGGTAGCATCACATGGCTCACATCATATGCATCCTAACCAAATTCTGTAGTTTGTGATACCAAAACCAAACAACCTACCTAAAAAACCCAACAAAATACCATTTTTCAAACTCCTGAAAAGTCATAAAGGCCTTAACACCATCAATACTTACAGGCAGATATTGCACCACGGTGCCATTTTGCCTCCCTGCAGCCAGTTGTTTTCCCTTTGGGCTCCAACATACTTAGGAAATAATAATAAAAAAAAAGATAATTTCATTAGCACTAAGGAACTGGAGAGTTACAAGGCCCTACAAATACAGGACTAATAAATGAAAACTGCTAATTTTTCCACTGAAAAAAATCATGAATCTGACTCAAACCAGGAGTCATCCAGTCACAGAGAAGGCAAGACTACACAGGTAAAAACCCAACACATGATGACGCTTATTTGCATGTTTTCCTGGAAATGAGTGAAGCCAGAGACAGCACAAACCACAGGTGGGCATGTTTGATAACTCATGAGTTTGAGAATCAGCTGCTGCAATCAACTGGGAAAGAGTAATTCCATTGCAACACATTTTCTGAGTCTCAGTTTAAACCCTTCCTTTTTGTGAAGAATTTTAAGAAATCTCCTCCTGAGATAAGCAACGTGTGTTTATACACCTCTCAGTTGGTGTGTACTCTCCAGTGTCCAACATTCTGAGTACCCTCCAAGGGTGCCACTCACCAGATGTGACAGCAGCAGAGGATGGGAGTGTGGCATAGACCTTCACAGAGTCTGTGACCTGCAGGACAGAGATGCTGCCATCGGACAGACAGACGGCCACCATGGTTGGACTGGCAGGGTTCCATTTCAGGTCGTTGACCATGGCTGTACTTCCTGAGTCCTTGGCCAGTTTGTGACAAGCAAATGCATGTTTCTGCTGTTTTGCCTTTTAGGAAAGACAAATACATGAGACAGTCAAAGTGGAGCACAAAACCAAACTCTCCTGAAGTCACAGTCCAAAGCAGTTTTGACTTTCATATAAATTAATGACTGACAAAAACAAGCAGATTTTGAGTTTACTGAGCAACTCCTTTACAAGACAGCCCTCACAGAGACAGAAAATCCCACCCCAGCTATACCTCTCCTCTGCTGTATTCTGAAAAAATCCCCAAACCCACTTGGCATACGCTGTACCTGATTTAGGAATGTGCGGACATCAAAAAAGCTGATGAAGGACCCAATGTCACTGGACATCATACAGACAGACAGGGTGAGATTGTCACAGCTCAGAGCCAGGTGCTGCATAGGAAACTTCATGGGAACCACAGTACTCTGAATATTCTCCACTTAAAACACAAAAGGAAAGGAAGATGGAATGAAAGGGACAAATCTAAATAGCAAGAATTGTTCTTGTAAATCAATACAACAAATTTATGCAATAAGCCTCAGTCCCATTAACAGAAGCTATCAAAGGTAACACATAGAAAACTGAATGAAAGCAAATCCCTTCACCTCTATCAATAAAATATTGAGAGTTGCCAAATTTCTAAGAAAAGAAAATGCCACTTTCCTCCCTCATTAACACGAGTAATAATAAATGAGAAGATTTTTGGCTTTACTTTTGTGTGTACAAAGTGGAACAGTTACTAAGGAGAATGAGACCATTTTGTACTCAGGTGGTGGAAGAGTGGCTGCTTCCCCTCTCTTGGACTGTCATTTAGTCAGAGTGGGTAACCCAGTGTGAAATCTCCCTCAGTGTGTCCCTCCACTCACACACATCCCTGACACGTACACAGGCTCACAGCTCAAAGAATGGTTACCAACCCAGCAAAGAATGGCTACAAACCATTGTTCTGCCTTCCCACACAAGAAAATGTGCCAATTCCTGACGGAGAACAGCAAGGACTGTAATATGTATCAGAAACCAAGAGCTCCATGTCACAAATCCCATATAAACCTGTCTCTGCCAAACCCATGAGATTTAAGTGTGTCTCACCAATTTTATTGGGATCTTCTCCCATCTGTTTCTGCATGAGAAGATCTCTGGTGTGGTAGATTTGCAGGCTGGTTCCTCCACCAGCAAAGACCAGCCCATATTTGTTGGACACTGCGAGGAGGCTGGAGCGCTCTTTGGGAAGATCATCAGGAGCATCAAAGATGCGAACCTTCTTCAGTGCTCTGAACTGAAAATCCTGTTTGTGAGAGATGGGAAATAACTATTCACATGCTGCCCAAGAGAAACATTTTACTTTGGCTTCTCTAAGACAGACAGCTCAGGAGCCTCTCCATGAGAGCTGTAAATCCCTGACACACACCCAGGCAGTCTCTGGCCACTCCATCACATTTTCTGTCTCATCCATGAAAGACTGAGATCACACCACGTTTTTTTTCCATTGGTTAAATCTCACTTTTACCCAGTGCCCGTGTTCATAAAATCTGCCTGGGACATCTGACCTCAGGTGCAGATCAAAACCAGCCAAGGGATACAGAGGAAAACAAAAAGGAATAAAGAAAAGATGGGACAGGACTGAACAAAACTTGTTTCTACAAGGCACACATTTGCTAACCTACATGCCAGTAATTCCAGTCAAGCACCTGAGATATTCCCAAATAACTGCCACTGAATAAGTACATTCCAGCAATCTTAGGAGGATGTAGGAACTCAGAAACTAACAAACAAACAGCCCAACTACCCTGTTTTTGAGGGTGGAAGGCAGCAGTACATAGACTATAATCACTCCAGGAATATGTTCCCCCACGTCCCTTCTTACCCAGCCTCACAGTAACACTGGGTGACACAGGGTAGGCTAGGCTAGCAGCACACAGCAAAACTCCAGCTCACACTGCTCCACATCCCCAAAACAGGAGATTCCCAGCACAAGGCATGCTGACAGAAAGATTTAGAAACATATTACTCTTCTTCCAGAATAAGGTTCCTCCAACTCTCCTTCATCGCTGAAGCTACTCCAGGCCAGGCTGGATGAGGCTTGGAGCAGCCTGGTCTGGTGGAAGGTATCCCTGCCCATGGCAGACGTTGGAACGAGATGGGCTTCACAGTTCCTTCCAACCTAAACCATTCTGTGATTTCCTCCAGGCATTAAACACCCCCCTACACCAAGGCCATGCCAGCCTTGCCTTTTCCACCCCACAGGCTTGGAAGTCTTTTCCACCCCACACTACGCTAGGAAGTCCTCAAGTATTTGAAAGTTCTCAAGATTGCCCAGAAAGGGTGTGGAGTGTCCCTAACTGGAGATATCCCAGACGTGTTTGGACAAAATCCTGTGCTTTGGGACAAACCAGTCTGAGCAGGGAGGTTCGATCAGATGGTCTGCGGTCCCTTCCAGCCTGACCATTCCTGGGATTCTGTTTTACAAACACTTCAAGGATGTCTCCATAACGCGAGCCGAGCCCCCCGGTTTGTCAGCCCCACGGTCCCAACCAAGCCTCCCCCAGATCCCACCACCACTCACAGCCCAGGCCGAGCCTTCTCCAAGCCCCGTTCCCCTCCAGCTCCAAGCCAAAGCCCCGAGTAAAACAGCCTGCCAACCCTTCCCTCCGTCGGACTGCCCCTCACGCCCCCCGCTCTCCCGTGCCTCACCTTCATCTCCCGCTCGGGGATCACGTCCATATCGTCCCCCATGGCGGCCCCGCCGCCGCGGTCCCGCCGGGAGAGCCCCGCGCCGCTTCCGCTTCCGGCGGGGCCGCTCGGGCCGCGGCTCTCGCTGCTCCGGGCCCTCCCACCGGCTCCTCCTCTGAACGGCTGCCCCTAATAAACCCTGTTTGCACAGTCAATTCGATTGGAAAATATCTCTGAGATAATCGAGTCCAACCTATGGCTGATCACCATCTTGTCAAGCAGCCCACAGCACTGAGTGTCGTTCCTTGAAGACCTCCAGGGACAGTGATTCCACCACCCCGTTGGAGAGCCTGTATATCTAATATACCTGTATATCTGATATCTAATCACCCTTTCTGTGAAGAAATTCCTCGCAATGTCCAACCTGAACCTCCCCTGGTGCAGCTTAAGGATGCGTTCTCTCGCCCTGATTTTTCCACACGTTCTGAGGCGCTGGGAGCCGCCCATGCCCTGCTCCGTCCTGAGGGGAGCCAGTGCTGGAGCAGCCCCTGAGGGGACAGACAGACCCCGCTGACAGCAGCGATGGGCTCTGCTGTCCCTGCCAAGCCACGCTGGAGCCTGGCAGGCGGCTGCTCCACCCCGGCCACCAGCCTTTGGTGAGGGGCTTGCATGCTTTTCACATATCTGAGATCCAGTGTTGCTTCAGGTCTAAGGAATCATGGAAACTCCCTAGCTGGAAGGGACGTTCAAAGATTGTTAAATTGAACTCCTGACCCTGCCCAGGACACCCCAACAATCTTGCCCTGTCCCTGAGAGCCATGAAGCTCTGGCAGCCTCAGGGCCATGCCCAGTCCCTGGGGAGTCTGGTCAGGGCCCAGCACCATTTGGGGGAAGAACCTTTTCCTAATTCCAGCCTAACCCAACCCTGACAGTTTCATGCCTTTCCCTCGGGTAAAATATTGCTCCCTTAGCATGGGCTGCAGTGGAAGCACAGCGATGCTCTGGGCCAGCCCCAGTGTGGGGTGGCTGGGCTGCAAACACAGAAGCTCTGTGAGCTGGAGCAGCCTTATTGTGCTCCAAGAGCACACAAAAGTAGAATGTGGGGGGCTTGATCACACCAGGTCCTCAATTCCTTTACGTGTTCAAGTTTTGAGGGGTTCAGCTCCCATTCAGACATAATGCCAGCGCTCAGCCCTATGGGGACACTTTGAGAAGGGCTGTTTCCAACTCTAGTGGGTCATGCTCTTTTCCAGGATCAAAAAAGAAAAGGATTTCCACAAAGACAAGCAATGATGGCTTTGGGCAGTGACCTGAACCTGTGGCAAACCACATCCAAGTTTCCCTCATGTAATATGCTTCCTTTATTTTCTAACTGAAAAACAACTTCAACACACAGCCAAGAAAAGCAGGTGCATTTCCAGAGGCTACAAGGCAGCAGGAGGCAGACATGGGGCTGTGATCTCAGGGAAATTCTGTCCTTTTGGGAAACACATGGAAAAAGTGCACCCAGTCATTCCCCAGGAAACCTGGTCTCCCTTTCTGATAATTCACATCAGACAAGAATCTCAGGCAATTGCTTCAAAAGCAGAGAGAATAATTTAAAAAACCCTCTTTCAAGAAAAGCATTGCAAGTGTCTGCTTTCAATGAACAAGTTATTCCTTAAAATAAGCACTGGCACCTGCTCTTTTTCAGTAAGTCAAAAAAAGCATGAGCTTTCAAGAGGTGGCCTCTGCATTTCATCACACAAACTCCATAGCTTTCAGTCAGTTATTACAGATAAAGATCAGATCAAGATAGGTTTGGACTATCTCTGGGATCTGTTTAAGAGTTTATATTAACAGACTTGGAAACCAGCTCCCTTAATCTGCAACCAATCATATGGACCAAGCTTCAGAGAAGGTAACAATAAACACTGACATACTGTGTAGTTTCAAAAGATTTATTTTCCGTCCTTGAAGTAGACTGGTGCTGCTTTTGCTCACAATTTTTGTCTCTGTTACAATTTTGGTTTTCACACAAACAGTAGTGAGAATGTTTTTGTTGTTTTTTTTAATTATTTAAAAGTGCAGCCTTTGGCAGGAACAATCAGCCTAGTAGAGTTAATCATCTGTATTTCCTTTAAAAAATGTACTTATTAAATCATGATTTTAAAAAAGTTAAAAGCTGTCAAGAACATTTTAAGAAAAGAGTAGGGAAAGGGCAAAGAGCAAACACCTGGATTCCAGAAATTGTGTATGGAACAAGAATCACCACAGTACCCAGAGTGTGGATAGCACAGTCCCAGTTCATATTCCATACTTAAAGCCCTTCTTATTTTGCAGATTTGAGGGCTTATCCATCAGGGAAATGTATAGTCCCAGGGGACCAGGCTGAAACACATACAGGGAGGTCTGCAAAAATCAGAGGGACAAGCAGCTGCCTGAGGACAGATCCTCATCTGCAGCTGGTCTGGCCAGGCTCAATTTGGTCACTCAGCTTCCTTTCACCTGGAGGTTTCACTTGCCCTAGGCGTCCTGTTGGGCTGCAAAGGCATCACAGCTTGTTTCTGGACTCCATGGATGGGACAGACAATCACCTATGCAGAGGTTACGCTCCTGGTCGGACCCAAGTCACGATTTATCAGGAAGGGGCTCCCCAGGGTGGCTTTAACCATCACTTGCAATGGATAGCGTTGGGCCCTGAGATCTGCCCGCAGGATGAGCCTCCAGAGCAGACAGAAACTGTCCCTGCAGGCACCTGTGCCCACTCCAATAGATTGTGCAGGCAGATCTCTGTGTCCAAGCACATTCCACATTCCCCTTATGATCAGACAGATGTGGGAGCCTGATTTGCATTTTGGGGAGATCAGGAGGGAAAGAACTAAGTCCAAAGAAGGGACAGGAGGATGGAGCAGAGAAGGCACTTATTTCTTTGCACCCATGAAGCTGCTTGCAGGGGCTTTGTCCATGTCTGGCAGCAAGGATCATTAGGAACCTGTCATGACAAACACAGCTCTGAATCCATACACTGGGAACAACATAGCTCCTCGTCTGAGAAATGCAGGAAGGGCAGAGGAGAGAGTAAAATCACAGGATATTTTTTTGTTCTTTTTGGTCTCACATTACAGTTGGTGCTACAGCTTCAGTCTAACAGATCAAGTTGGCTAAGGGATGCAGCAGAAAGACATGAGCTGGGGGTCTCCAGCTTCCCTTGCTGTTCCTCTAAGGCAGGTTAGTGGAAAACTAGGACTGTGCACAGTAAAGAGTTACAAAGCACAGGCAACCTCTGTTACAGACCAGCAAAGCAAACAGTGCCCATTTTACAGCCCGTCCTCTTCAAGGGAGGCTGGCTATGTCTCTCTCTGGAGGTGGACCAGAAGGTTTTGGGTTGCTTTCATTGGCTTTTCCTTCAAACATCATGACCCTGCAAAACACAACAGACATTGCCAATTTAAAAAAAAAAAGCAAATGCATATTTATCCATCATTGGGGGTGGCTTCCTCTGCTGAAAAAGAGCATCTGGCTTGCCTAGAAAGAGCACTCGATAATTAACAAAGCAGGGAAAGCCAACAGAGGGCAGTGCTGCCAGGCTGGCTTTTCCAGCAGCTATCAGGAGTGAGTTCCCAAAGTCTCTGCCGGTTTTCCTCTCGGAGCCCAGAGGATTAGCACATTTTATTTAGACAGGCACTTCCGAAATCCCCTGGGCACATACTGCATGCCAACTGTTCCTGATGCGTAAAAGCAAATACCACTCCTGGCCCACCTTGCATCTAACCACACAGCAGAACATTCAGAAGCCAACACCAAGCAAGCAATAGCAATTACAGCCGGGGGAGAGTGCAAAAACAAGGAGCAAGGCACTGGCTGTAGGAATCTCAAGCATTTTGCAACCACTAGCACTGTCTTCCTCCCTGAGGACTGCAGCTACGCTGGGAATGCCAGCTGCCTCGGTGGATCAAAGGGCTGTACTGCTCTTAGGACACGTTTTACATTTCTGCTCCTTTTCTACAGGGTCCAACAGACAATGGGGTGTCTGTTAGCAAGAGAAGGGACCTGTTTGTGAAAACTGCTGCAGCAGCTGGGAGAAGGGATGGAAGATATGGGATAGGCTGCAGGCTCAGTCTGGTTCTGTGGAGAAAAAGGAGGAACAGGGACATCAGAAATCTGTGTCTGCTTGGAAGAGGAGCATCACAATAGAGACACAGCACACAGTAGGGAGATTCTGCCAGCAAACATGTCCCAGCTTAGAGAAATCACATGAGAGGTGTGTGCAAGATCCTTCCTCCCAACCTGCCCGGAAAGCTGGCTGTGTTTCTAAAGCTGCCTCCAAAAAGGGGTAAGGAGGATGGAGAGGATCAGCTCCTATTCATGGCAGTTTCAGACACGAAAGCAGGGCCAGCCTCTGAGCTGTGAAAGGAAACACCAGGCTTCAATGGGATGGAGATGGAGCCAAGCAAGTGTTTGGAAGCCATTTGTTAGAGCAGTGCTTTCAGAGCCCTGTTGAGAGGGCAGAGGGGGCCGTGGGAGGCTAGTGCTGGCAGCCTGTACCACAGAAAGCCTCTCCCAGCATGAGCCAGTTGTTTTAAGCATGTGTCCCATCTCCATCTACTGCCTGTCCCTCCAAGATAGGGCAGGGATGGAGCATCCTGTGGGAAACAGGAGCCAGCACTACTGGTGCTGGCAGGACCATTATTCACTCAAGTCCTACCACCATCCACAGGGGAAGTCTGTGTCCCCAAAGCCAGCAGGATCCTCAGGGAAGAGATGGGAAGCAGTCCTGCAGTGCTGAATGCCTACCCACCCTTGGGAAAGGAAGGGGACAGCTCCCATGGAGCACATGGGAGGAAGCCTGTGCTAACACACAGCAGGCAGCTCTGCTGGGAGCACTGGCCACTGCTCAGCCTCAGCATGGGTTTATACACCCCCTCATGCACCCTGCAGATCCCCCTGCACAAGGATCCTCATCTCCCTCCATGAACACTGAGTGTGCACAGCTCCAGCTCTACCAGACAGAACAGCTTGTGTTTCCCAGCTTCCCAACAGAGCAGCTCGGGTGCTGCTGATCTCCCCAGCTCCATCTCAGGACACTCACAGTTTCAGCACAGCAGAGCGTTTCCCCAGCATCACATTGACAAAGTCCTGGTACGAGATGGTGTCGCTGACCCCTCCAGTCACCTCAGAGATCATCCTCTTCAGTTCTAGGTGTGTCTTTGGAGCCCCCAGCTTCTCCATCATCCTTTTGACAGACATCAAATCTACAAGAGCAAGGCAATCACTGCTGTCAAGGGTGTGACCCCTCTGAGCACAGACCAACCCTAGGGACAAAGCCATGAGTTCCCTCCTGAGACCACCTCAGGCGTGGATTCTGTGAGTGACAGCATTTAAGCTGTTGCCAAAAGCCACTAGAAGTCTTCCAGAAGAGCTCACTGCCACTCCACCCAGTACAGAGCATCACTTCCCAGTTGTGCAGCTCAAGATAAAATACCACACACTCAGAGAAGAGTGACAACTCTCCAAGTGCTCCAGAGACACGTGGGGATAGTGCTCTCTAGCTTGGATTGTGGTGCCAAGAGTCACAAGGATGGGGAGGAGGGAAGCAACACCAGGGTTAAAGCTGGAGACAAACAAGCCGTCGAGAGCAGACGCCCCTGCCCATCGCCACAGGCCATTTCCTCCCATTTCAATGCTGCCTGCTGAGACCTGCGGGCCCCTTCCCTCCCGGAAGCCCTGAGTCAGGCCTCTTCCAGTTCCCCACAGGCTTCACTTCAGATGGAGGACTTGTGGAGGAGGGGAGCAAGGCAGCAGCCTCCTGGAAGGGCACAGCACACAAGTGATTACACTTCAGTGTCAGCTCCAAGCCTGCAGGAGGCTGGAACTTTATGTAACTGGTTCTTTCTGGACCCAAAGCAGGGCTGCTCAGCCAGGCTCACACCCAAGACCTTTGCTTCCTTCTGCTCCCTTCCTTGCAAAGCAAAGAGCTTGTCTGCACCACAAGTGCTCATGAATTTATACAGCTCCTGCCTCAAGCCAGGAAAGCCCTAGGATTGTCTATGTCCTGCAGCTTCCCACCTCTGAATTCCCACCTTCACAGCAGAGGATTGAGAAGAAGGCCTCAGTGGAGAAAAAGGGAGAAGAAAAAAAAAGCATTTAGAGCAGAAATAAGTGGAGGAGATAAAAAATTTCAGGGGAACAGCACTGAGAAGAGCTTAGATCTTGAAATAAGTAAGGAGAGACTGAGGAAGCTGAGAGGCAAGGGCTGGAGAGCCAAGGAAACCCCTGGCTGGCAATCAAATTCCAAGAAAGGCTGGACATAGGAAAAGCCCACAACACCATGAATGCAGAGAGAAGCAGTAGATTCAGCAGCAGACAGGCTGTGGCTCTTCCAGCCCAGCATCCCTCAGAATCACTCACCAATCTCGCCTTGGTTGTTCAGGTCAAACTCCATGTATTTCTCTGGAAGAGACACAGAATTAGGTCAGCAGGAGTCTAGAGCAATGGGGTGTGCAGGGCTTTGGAACACTGCCTGCTTACAGCACTGACATAAAGCATTTGGGGGTAAGATTGATATAGTGCTGAATGCGAAGTTCAGAGGGGGAGACCATCTCAAGGCCTGGTTTTAGCACCCTTATCTCAGCTCCAGGGCTCTAGAGTTAAGTGCTCTGTAATTGTGGCTGCTTTTCATTTAAGCTGAAGGAAAACACTGGCATGAGAACAAGGTATCAGCTGGCTATGAACAGCGTTAAAAGATTTCCAGCCAGAAAAACAAAGCTCTGGAACAGCCTCCCAGAAGGAGTAGCAAGGAAAACAAACCCCTGAGCACTCCCTAGATGAGGCTTGATCGGATTAGAAGGGGGATTAAATGACGCAGTTGCCTGCAGTAACGAGGGACAGACTCCACAGTGCTCCCATTGCTGTGCTCACTCCCAGAGCAACACCTGCCAGGAGAGATGCTCAAGGACCACATCAAGAGGGCAAAGCCAAGAGCATGCCTGGGCACAGTGATGCTGGAGCAGGTTGTTTGCCCTTCCAGCCTGCTGTCAAACACTGCTGACTCGAGCAACTCCAGCATTGTCAGAGAGAGGCAGAGCCTGCTCCAGAAGGTCTGGTTAGCTTTTAAGGACAAAAACTCACATGCTGTAACAGGCAGAGCAGTGATTTGAGTTAGAAAATTCAGGAATTCAGTCCTGTGCAGTTTCTGCCCTTTGAAGTGGCACACCTGAGCCTCCTACACACCCCCACCGCTTGCTAGCTGTTCCCCATTTAGACTTTAAGCTCTTCAGGCAAGGATTTGTCTGTCTTACAGACCATACAGCTCCTGGTGCTGCAGGAGGCCCCCCATCACCTCAGCGCTACTAAATGGAAAGAGCAAGATGCCTGCTGGCACCATCCACCCATGCTGAGCTGCAGAAATCACCCTACAGTGAGCATTCACTCCCCACAACAGCCTTGGAGGACTCAAATTAACCAAGCCCTTCCAGGCTGCTCCTTTGTCCCAGGAAGGAAAATGGAAAAGACCTTTTGCCTCTGCTCCAGGGACACCAGTAAGCACTATGAGCATGAACAGAGAAGTGGCAGGCTAATTTAAGGAGCCAAAGGGAAGAGTTGTTATTTCACACATCAGAGTCTTCCCAGGACCTGTGCTTCCAAAGGAAATTGTTGGGTTAACTGGACTGAAGGGCAGGAGTCAAAGGAATGGCTTGGCATGTCTTCATCTGGGTCTCAGCCCACGGATTTCTGCTGCCATGAGGTGACCAGGACAGACCTATGGAAATACCATGTACAAACCAAAGCTGTTCATGCTTCAGGAAGGAGTAAATGTCTTCCTTCAAGCATCAAGCAACCAGTCCTAGAAGAATTTGGGGCTGTAACACACATGCTTAGGTGCCAGATTGATGCTTGATGTGGGACTGCCTCTCCCCACACTCTGCCTCACCAGAATGATCTTGTGCATCTTACCAGGGTCAGGCACCCCTGCATGTGCCTGGGGCACAAGCCCTGCTCTGCCATGTCTATGCCCAGCATGTTTTCTTTTCTTCTGAGCTGACACTTAGCCAGCAGTGCAGAGAACAGAGGCAGCTTTACATCAGCCTCAGCTCACACATTTATGTTTCCCCCCCATCCCACCAGCAGGGATATAGTGGGGCAAAAACCATGCATGATCCCTCCCTCACAAATACATTGACACAAATACTGCATGGGGGCTCCATCTTAGCCTCCCCCAGGCAGGAAGGGAGGTGGGGGAGTGGGAAGGACAGCAGAGAAGAAATATTCCCCCCATCATCACACAATGAGCTGATTGTTGGGGGAGCTGGAGGAGGCCTTGGAGAGAGGGACAGGCCATGGAGACAAACTCACGAGGCAGCAGGAAGAGATGCCAAAGGCTCTCGTTACAGGGAATTCTGCGCCTGTGACCTACAGTTGCAATGTTTGAAGAGCCCCAATTGTGATGGGAAAATATAATGCGGGGCTGCAGCCAAAAGCCAAAGCTACACAAAAGGCAACACAAAGAGATCGGGGAGCACAGGAGGCTCCTCTGTGCCCAGCAGTGTAAGGGATCACAAAACGGCAGCCAGCTTCTTCCTTGCTGGATTGCAAAGCCAAAATTCAAAGGGAAATAGCAGACAATGTCTGAAATGGAAGCAAGGTCAGGTTTTACTTGGTTAGAGACAGGTTGGGCACATGTGACACAGGCATGTTTTCTCAACTGTCTTCAGCCACTGCTTGGAAAGAAAGTGGGTACACCAGAATAACCCTGCCAGATCTAGTTCTGTAACCAGTCTGGGGACAAGCTTCAGAGGACTCCATGCTTTTGAGCTGTTTCTCTATCCCCTGTCCCAGAAAAAGGCCCAAACCAAAGCCCTAGATCTGCTGACCCACTGGAGTCAGGCTTTGGCCAGAACTAGACATATCAGTGCTGTTCCCTCTGGTGTCAAGGGGCTGGGAAAGGACTAAAGAAACTTTTGGAGAAAGAAAGTCCCCAACTCCTCCAGAAAGCAGCTGACATTTCTGCTTTGTTGAATGAGGTCCTCCTACTTATTGAAAAAAAAAAAAAAAAAATAAAGAGTCCAGCTATTGCATGGTCCATTATGCCAGGTAGCTTGCTGGGTAACTAGATAGAAACCACCCTCCTTTGCTGCTCCCCAGGGTTTTGCCTGCACAGCAGGTTTTGCAGTAACAGCAGCTGCCAGGCAGGGTGTCTGTAGGGTGACATGCCCCTGCCCTGCAAGTGGGAGAAGCACAAGTGGAAAGCACCTCTCCAGAGAGTTTCACCAAGTCCACAAGCAAGGGGGAAGGCATCCATCCCAGCTCAGTCACTTGTATTTGGCAGATAATCTCAGGCTGGTGAGATCCAAGCGCTGAGGAAAATAATCTAGTTCAGAGCAAACAGTAAGGCTCAAAGGACAGGGAAATCCTCCAGTTCTCACCTTTGAACACTGCCAACTTCTCCTCCAGGTCTTTTTCATTACTGAACTTTGGGTCACAGAGAAACTCCTAAAACAGAAAAAAAATATATCCTCAAGGTTAAAGATGCAAAGGAAAACACCCTAGAGGGCACCTCCAAAGGCAGCATTAGGCAGAAGACTCACACAATTCCCAGCGAGCCATAGATGAGCAACAGCACCAGGAGACTTGAAATTGGGCTGAATCCCTCCACACCTTGTCATTAACACTCCAGTGCAAGGGGAATCCCTCTGATGTCTCAGATTTCCCATCTGCAGCTTGAGAGAGGAATGGACCCCACCTGCCTTTGGAATAACCCTGTTCTTGCTCACCCAAGGTTTCAGCTCCCCACATCTCTGCTTAAGCAAACTTAGCATATGGATTGAGCACTTATTTCCAGCAAGGGCTCCTAGTCCTTGCAATATACACTCTTATCTCAAACTCTTAGATAAACTCAGAGGGCTTTGCAAATAGAGCAGGCAAAGTTTGTAAAATGTCATATGCCCAAGAGGATGGGTATTTTGAGCTTAGGAACTCTCTCATATCCATTTTCTCCCTCTACCCTGCTCAGGCTGAAGAGGAAACCCTGGATCACTTCTGGTCACTTGTCCCTAGCCCCACCTCAAAAACCTTCAGATACCCAAGGGAACAGACCACAACTTGCAGAGCCAGCTCTCCTGCTGTGCCCTGCCAGCAACACTCCCCTCCGCTGTGAGCAGCAGGGTCTTGCTCCTGTCCCTGCCCTCCCACACCGCCCAGCTCCAGCCCAGCACAGCTTAATGACTCGATCTGTGTTCAGCAACAACACCACATTCTTCAGTGTAGAAATCATTAACATCTGCACAGTTTATGCATGGCCTGTCCAGGACAAACCCCTTGAGGGGTTAGTGGATGGAGGGCTGAGGTTGTTCTCTACTCTGGAAATGTGTTCCTCACCACTGCTCCCCATGCTCATGGGGAAGGCAGGAATGGGTCACCAAGAGCCTTGTGTGCTGATCACTGTTGGTCATCCTAACTGTGCTCTGCGTCCCACACACCTGAAGCTGCTCCCTCCTTTCTCATTGGTACAGGGGAGCTTGGACTGCTCAGGGAGTCCTCAAACCTTCACTGCCAGTTAACCACTGCTATGGTCAGTCTTTTACCTGCAGCTGAACTAGGCTTTTGTAGGAAGCCCACTAGGACAGAAGTGACTCCCACCCCCTCCTCCCACCCCAGAAACTCCAGATGGGACACCACAGACCATGGCCACCAAACCAGTGTGACACTGGCTTCCGTCATCACCATGGTCACCAACTCAAATTGAGAGCTGTGGTGAAAAGCAACATTCCCAGTTCCTTCTTTTGCTCTCCTTTGCCAACTCAGCTTCATTTAGCTCAGTTATTTCTACCCAGGGGTATCATTTTCCAGCCCAACACAAAGGGCCCAATTCAGCTTTGAGACCTGGACTCGGGCAGCAGCAGGAGTCACCAGAGACCAGAGTAGTGTTACCTGCTGCCATCATCACTGAATAGCCTCTGGAGAAGGCAAACATCACCGAAAACCAAAACAGGGCCAAAACACCTCTTGGACACCAGGTCACAGCTTCATTCCTGCCCTGCAGGAACAGCAAGCAGCTTCCACCTCCCAGCAGGACAGGTATGTGATGGCAGAGCACAGCATCTCTCTGGGAGCAAGAAGCAACACAGAAATGGTGAAGACTGAAGGGAATGCATCTATGTGTGATGGCTGAGGGATATGTGCCTAGGAGCCCACCAGCCCCCACCAGCATGACACAAGAGCAGCACAGGTAACCCTGCACACAGGTTTGGGACTCAGTTCCCTTTTGTTTCAACTGGAGGGGGGCTGGAGAGCCCACCAGCACCACAGCTCTGCTCCAGGTGCAAGGAAGCAATAAGGGGCTGTATTTGAAAGGCATTCCACTCTTCACATTGTGTGTGAGCTGAGCTGTGACTTTGATAAGGAAAACAGTCACAATGGCACACAGGAATTCAGTCCCCAGGGCCTGTGACTCAAACTCACAGTGGCTGAAGTTCCACCTAGAGCCCTTTGCTAAAGTTCCCATTTTAAGGGGCATGTTCTATTAATAAGAACTGCTTTAAGAGCCTCTCCCCCGCTTCTGCCCTGAACAGCCTTTCTTGAGCTGTTGAGAGACTTTTCTAAGCCAATAAACTGAGCCAGACAAGTGCCAGCTACCTGCAAGACAACCTGAACAAAGCCAGATCTGTCCTTGCTCCCCAAAAAGGAGACTCCAGCTGGCATCCCAGCTCTCACTGGGATGTTCAAGTGCTGAATGCCAGCCACCCTGCCTGCAGGGGCTGGGAAGGGCTGGCTGAGGGATGCTCGTGCCTGCCTGGATGAGAGAAACAGGCACGATGAGAAGCAGGCACCTGCTCTCTAACAGGCTGAATTCCTTCCCCAAAGCCCAGCGCATTACAGGGTAAAACAAGGTTGAAACTAATCTGTGCTGGATTAGACCTGCCACCTTGATGCACGAGGCTGGACAATGTGATTACATTGCCCAAAAAGAGGGGAACAACCAAGAGGGGAGCCTAGAAGAGTGTTTCAGACTGGAAGAGAGAAGTAAGCACTAGGACTGGGCTATCCTTCAGCAGCACATGTGCACTCAGTGCCTGCCAGACCTGTATCCCAGTGAGAGCTCTGGGGTAGAAACCAGCCAGGAAAACAGGGCTGGAGGGAGCTAAGTGTTAGGATGAGACAATGAGATTAAGCCTGATAGGAATTTGGCCTGATAGGTTCTATTAGGAGCACTTGACTGTTTTACAGTCTGAGGGCTCTTCAGTGCTGGGGAAACCCCCTCCTTGGCTCCAGCCACAGTATCAGCCCAAGTTTCTCTATCAGCTGTTTGTCAGGGAGGTGTGAGGCTGTTTGCTGCACTCCCCCATTGCCACATAGAGCTGGCAAAGCACAGCAGCGTGGGGGTTGCTGCCCAGAGCACAATGGCTTCTGAGGATCCATGGGCATCTGCCACCCGTGCTATCTGCAGCTTGGTTTTGAGCTGCTCAAACCCCTATCTCGTAGCGCTGAGGCAGCACGAAGGGCAGCAAGGATGCAAACAAGCAGCTCTGTCAGTGGGAAGTCACGTAGTTTGTTTCATTTTTGTCATCCAAACCTCAGCTAAAGAAAAGGCTAGAGTGATGGCAGCTTAGGAGAGAGATAGGAACCTGTCCCCTGTGTGGGAACAGCCCTGCACCCTGGGACACAGGAGTGGCACACCAGCAGCATCCCAGACTCCTACAGCTCCTAACAGCTTAAGGATCGTGTATCCCCCTTGTGCCTGTGTGATGCTGGAGGATGGCTCTGCAGAAGCAGAAACTGAAGCAGGAGCTACAACACAATCCCTTCATCCTCAGCCTAAGGGCCAACACCACCTTGGCTACGGGAAATACACGCCTTGGTGCAGGGTGTGATGTGTCTGCCTTCCAGCAGCAGGTTACAAAGGCTCCTTTTTAACCAAGTGCTTTTATTCTACACCTTATGCCATGACACCTTTTTCCACTCTTATTCTCTATATCCTAATTCATCCTAATTTCTAGTTAATTGAGTAATTTCTAATGATTTAATTCCCTCTCCAGTGACCTAAACTTCACCTCTACTGTCTCACTTGCAGAGCATGCTGTTTGGTGGAGCATATTGCCACTTTTTATACTTTAGTCAGTGTGAGGGTAAGGTGAGCCCATCTCCTCCAGGCTCTCATTTTGTACAGTGATTTGATTTCTGCACTCATAACGCCAAGGTGCCACTGACTAAAGGAGCACCTAGAAATGCTAGAAATCCCAGCACTGTTTGCTTCAAGGTTAAAATGTTCTTTTCACCCTCAGAACTGCTCTTAGCTGGGAGGGATGCCAACAGAACTGCCCCCACAACCATGCCAAGCAAGGGACAGGGTAAGCCTGAAGCTCGGGGGAGAGGACCTTGCCTGACCCTGGCATGAAGGGCACAAAGCCCAGTGCACTTTGCACTAATCCAGGAGGTGCCATTCCCCCTGCCCAAAGATTGTGGGACGTCCAGCCACCCTGGGCAACCCATTCACCCACTGTAATAAAAAGTTAGGAAGGCTGGAGTCAGCTCTGAGCAGCAGAAACTTCTCATTCCGGGAAGAAAAAGTTGAAGCGCTCGATATAGCGGAGGGGAGGTTGAAGTCCTCCAGGAGAACAATAGCCCCCATTCTTACTGGAGCGCGATCCCAAAGGGAATTTCACAGCAGCCAGCCCCCGGGCGCCCACCAGCCCGCTCGGAGCCGCCGATATGCGATACACGGGGAGGACAGAGCCGCCTGAGAGGGCAATAGCAGGAGCGGAGGGGATACAGAGCGACCCCCGTAGAAACCCCGCTTCCTCCTCCGGCAGGATCCCTTCTCCGAAGGGGTTTGGGCAGAGGGGTCGGCAGCTCCTCCTGCACCCACCGCCCTCCTCCTCCTCCTGTTCCTCTTGCCCCGCCCGCCCCCGCCGCATCCCCCTCCCCACTCCCCGCCGGGGTCGGGTCGGGAGGCGGCCGCAGCCCCACCTTGTTGATCTCCTCCAGCCGCCCGTCCTGCGGGGCCCTGCGCAGCCCCCCGCCGCTCGGCCGGCGCGGAGCCGCCATCGCACCGAGCCCTCCCCGCGCCCGCCGCCGCCTTAAGTAGGGGCGGGCAGGGCCGGGCCGGGCCCTCCGCCCCCCGCCCTTAACCCATTCTCCGCCCCACGAGGTGGTACCCGCGGTGGGCTCGAGGTGCCCCGGCACGGGGAGAGGCATCGCCGCCTCCGGGCTTCCCGCAGGAGAGAAGGGACCGGCTCCCTCTGCCCGCAGCGCCCGCCGGGCGCGGCTCCGGGACAGCGGGGATCGCTCCGGAGCTGCCCCGGGAGCGGCATCGCCCCGCCGGTACCGACGGCAGAGGGACACGAGCGGGATGGTACAGGCGCTTCCAGGAGCTGGATAAACCCTGGAGCACGAGCAGCGGGATAAGGGACGAGATAAGGGATACGGGATAAGGCCGAGGGACGGTCACGGCCGAGGTGATGCGTGTCCCGGCCATGCGTGTCCCGGCCAGGTTCGCACGCCCCGCGGTGTCAGCCTGACACCTTATGTTAAAATCATGTACTAACGTGGAGCTTAGTGGGAAGTCTGACATTTGCCCCTCACCACCCCAAATGCAGCCGCATTTCAATCCCTGCTCTTTAAAAGCAGCAACCTCAGGTACAGTGTGCTCTCCTGCAGCCACACATCCTGGATGGATAGCTGTGTGTTATATTAAGAATTTTTAATGGACACAGCTCTAGGCAGGTGGCACCAGCTAAAAACACAAGAGTTCCAGGAAGAGCAGGAGACAGCGTGAGCCACATCTTCAGCAGCAGGCACACAGCAGAGGCTTGACATTTCTGTAAGAGCAGCAGATTTGTGTGTTCACTGGAGATGTATAATTGTTCTCCCAGAGAGATAGTAAGTGGCCATGGCTCCCTGCCTCTGGCCAAGCCGGATCACGCTGTGCTCTCGTTGTTCCATGGTTTTGCCTTCCCAGAGCTGTCCTTGGGCAGCAGCAGGGGAGCCCCTGCTATCACACCCCCACAGCACTGCAGCTCTGGCACCCCACTCCTTGGGCAGCTTTTGTGCAGAATTAGAAGGGCGATGGCTTTGTTCTCAGTAGGAAAATTCTGTGTTCCTTCCAGGTTCCACTGGACCCACCAGAGATATTGCTGGGGGAATTCAACATTAATGGCAGCAATTTTACGTAAGTTACACAAGACTTTAGCAAACCTGATTTGCAGCACTGTGAGCAGAAAAACATAGGTTAAACCGGATAAAAAAATGAAGCAAGTTCCAGCCTGGGGACTCGTTTCTGGTCTTATGGGAATGACTTCAGCTACCTGGAGTCACGGTACAGCCAGCACAAGATGGGCTGAGCCAGGACCTGGCTTGTCCTGCAGCCCAGCCCACATGGGAGCACAGGGGAACATAAATGCCTTTCCTTTAAAGGCAATACAGCCACTGACCTCTGCCACCCCGTGGGAGTGACACAGGAAGGAGCGGGTGTCCAGCTGTTCCCCATCCAGTCCAGCACAGCCTGCTACCACCAGCCAGCTCCTCTCCAGTGGGGTACAGGTGTTAATGTGGGGCTGTGGCGGCTGCTGCTCTGACACCTCCCTTGCCTGCATCTCTGCCACCCAGTCCCTGGGACTGGTGGCAGTTGGCTGGTTTATAGCCATGCCTGGTGACATTTGGTGAGCCAAGCAGAGCTGGCTGTGGCCTTGTTACCCTGGAGTGAGGGAACAGCAAGACCTGAGCTCCTCTCATACTGAAGCAGGCTGAGGATGTCCCACCCACCTTCCAGGAGCTGGGTGAGGATCCATCTTTGCTTTGTTTCTTTTCATTAATTTAGCCCTCCCTGCTGTGAGCTCCCTTCCCTTGGGAAGCAGGCAAGCTGTGTGCCCTCCGGCAAGCAGCTCTCTGCCTGGCTTCAGCAGGATTCCTCTCTGTGACCACAGCCCACGAGCATGACACTGCAGAGTGCTGTGAAGCAGGATCATCTTCCAGCACGTGTGTGAGAGCTGCTCTCTTCTCCTGGGGCAGGAGGGAGTGCTGGGCAGTACAGCCTGGGTACATTACATACTTGGTAAGCTGTCCTTGCCCAGTGTGCCGTGCTGTGATGGGAAAGGAGGGATGGAGGAGATGTGTGAGGATTCTTTGTTCGTTCTCCAGTGAGAGACCGACCCTGGAATGGCTCCAGATCCTGCACAGAAGCATCGGTGGTCCCTGGTAGGGGGGTGTCCCCCCATCCCAAGGGCAGAGGTGGTGGCTGGAGTCATGCTGCAGAGTGCTGGGCATGCAGAGCCTGAATGGGTGTGGAAAAGGACCTGGGGTGTGATACTGTATGGAGGGCAGTGTGGGGAGTGGTGGGAAGGATTGATGCTGGTGAATGCAGAGTCCTTTCCTCTGCCATTCCCTGTGCAGGGTGGGCACAGAAGGCACGTGGCAGCAGCCAGCGACCTTTCACTGAGAGCAGCTCTCGGGGAGGCTCCGCAAAATGTCCTCCAAGTTCTGCTTGTCGGCCCGGATCTCAGCCAAGTCGCTCTCAAATGCTTGGATCTTCTCCTGCTGCCGTGCTGCCTCCTGCTGCAGCTGGCTGAGCTGGCTGGCCAGGGGTCCCGGTGTGGCCAGGCGCAGCCACAGCTGCTCCAGCTGCAGCCTCCCAGCGCTCAGCACTGCGTCCACCTCCGTGTCCTGCTCCAGGTTACCTGGGCAAGGGGGGAGAGGACGTGGATGAGAGCAGAGACCTGCACAGGAGATGTTCTGGATGTACTCCATGGCACCATAAACTATAGGGAGTGGGTGCAGCAGGGCATGGAGGCTTTGCAGCTTCTCACTAATCACACATAAGCAAACAGAACTGTGGTTCCAGGCAGGGCCTGGGCACTTCTCTCTCTCTTACAAATGGGTCGTGGTTTCCACCCTTTTACAAAATTTCTTGGATGATCAGAAATATACCCAGGTGACAAAAACAGGAGCTGGAGCAAAACCAACCAGCAACAAGGAACATACCCAGTCTAGCACAGCCCTCAGTTCCAAAGGGACTATGCCAGCCTTGCTCACCCTGAGGATCCCAAGGGAGATCAGTGTACCCAGAGCAGACGTGAGCACACACATTCAGCAAACCCCAATTCATTCTTCCTCAAGACACAAGCCTTAAAGAAGCTTTGCTGAGACCATGGATGATCTCAGCCCAGGAGTACCCAGCTCAGCCTGCATGGTCATCAAGCAGGAGAACCAGTGAGCATGAGAGCCCTGGTGCCTGAGAGCCCAGCCCTTTCCCTGGAACCCACACTCCATTTCCCCCCAGGTCTCACCTAGGCTGTTCAGCAGGTTGTTCAGGGTCTCGATGTCCGACATGAGCGAGCCCTGGGCTTCCTGGAGAGTTTTTGCCATCTCATTCACCTCTGACCCCACCTTCCAACAGAGACAGACACATAGATCAGGAGCATCATTGACCCTTGGCTGGATGATACAGGAGATCCCAGGAACATCCCCAAGACATTGTCCCTACAATGGAGCTCCCAAACCAGTTTGTTCCCTATGCTTTGGGCTGTGGGCAAAGCTGCTTCCAGGTTCTGGAAGACACAACCTGCCCAAGGGGACCCATCTGACCTGCTGAGCTTCCTCCAGGTCTCCCCTGAGCTTCTCAGCCATGTGCTCCTGCCAGGAGAGCTTCTTCTGGGTCTCATTGGCACGTGTGGTGAGCTGGCTGGCATGTTTGAGGGCCTGTTTGCTCTCCTGCAGCACAGCCCGTGCCCTCTGCAAAGGGACAGAGATGGGTACAGTCACCTGGGGACACACAGCCCTGCCTGCAGCAGCCTGGGCTCTGTAGGGGATGGCTGCCAGCCTGGCCATGCCCAACAGCTCCACCCCACATCCCTCAGCTCTGACCTTGGCACTCTCCTCAGAGACTTGCTCAGCCTCCCTAGCTGTCTTCTGGGCTGTGATGGAGATGGACAGGGAATTTCCCAGTGTCTTCCCTGCCTGTCTGATCTTCTTCTGAGTATCCACCATCACTCTGTCCCGCACAGTGGCCATCCTCATCCTCAGGGCAGCCTGACTCTTCTGATGCCCCAGCACCTTCTTCATACCTATAGGAGCAACCTGGCCTTACCAAACTGTCCACTTCTCCCCTTGTCACCTGGTGAGAGGCAAGTTGTGGCTGGAGATGCTCTGACTGGTGCCTTTTACCTTCCAAGCTGGCCAGGAGGGACTCGGCATCAGAGAGCACAGCTTTTCCTCGGGAGACAGCCGTGGTGGCCGTGTCATGGGCAGAGCCAGCCCGACCCCGCAGCTGGGAGAGGAGAAATGAGGCTTGGGAGTGGGTGAAGAGCTGCATCCAGCTGAATGTGGGATTCAGCCTACTCCCATGTGACAGGTGAATTCCTAGGGACATCTGGGAGCCCAATGGAAGATGTCTCTCAAAACATCCTCTCCCAGCTCCCTGGCTGCAGGCATGGTCCCTCCAGCTGCTCGAATGGCAGGGATGGGGCTCCCCATTCACGTGAGCAGTCATTACCTGCTCGAAGCCATGAATCCTTTGCAGCTCCAGGCGCAATCCAGCTGCCAGTGCACGGGATGCCTCCACAGCCTGCTGAGCCAACGGCTCCTGGGCCACTGCTGCCTGCTCCAGCACTGCCAGGTCCTGTGCCAGCTTTCCAGCCTCCATTGGCAGCACCTGCTGCAGGATCAGGAGTGCCAAAAGCTCCATGAGATCATCTCCCAGCTCAAGAGTCAGCAGTGGTAAAGCAGGAGGCAGGGATGCCAGCAGGAGCTGTAGCTTGGGTGCTGCTCACCTGCCTCAGAGCAGCCACCTGCAGAAGTCTCTCAGCCAGGTCAGCATGTGCCTGTTCCACGGCTGTCAAAGCTCTCCTAGCCTCTACTGCCACCTCTGCCATGCCAGCACCCAGCTCCTCCTGCGCCCGCTGGATTTCCTCATACCTACATGGACAGGACACTGCTGTCAGCTGGGGCCCTCTGGTCCCTTAAGGGACTAAGAGGACGACTTGATACCAGGCTCTGGACATAGCACTGGGGCTTTTCCTGAAATCCCCCGGCACACAGCACCCTGTCCCTCTGCTTTAGAGCATTGCAGTGCAATGAGTTTGAAGGTGCTCAGCACGTGCCTGTTAAGCAGGTGCCAAATCACCATGACCGAGTTCTGTAACAGGGACCTGGCCAGAGGAAAGGGGTCCTGGTGTCCTGCCAGCCCTCCTTGCTGCCAGCCCCTCACCCAGCCTCCAGCTCGCCCTGCATGTCCCGTGTAGCATTCCCCTCCAGCAGGATCCGCAGGAGCTCAGAGCTGGTGTTGGAGGCACGCAGTGCTCTCCCAACCACTGCCTCCACCTGTGCCATGGAGTTCTTGTGGCTGCAGGGACAAGGATACACAGAGAGAGGATATCAGGATTAGCTTCCTGGCAAATGAGTGGGCCCCCTGCACCCCCAGCTGGGTTGACAGCCTCCTCTGCCTGTTCAAATCTTACCTCTTGGACAGAGCTTGAGCCTCCAGTGCCCAGTGGCTCCAGTTTGTGGGCTGCCATGGGATTTCCTGGAGAATCTCCTTGAAACGCAAGCAGCAGCACTGAGACCCTGACAGAGAGCAAGCACCCCTGGACCTGGCCAGCCCAGCACCACCAAGAACATGGGGCTAGAGCAAGGAAAATATCTCCTCTTGACTCAGCTGCAAGGAAGACTATACCCACATGGACCCCAGGCTTTCCCCCTCACCCACTCTGCTGGTCACATCCCACCCCAACAGTCGTGGAAGGCACATCCCAGTGCCCCCCAGGGTTGCCACCAGCCCCTCAGGAGCCCAGGGCTGCTGAGAGCCCACACCATGGTAGCCAGGGTGTCCGCAGCGTGCAGCATCTCCTGCTGTGCCGACTGCAGCAGGGCCCCAATCTCCGACAGCAGGATGCAGGTCTTGGGGGGGCCATGATGGGAGCAGCTGGAGGCCTGGCTGGCATTGGTGAGACGGCCTTGTGCAGTGTTCAGTGCCCCTGCAAGCTGCCCCATCTGTACCAAGAGGGTGGCCCAGGCACCTGTGAGCAGCACAAGAATTTCTTTGCCACTGTGGTAGCTCAGGGCTCCCTGCTTCCCTGTGGAGCTGCCCCATGCCCCAGCCCCTGCCTCACACTTACTAGTGAAAGAGGAATTAAGTCCCTCTGGGTGCTCAGGAGGGACCCAGGAGTTCAGCACCCAAAGGGTATCCATGTGGACATGAGTACATGAGATAATGGCCATCACTACCTGCTCCAAGACCTCAGGGGTGTGAGCATCCCTGCAGTGCTGTGTCCTCCCAAAAAGGCATGTCCCCTCCACTGCCCTCCCCCCCAGGTCACACCACACTGAGCCCAGCGCTCACCTGCACCCACCCAGCATGTCACAGCACCCTGAGGGAGCAGAGGGTGGAAGGAAGGAGAGTCCCTTGTACCTCTCAGGAGGTGTGGGCTGGGCAGTCCATCTCCACGGGGTGCATCTCCCAGCATGGCAGACTGGCCCAGGTGGGTGTCACAGCCTGGTTTCTGCAGCCATTCCTCCATCTCCTGCAGCCTGGCCTTCAGCCGGTCAGCCTGCAGGCAAGACAGGGGGACATGGGGGACAGTGAGGCAGTGCAGGGCTGGAGTGCTGTGCCTGCCTCAGCAGTGCACAGGCTGTACCTCATCCTTCACCAGCCCGTAGCAGGCAGGACACTGCTGGCAGCGGGAGCTCAGTGGGTCAAGGAAGAAGTTGGCCTGGCAGCGGTCACACTTGTAGCCCACGAAGCCAGGGTGGCAGAGGCAGGTGCTGTTCTCGTGGCACTGAGGGGTGATGGAGCCCAGCGGGGAGCAGTTGCAGGCTGCAGTGGTGGCAGAAAGGCATCACACTGTGGCTGCCAGCCCCATTTGCTTTAGGGACAAAGATGCAGTCCCCATTCCCATTACCTCGGCAGCCCCTGGCAGAGAAGCCAAAGAAGCCGTGCTGGCATCGATCACATTTCTTCCCTGTGACACCTGGTTGGCAGGAGCACTGCCCCGTCAGCATGTGGCACCCGCTCTCTCGTGACCCTGTTGGGTGGCACTCACAGCTGGCACAAGAAGTAGAGGGTCATGAGCAGGCAACCAATGCAGAGAGCAGAGCTGGGAACCTGGAGCCACTGCTGTCCCCTGGCAGCCCCATGCCGTGCCCCACATACCTCTTGCACCCCACGGTGGGCTCCAGGCCGTAGTAGCCAGGCTGGCACTGCCTACAGGTTCTGCCTGTCACATGTGGGAGGCAGTGGCACTGGCCTGTGCCAGGATCACAGCCCTCCAGCCTCGGGTCTGAGCCATTGGGGTTGCAATCACAAGCTATGGGAAAACAAAATAACTCCTAAACCCCAGCTTGGGGCTGGGGGACAGGACTGTAGGAACGGGGTACTGGGGCTGAGCTCCTGACAGCGTGGAGAGTCACATTCTCCTATAAACCAGGGCTCCAAGAGAAAGAGCCCCTGCAGGCCAGAGTATCTCTGGGGAGGGATGACAGTACAGCAAGAGGGCAAAGGACATTCTGGAACACGTGGGGTAACCTGGACCATCCAGCAGCCCCTAAACCTACTGGGCACCCCCTTCCACCTTCTGCCTTCACTGCTGGGAGGATTTTGGCTGCAAGTGAGCTGTGCCCGGGGCTGTACATACGTGCACACTTCCCAGCAGGGCTGGGAGCCAGCGCATCCCCGAAGAAGCCCGGCTGACACCGCTCACAGTGGTCGCCCATGGTGTTGTACAGGCAGCGCAGGCATCGGCCAGACACAGGGTCACAATTCCCCACGGCATTGAGATCCACGTTCCCATGACACTGGCAGGGTTCACAGGGATGCACGGGACCTCTCTGCCCCAGGGGGTCCCCGAAAAACCCGTCATCACAGAGCTCACAGCGTTTTCCTGGGGAAGATGGAAAGGTGAGGAGGACTCAGCCGTGCCGATGCTGCCCACAGCCCCTGTGCCCACCCAGCCGCAGCCTCACCTCTCTGGCCCGGGGGGCAGTGGGTGCAGACCACCTCCCCACTGCTGGGCACCTCGGTGCAGGGCGAGCGGCCGGGGCAGGGGCAGGGCTTGCAATCATCAGAGCGCCCCTGGAAGGGGTTGCCGTAAAAGCCGGGGCTGCAGCGCTCGCAGGAGGGACCCTCTGTATTGTGCAAGCACCGGCAGTGCCCTGCGGGGAGGAAAATGGAGCTGAGGGTCTGTGAAAACCCAGCCCCGAATGACGGCAGGGACTGCGGGAGGGATAGAGAGCCCAGAGCTGAGCATGGCGAGAGGGATGTGCAGCTCCAACCGAGGGGCTGCACATCCCCAGCCAGTACTCGGGACATTTTCCTTCCTTGCCCTGTCAAGGGAGAAGGTTTTGGAGGGGATACGGAGGCCACAGCGAGCAGGGACGAGGCAGCGCTGGCGCAGACAGCACCATCAGTGTGCGCGGAGGCTGTCGGCGCCTGCCGTAATCCACAACACATTTCCCAAAGTCGAGTCCTTTCCCTGCTGCCTTGGAAAACACAAGCAGCCGGGCCGGCACCCACCAGGGAGCATCCCCAGAGCGAGCCGAGCCGGTGAGTCAGCCTTCCGAAATCGGCTGTGAGGAGGAGAGGGAGGAAGAAGAGGAGGAAGAGTGCTCAAGGAACCCCCTAGCTCCAGGCAGATGCTCTGCTTCACTGGAGAGAGACGAGGCAGGGGGAGGATTTTCCCCCGTGTGTTCTGGGGTCGGGTCATACCAGGAAGGCTGCGCAGGAGGGGGTGTTATTCCATTTTCCACACATCCAGGCAGACTCAGACGATGGAAAAGAAAGAAAAAGCGGGTGGCAGGAAGAAGTGGAAAAATAAACTAAAGGAAGTGCGCGGGCTGGCAGCGCCCAGGCCGGAACATCAAAAGCCTGGCCCCATTCCTGGGGTTTGTGCAGTCGGCGGCGCCAGCCCCGGCTCTGCGGGATGAGGGCGGGTTTCCAGAGCTGCCGCCGTGTTTTCGTGGGCAGGGCAGGGGCATTCATCGAGCATTCTGCTTCCTCCAACCCTCTGCATCCCGGCCGCACATCATTGTTACTCCCCACTGAAGAGAGCCAGCCACCGAGGAGTTGGGCTGGCAGCACAAGAGTTGGCTCTTCTGGTGTCTTCCCTCGAGCCTAGCACCTCCGTGTTTTCCTGCGTTATCCTTGTTTCTCTGCTCAGCCTAACACTCAGTTTGCAGATTCCAGAGCTGTGCCCAGTCCTGCTCCTCTCATCGGGCAGTGATGTTGCCTGTGAGACTCAGCCTAGCAAAGCTCTCTCTGCTGCCCTGACCCCTGCTCCCCCACTCCTCTGAGAACCAGCACCCTTCCCTTCTCCTCCTTAAAGGTAAGAAGGTATCATGAAAAATGCTTCTGGAATTACAAATTACCACTATTCTTGCACTTCATTATAATTAATCTCTATCTTTGCAGTTACAAACCCTGTCCCTAGAACCTTCCCAAGCAATTCAACTTGCAAATTTTGGGAACCACAACCTCACCAATGGTTTCCAGCTTCCCTCAGAACAAGCACAGGCATAGATTTGTCACCCATGCATGGAGGAACAGGTGAGTGGAGGGGCTGGGGGGCACACACCTGTGAGGGGGTGGCAGTCCCCGTGCTGGTTGCAGGTGCAGGGCACGCAGCTGACGAAGGGGCCACCAAATGGGATCTCCCTCTTGAATCCAGGTGCGCAGGACTGGCAGAACTGCCCGGTGTATCCCACGGGACACGTGCACTCCTCCACCCAGCCAGCCCGAGTGCCCGGCCCGGGGCGAGCAGATGTGAGCTGGACCTTGCTCAGGGACAACCTGCCTGTGAGAGAGGAGAGCAGTGTAGGAATGGGATGGTGCATCCCCTGCTCCGCTCTGAAATGCTCCAGACAGCACAGGAGACCCCAAAATACCTCCTTGAGAGCCAAGGGGTGTTCACAGGGAGGAGGCAGCCCCTGTTCCAAAACAACCCCTACAGTCCCTCTCGTCCTTGAGAGCCTGATGCTGCTTCGATGTCTCCAGTCCCACCCCAGTTTGGTCCCCATGGGGATGTTTTGTGGAGCCACCCACCTCGCACAGGGCTGTGGCTCACACGGAGGTGCAGGGCGGTCAGGTTGGAGAGCAGGTGCTGGAAGCTGAAGGCTGACAGCAAAGGCTCCACACCCTCCTCTGCCTCGTGCAGCCTGTTGGAGAGCGAGTGTGGGAGGCAGGACAGGGTCAGCCTGAGCCAGGTGCTGCAGGACAGCTTGGCTCCTGGCTGGGACCCGGGCCCAGCACAGTTAAATCCCTGAGGGAGGCAGAGAGCAGGGCTGAACCCCCAGGTAGAGGGCAGCCCAGACAAATGAGCCCTAAGACCCGCTGAGGCTCCCCAAAACACCGTGATGGGTACCTGAAGGTGACAGCCTGCTTTCCATGCTGGGGCTGGCTCTTGTTGCTGGACATGGTGATTTTCATCCCCTCACCCTCCAGCAGCAACTGAACCTGCAGCAGGGGCACCCCGGTTTTTGTTCTTGTCCCATTCTCCACTCCCAGCAGCACGGACAGGAGCTGCCCATAACTGAGGCGCTGGTTCTGCAGAAATTTCTCTGCGAGGAGAGAGAGAAGCAAAGTCTGTAGGACATGGAGGCACCAGCTCTGCCAGGACTGCCAGTGCAGTCCTTGTCCCACCAGCATCATCAAGAGCCACAACCACCCTCCTAGAGTGGTGCTAGCTCCAGCCTTCCCTCCTGGGGTCCTGGTCCACTGCTCCAATACCCCCCACTGTCTTCTGCTACAGAAACATGCCCAGCTCTGGAGCAGAGCGCACTGCCTCCTGCACCAGCAGTGGGGTGAGAGCTCCAGGGGTCCTGACAGCAGAGCAGCCCCCCAGGGACTCAGCACACACAATACCTGGTGCAAGAAAATCCACTGGCTCCTCTCCATCCCACTCAGTGAAGATCTCCCGGCCAGTCCAGCGCAGAGGCAGGTCTGTGGTGCCTGGAGATGTGGCAGTCCAGCCCTCCAGCCCTGTGTGTCAGGACACAGTGACAGTGCACAGCTAAGGGAGCAGTGAGTCCTTGCCAGCACAGCACCAGCAGGGTACTGCTTTCAGGGGCTCTGTCCCTCCTCCCAACACTCCCTCGAGTTTTGGAAAGGGCCAGCACTTTGTAACACCCTGCTCCACCCGGGCTCTGTGCTGTCATGCACTGGAGGGTGGCCTTAACCACCCCTCCTCTATTTATTTTCGTAGATTTGAAGGAAATAATTATCTTTTAACTTTTTCCCCACTGCCTATGCTGCCATTCTGACATTACTGTAGGCTGGTGAGCACAGGAAGCCTGAGGAGAAATGCTGGAGAAGCCCAGAAGAGACGGGGTGTAATTGCATTAAGTTGGTTTCCTTAAGAAACCAGTTAAACTCCTCCCTGCTCCGCAGGGTTAGTTATTTCTTCCAGCCCTGCAGGACAAACACTTGGAAATCTCTCAAGTGGGCTGTGCTCTGTTATCAAATAATCCCAAATATATATTTTCACCTAGTATTAGAAAATTCCATCTGATCCCCCTCCACTGTGGACTGGGGAATGTTTTGGGGAGCAAGGCTTCAGGAGGGTGCTGTGGTTGCATCTCAGGTCGGAGACTGCCAAACCAGTTCCCAAAGGAGCAGCCCCAAATTGGCTTTGTGAAGGGTGGAAAAAAAGGCTCGGTTTAAAGCCTGGCTCAGTTTCAGGGCCGTGGAACACATTTCAGCAGCACAGCAATTTGCAGCTCGGTTTAAAGGCAATTAAGATCCACCCGTGCCTGGCGCATTCGTATCCATCTGGGAACAGGCGCGGCAGAGCAGGGTGCCTGCCGTGGGTGCCCATCCCTGCGGTGTCCCCGCAGCGGGGCTGCACACGCCGGGACACACAGCAGATGGCAGGGCTTCCCCGAGCATCCCGCACGCTTCCAGCCCTGCCAAAGCACGCCATCCCGCCCGCCCCTCCGTGCTGTCACATCCCAGCCGAGCATGAGGAGAGAAGGGAATAATTGGGAAAGTTCCCAGCAGGCTCCATCCTATTTTTTTTTAATCCTTCTGAGCTGATTTTTAGCGCTGCTGCAGTCCCTGGTGTGGTGGAATGTCCATGCCTGTCCTTACAGCCCTTCCTGAGCCACGCACAGTCCCAGGAGCAGGTTGGCATGGAGGGGTTCCACGGGGAGTCACTCCCCATAGAGTTGGGGGCAGAAACAGAGGTTTAACTGTAAAACAGGGGCAAGCCAGAAAAAACCCTCTGCACCCATCACCACCAGTTAGCTCAGAGGGGGATGCTCAGCCCCAAAAAGGGACGCTCAGCCACATCCTTCCCAAACCATTTTTGGTTAAATTGGCAGAGCAGTGCCCTCCGTTTCACCCGGGGCAGGGGGGGTGGTTACCTTGGCTGAAGTCGGAGAGGATGTGAGTCTCCTCGTAGCCATCTGCCGCCCTGCAGGCGCTGGAGTGGCCGTAACAGAAGCAGCTGGTGCAGCCGATGGCGTTGTGGGGCTGCAGGTTAAACCAGCCCGGCTGGCACCTGGACACAGCGAGGAAACAGGAGAATGTGGCACAGGGCGAGCAGAGCAGGGGAGGGCACCACGGCAATGTCTCTGTGTGAGACACTGGTGACAGCTCCTTGTGAGCCCGGTCACAGTGGTCCAGAGGAATGCAGCCCCACAGCCTTGCACTAAGTCCAAGACTGGAAAGGGACAGTATTCTTGTCCCCCTGTCAGGGCCACGGTGCTTACCTGTTGCACAGGTGCCCCTCCACCCTCTCCTTGCAGGTGCAGTGCCCCGTGTTGGGGTCGCAGGTGCCCACGCTGCCCGCGGGATCGCAGGTGCAGGGTCTGGACGGGGTGAGATAAAGGCAGGAGGTGATCCCCGGTCCCATCCTGCTGCTCCTGCCCAGGGCCGGGTTCCTCCTCACCTGCAGCCGCCCTCGCTGAGGCTGTGGTAGCCGTCCTTGCAGCGCTCACACTTCCAGCCCGTCACATTGGCTTTGCAGACGCAGGTCCCCGAGTCGTCGCACTGGGGCTGCAGGGAGCCTGTGGGGACCCCGGCCAGCCCTGAGGCTCAGCCCCAGCCGGGGAGAGACACAGGACGGGGAAGTTGGGGAAACGCCGATCAAGAGACAATCCACCTAAACCATCCCTCCCAGCAAACTCCAGTGGGGCAGGGGTTTTGCAGCCGGAGCCCGGCCGGGCGCAGCCCCACGCACCTGCGGGGTGGCAGTGGCAGGGCTGGCAGGCTCCCTGCGGATCCCAGCGGTAGTAGTTTTGCCTGCAGCTCTCGCAGTGGGGCCCGGCCGTGTTGTCGCGGCAATTGAGGCAGTGTCCCCCGTGCCCGCTGAGCCGGAACAGCTCTCGGTCGTAGAAACACTCCTCGGAGCGGCCGCTGCAGTTGCAAGCTGGGGGAGAGGTGGGAGGACGAGTGAGCACCTGGCGGGCACTGGAGGTTCCGGTGGGGTCGGATGAGCCGCAGGGACATCTTGGTTCAACAGCGAGAGCTTTCAGCGGTGCCCTTGGAAGCAGAGATGGGTGCAGCACCACAAGGAGCAGGTGGCTGCACTCGTGGGGTAAAGGGAAGGGGAGTACTCGAAGGGGAACCCCGGGTACAAATCCTCCTCCCTCCCAAAATGGAGCAGGTGCAGGAAAGGCAGGAGGTGCCGGATGAGCTGATGCAGCAGCAGCGCAGCCCACCAGGGCCAGCCACGGAGCCAGGCCGGGCGATACTCACGGAGACATTCATTGGCAGCCTCGGCCGTGCCGCGTGCCCAGGGCCGGTCCTGGTAGAAGGGCTGGCAGCGCTGGCAGTCAGTGCCGGCCGTGTGGTGCTGGCACACACAGACCAGCTGCCCGGCCTCATCCGGCGCGCACTCGCTGGCGTGGCCATTGCATTTGCACCTGTGGCGAGACCCCCTCGTGGGGGAGCTGCTCTGAGCACCAGCATGGGCAGCAGCAGCGCTGGGACGGTGCCCAGGCTGTGCAGTGTGTGACCCTGCTGCTGGGCTGGCTGTGGGGTGAGATGGCCTTGAAGCCGCCCATCGTGTCCCCGAGGCTCTCCCAGCCTGGCCAGTCAGGAGGTCACAGGCTGAGGGCTCCACTTTTGGAGTGCCCAAGGACCAGCAGGGTCACAGGAGGAGCAACACGAGCCCCAGTGTCATTAAAAGCCATTAGGATGGGAGGGAACAAAGCAAATAGAGTACATGGAGTGGGCCAGTGGGAAAATGACAACTGCTAGGAGGTCTCCAGGTTTAATCACCCCTCTCAGCACTTCCAGCTCCAGTTTACACACGGAAGCCACATCTGAGCAATTTGCCCCAAAATCACAATTCAGACAAGACTGAGGTGGGGAGCAGCTGCCCCAGTCCCACAGCCCCAAGAAGGTCCCCATACTTCTGCCTCGCTGCCCCTCACCTGCCACCAACAGAGAAGTCAGATATGGCATAGTAGTATGACTGCAACACCTTGGGGTCCTTGAAGATGTCATCCCCAAATGTGTTGAGCCGGTTCAAGGAGATGAGCAGGTCAGTGACTGTCACCCATTCCTGCAGGGGACATGGGGAAGGCACCTTGGTGGAGAGGTCTGGGCCACCAGCACCCACCCCAACCAGGACTCATCCTGCAGCTTTTCAAGCAGGGATGCAGTGCATTGCCAGCACTTTTACCCCAGCTGAGTACAATACTGCCCTTGATCCCAGGGGTCCCTGCACCATTCCCCCTCCCACCCTGGTGGCACCTGCAGTGCGGGGCTTCCATCAAAATTGTAGGCGCTGGGCCGTCCCTCCAGGGTGGAGAAGGCCACGTTGCCCCCACTCAGCGGGGAGATGTCACTGAACTCGTCGCTGCAGAAGGCCACCTGCTCGTCCTCGCCTGGCCGCAGGTACTGCCGCGGCCGCTTCCCGTAGGTCTTCTGGCAGGACGCGCTGTAGAACTGGAAGGGCACCCAGGGCCCCTCAGCGCGGCTGCGCTTGTAGATGGCGAAGCTCTCGGGGCGGCTGGTGTGGAACTTCAGCCTCACGTAGGTGATCTCGTAGGCTTTGCCTGGGGACAAACCCACCGTGCTGCGACCCTCTGCCAGCCCCCCGATGGGCACCACAGCCTGAATTATCCCAACAGCTTCCTGCTGCACCCACCACAGCTAGAAATGGACAAATCACCCCCCTGCTGCCCTTAACCAGCTCCTTCTTGGTGCAGCCCAAGCCCTGTCCAGATCCAAGCTGGCTCTCTCCCCACTCCTTGTATGGGTGCACTGGGTGGGTTGCATGGGCAAAGGGCAGTTCCAATCCAGGCTCTATCCAGCAGCTGTGGGGGAAGCATTAAGCCGACAGCACTGAAAGCATCCCCAGGACAGTGGTGCTTTAGGGATGGAGAGCTGGAAAGGGTCAAGGCCAATCCCTTCCCAGGGAGCTGCATGCCAGGACCCAGCCTCACTTCCATCTTTACTGGGACAAAGAGAGGCCACCAATCCCTGGGGCGTCCAGCGAGCTCTGAAAGAGCTTGAAAGGATTAGCAGAAAGGAAAAGAGAAAACACCAAAGTGAACATCAGACCCATTTAATTGCCAGAGATGAAGGATGAGCTCAAAGCCCGGATTGCTCCATAACAGCACCACTCCTGACAGCACAAAACAATTAGCTGCAAGGTTTTGGCTTTATTTGAAAAGATAATGAGTTGGGAATGTTAGAGGGGTTATTCCGGGACTAGGAAAACAAGCCTTTAATTGGGCCCATATGAATACTGTCGCGTATGTGCCGCGACTTTGCTGCGGGGGAGCCGAGGCAGCCGGCTACCAGCGCTGGGAAAAGCAGCTGCATCCCATCAGGGATGCGGGAAGCGCCCGGCAGAGAGCCTGGAAAGGAGGACAGACCCACTCCCAGCCCACCCGGAGGTGACGAGGGCCAAGAAGGGGCTGCAGCGGGGCTGTCCCACCCTCGCTTTGTGCCTCTCCCCTTCCCTCTGGGACCGCTCCGGGCTGGAGGCAGCAGGGGTGCCCCTGTCCTGCAGCCCGTGCAGGGGGAACGCCTGGCAGGCGCCGGTTTCCAGGCAGTGCGGTCCCAAGGGGTTGTCTACCAAAACAGCGAGGTCAGGGCCGTCACCTCCCGGAGCAGCTTCCTCTGGGAGAGGAAGGGAACGCAGTGCTGTGTCAATAAACCTCCCCTGCCCCAAATGGCCCCGTGCGAGGGGAGGGGACGACCATGCTGGGGGAGCCCCATTTTGGTGCCTCCAGCTGGGGTGGAGGAGATTCACTTTTCTGAGAAATTTTTATGAGAGAGCGTGTGCTTTTCCCAGACTTTTAAAAAGTCCAGAGGCTTTTTAATCAGCCAATTTCTCCTTAGGAAAAATATTCAGAAAATAACTCAGGCCAGTCGTCTCCTCTTTGTTGCTCAGGTGTGACATGTCCCAAAGCTGCAGGACAGTGATGCTGGAAGGGGTGCACAGGCACACCAGGGCCCCTGGGCGCTCTCCCAGCTGCGCTGTCACCTGAACAAAATGTGCACCTGCCTTCCCCTGAGCCCAAACTGCAGCTTGTACTGCTCTGGGGTTCCAAGAAGAGAATTCTGGAAAGGAGGAAAGGAGCATGTGGGACAGTCATGTCACCTACATGTCCTGTCATCTCTAGTCCCTGCCAAACCTCAGCTCCGGGCTCTCATCCCACAGGAAAATCAGAGTCAGTCACAGACACAGATAGCTCCTGATCTAGACACTCCAAAATGAGCCATTGGCATTCAGATTGTTTCCTGAGGAGCCCTGGTGTCTGCTGCCTTTGCAAGCAGTGGATATTTTGGGTTCCTTCCTGACGTCTGACAGGGCAAATGCAAGAGCTGTGGACACCTGGGATGATCGACCAGATGCAAGCCCAATGCACCATAACAGCATGGCTGGATCTTCACAGGGAGGAGAGATTTAAAGGAGCATAATCTAATTAACGCCAATCAACAACATGCAGGTAAACACGGGTCTTGTCCAAGTCATCCCATGTCTTATTTAATAAGCTCCCCAGGTAACCACGCTAGAGAACATACAAGAGGTGTGACTGAGCAAGACAGGCAGGCTGGGGGGACACACTACATGGGTTGAAACACCCAATTACTCACTGGAGCTCAGGAGCAAGGATTCAGCCCAGGCTGCATTCCAGGGGACTGCAGGGGCCAGCTGGGCTTTTCCTGCTTAACCCAAGTGAAATCATTAAGGCAGCAATAAAAACGTTTATGGCTGGGACAAGAAGAGGGCCCAGACACTGTGGGAAAGGTCAGACAATGATGTGCCAAGCACCAAGATGGTACTTTTTAGCCTGGCAAGATACAGGAGCCATGCAGGAAGAAGGGTACCAGTGCAGAGGATGCTCCAGCTCACGGAGGGCTATAGGGATAGGCCTGAGGATGAGCTTGGTGCAGTGCTTTAGCCTTGGCTGTGTAAACACAGACCCACACAGCAGGGCAGTCACAGGGACGGGACTCCACAGGAAACCCGAGTGCGGGGTCCAAGAAGGACCACCGAGGAGCCAGGGAAGAGCTGGAAGAAGGACAGAGAATGGAAAGGAAGCCCCGGGGCTTGCAGAGCCCACACATGTGGCTGTGCCGAGCTGGGACTGGTGGCCACAAAGTTGCCCGGCAGCAGCTGGCTCAGCCACACAGGCTGTATTCGGGTGGTCTGTACCCCGGGTCACCTACTAACATATTCGGGACAATCTGACAACCTGCGTTAGGTGGACAAGAGGCCGGCAAATCCCCTCTGTCAGGGCTGGCAGGAGCAGGGAGTGAGGATGGCAGACTGCTCCAGCCCTGCTCTTTGTGCCCGGCAGGGAGCCCAGCCCCAGCCAGGGGACAGGACCAGATGTCCTCCAGCTCACAGGGTGCTGGGAAAGCAGCGACCTCCACCCAGCCGAGCTGCTCCCGAGTCACTGCCGGGGCTGGCACGGACCCTCCACCGTCACCCCGACCAGCCTGGGTCCCAGCACAGCTCAGTGCCACACCGACACTCGGCTATCCCCTCACCAGCTCCAGCCGCAGCTCCTCCACTACCCGCCTTCGGCATGCAGATGGCAGGAGACTGCAGAGAATGAAGATTTTACAGCGCTGGCCAACAGCCAGGAGAGTTTAGATGGCAGGAAAATGTTATAAAACCTTTTTAAAATGCCAGGCATGCCCCTTGGGTTTAAGTACCCTCCAAGTGGGCGGCTTGCACGGTATTTAAAACACAGAGGCTCGGATGCCAGCTGGGGAAACCTACTGGGGTTGCACGATGTGTCTGGAGCTTGGCACCCTGAGACATACCCGGCACCCTGAGCAACGCACGGGGGTGAAACAGGAGGGGCTTGGCACCCATGGTAGTCATCCTCCCCGGGCAAAGCTCTCCCAGGGTAGGAACCATCTGCCTTCTGCTCCGCAGGCTTCCATCATCAGTAAAAAGCAGCCTGGGGTGAAGGGGAGAGCAGGCACTCCGGGCATGGCTGGCTGGGGAGCAGCACAGGCAGGCACAGCTTCTGGCATCCTGGGGCTCGGCTGATGGGCAGGGCAGACCCTCCCCGAGGTCTTTCAGCGCTGTGCAGAGGGCAGCTCCCTCCATGCACCCCCGAAAAAGCTATGGGGAGGCTCCTGTCCGTAATCCAGCACTGGCAGCAAGAGCTACAGGATGCAGGAGCATCTACCCCCCACTTCTTCACCCTGCACCCTCGACGCACCCTCCGCCGACACCGCCAGGGCTCCTGCTGGCACTTACCCAGGTGCAGGGTGATGTTGACGGAGTTGGGGTACTGGATGCCAAAGGCCATGGACTGGCTCTGCCACCAGGTGCTCTCCTCCTGGCTGTGGAAGTCGGTGAGGAAGGAGGCGTTGTGGTGCTGCCGGGGGTCGCTGGCGTCGCAGCGGTGGCACAGGGCGCTGGCGTGCTGGGCTCCCATGTGCAGGCAATAGTCCTCCGGGGGCGAGCCGCACGTGTTGGTGGCCAGCACGGCCCGGCCGAAGGCGGCGTTCTCGAAGACGGGCATGCAGCGGCGGGGCTGCCCCCGAGGGTCCCAGCAGGAGGAGGAGCCCCCGGTCCCCAGGGCCAGCAGGGCCAGCAGGCAGAGCCCGGCAGGCCGTGCCATGCCGCCGCTCTCCTGGCCCGACTCTGAGCCTCCTCTGGATGGAGCGGCAGCAGGCGGGACGGGATGGGACGGGGTGGGATGGGATGGGACGGGTCCCCCTACCCGGCACCTCCTCTCGCTCCGAGGTCCATCTTGTGGAAGCTGCTGGGAATGTCGAAATATTCGTATGTGAGGCAGAGCTGTGGAGTTTGGGATCTCTGCAGGATATCTTTGTCCCCGGGCCGTGGGGATGGGACCATCCAGGGCTCCATCCCCAAGACATCTCCATTGTTTTGTGGATTGGGGATTTGCATCTCCAGCTGCGTAGATATAGCTGAGTTCCTCCATTTCTCAGCCCTGGGAATGAGCTTGTGGTGGTACATATCTCACATGAGACTTTTTCCTTCAGTTGGTGGGGGTCACCACTTTTCTTGCAGCCCCAAAATCAGGAGGGGATTAGGGAAAGGCTTTGGAACAGATTCAGCACCTTCTTCTCCCCACACTGATTTATGGGGCATTGACTGCTCACCCACTTACACCAACCTGCCTGGGTTGTGGGCCTGTGACACCCCAATCCCTCCACACCGAGTGGGGGTCCCACCCATGCCTGTTGCCATGAGCCAGCCCAATCCCCTGGACACATTCCTGTGGAGGTGTCTCCATGGGGTGGCAAAACCAGATCATTACCAGACCCCATCAGCAGCTCTCAGGTAATGCTCTGATCCCCTCTGGGGACCATGGCACCCTCCAGATTTGGCCCATGGGGGCAGGAGGGTGACAGCAAACAGGGAGAGAGGCAGCCTGGCACGATGCCATGGCCCTGGGCAAACCCTGACCCACACCTCACGGGGCTGTATTTGCAAAAGTGGGATGCACAGGGGAACTCTGACCCCCACAGTGCTTCACTGAGCTGCCCACGGGGGCTCTGGAAACTTAGTACTCATTTATAATTTAAGCTCCCTTCCCCCCCCTTCCCTTCTACTCTTATTTATTTTATTCTCCTTCCCCATACACACTGCGGGAGAAAGCACCAGAGGGGAGCTGTGAATCAGAGTCCTGGGCAGCAGCTCCCGCAGCAGCGCCGTTTCAAAGCCCCATTATCATATATTGACCCAGGCTCTGACAGCCAGAGCCAGCTCCTCTGGGAAGGGTGAATTTCCCAGCATCGAGGAGCTGTGCAGCAGCAGCCTGGGTGTGGGCGGCCCACTGTCAAACCTCCAGGGAGAAACAGAAGGGTTTACAGCTCAATAATTGCCCCACACGTTTCCACCACCAGTTTTAAGGGGATTTGCATCCTGCAGAGATGATGTTTTGCAGGTGTTTTGCTTTTCCCGTGGTGCTGAGGCTGTAAGCTCCAGACAGGAGACAGAATCATAAAATACTCTGAGTCGGAAGGGACCCAAAAGGATCACTGAGCACAACTCTTAAGTGAATGACCCACACGGGGACTGAACCCATGACCTTGGGACTATCAACACCATGCTCTAACCAAAAATCTTTTGTGTCATGGGTTTGCCTCCTACTCCTTGGGATGCAACACACATCCATGAGAGGATTTCCCTGCCCCTGTTACAGAGGGCTCCACGTTAGGGAATGATGACACCACACAACCAGGGCTCAGAATGCAGTAGGACTCGGGCAAAGCTGGAGTATCCCAATGTCACCTCCTCCTCCTCCAGCACACCACCGGGTGTGGGGGGATGGCCCACAGGGCCAGAGCTTGGTGGGAATTGGTGGTGACACTGCTGTGCTCAGCGGTGGGGATGCTGCAGCTGGAGCAGGAACTGCACATTCCCAGGGTTTCAGCTGCACCCCAGACTGGATGAGCCCCTCACCAGGCTCCTGCCAGGTGAGGGGCACAAGTTTGCCCCTTGCAGAAGGAGGTACCTTACACTTGCTGTGGTCCACTGGTAACAAAGCCCAACCTCACCTGAAGTCCTCTGTACCTGGAGAGACTTCAGCCACTGTTCCAGGACTTTGGTCCAAGCACTTCTGGCATGTGGTGACCAAGGTTGCGATGACACCAACCTGCCCAGGAGCCTTCTTCTGCCCCAATACAGACCTGGAACCCCTCAAGGGTTAAAAGCCATGGAGGCGGAGAGAAGAAAATGTTCTTCTGATTTGCTTAATGAACGTTAATTAAGAAGACAGAAGATAGCAGATTCCTTCAGGGTAGAGATGAAAGGCCCGTTAATTAAATCTGGAGAGCGAGGAAGGGGGCTGACTGATCCTCCTTCTGATCAGACCTGACAAGGCAGGCACGGGGCAGGAGCGAGGTGTGCCAGATCCCACAGCCCCTCATGTCCCACAGCCCCGCTCCAGGCTGGCAGCACGGCTGGGTTTTGACAGGGTGCATGGGACTGGGAGCCACTCACCTGCCTCCAGCACCCATGAGGCTGAGGGTGGCCCCATCCATCCCCGGGAGCTGGGGTGAGAGCTGGGTCACTGCCTCTGCCTCCACTGCATTCCTGGAGAGGTATTGTGAGATAGACACCCCTCAGTTTCCAGCAGGACCTTCTCCTAAAGGGATGAGCTGACCTTGCTGGAGGATGGGGAAGACAGGATGGCCAGTTCCAGACTGAGGAAGAGAAGGAGAAGCTTTGGTCACCCAGCTTGGTGGTTTGGCCCAGGTTCCACCGCAAACAGGAGCTGGCCATGGGTTAAATGGGAGAGGGTCAGAAAGGCACTGACCACCACCCTGTGCCATGGAGGGAGAAGCCTCTGGGATGGACACCTGCCTGTGTTTCAGCACACATACAGCCTCACCTTCCTGGAACAGGCAGCTCCCATGACCACTGATTTGCCAAAAATTGATTTTCTGCCCTTAGCTGAGACCTGGAGGCTGTGGCACGGGAACAGGGCTCTCCTGGCAGCCTGCTGCCTGCACACCCTCCTCCAGCTTTCAGCACAGGCTTATTTTTAAACATCCCAAATCACAGCCCAAAACCACAGCAGCCCTACCTGGCCCTCCCTGACACTGTGGCTGGTTCCCTCTCCCACTCCATCCCTCGCCCTGGGACTGGAGCAGGGGTTGGAGGTAGGTTGAGCTGCAGGATGCCACGAGCATTTCAATGAGCACAGACAACCCTCTGCTGCTCTCCCAGCACTCACAGCCCTGCGAGGGGGAACAGCTGGGGTGATCTTTGTCACAAACAGCAGCCCCTTGGGCAGAGAGGAGGAAAGGATAGCTGCCAGTGCACCCCAAAACTCTGCTGACCACAAAGTGAAGACCCCCATCTTCAGCGTAGTGGGAAACTGAACATGCGGTGAAAATAATGGGTGGAGCATCTCTCATGTGCACTGGCTTATTTTGTAAACCTGAACTTTGCAAAATGTCACAAAATGGAGAAACGAGAGGCCTGGGATGAGTAAATCTCTATTAGAAATTCCCTGGGATGGCAGCAGTCATGTTCTCGCTCGATGATGGTACATTACAGCCCAGCCCGGCTCGGGAGCGAGGTCATGTGTGGCGCTGATTGCGGAAAGTATTTAATTAACACTGCCGTAAATACAGCGCTAGAGATGCCAGGCAGACCACGGCGGGGCATGATTGCTGCTGAGCTGTGGGAAGTTTTGCCAAGGCAGAGAGGAAAAGATGAGGGAGGGCAGAGAAAATCCGGTAGATTTTGCTTCCTGCCTTGCCACAGCCCTTGGGGGTCCTCAAGGGGCAAGGGGAGGATGGGACAGTGACATTGTCAGGATGTCCCCTGAGCAAAAAGGCTTCATCACCAGTGCCCAGACAAGAAGCCTCAAAACAGGGAGAGGAGCTCTCTCCCAAAGCAATTGTCAGGACACACATCACCGTCCTCTTCCCTGATGCACAAATGGTCTAAAGTCACCTTTTCACAGATAATCATCCCCAAATTCTCTCAATACCTGGCAGACAGTGAAAATAGGAACATCTCAGCTTCACTCGTGCATGACCACAAGCTCATCATCTCACTGATGAGCTGAACTACTCCAGATCTGACCCCACTCAAGGACACAGGGTGACAGCAAAGCCATCACTGTCCCCAGGACACACATTTCACCCATTGTGCTGCTCAGGAGGTCGGGGACCATGACAGGAGGAAGCACCAGGTCAGAGCAGGACCAGCCGGTTTCAGGCACAGCCAAAAAGGACCTTTTCTTGCCTGAGCTCATCAGCAGCTTAATGACACTGGCTAAAAAGCTCCAGAGTCCCTAATCGCTCATCATATTACGGCTGCTCACAAGTGAGGCCAACCAGTACAAACCTCCTCGAAGCCTTTCTAATTAACAAGCAGAGGCTTAGGCTCTCCCAGCCCAAAAGCATCATCTCAGATAAAACCAGCAGCCTCCTGCCAGCCCCAGTCCCCTTGATAAACCCCTTTAATGGGCTTGTCAGCATTGCCTGAGGCCACCCCATTGGCTAACAAGGCACGTCTGTCTGTCTGTCTGTCTGTCTGACCCTCCCTGCCCCCATGCTGTGGGTGGGGAAATGTCTATTTGTCAGTCCATCCATCCATCCATCCATCCATCCATCCATCCATCCATCCATCCATCCATCCATCCCTCCATCCATTCCCACCATGGCAGGAGCCATTCCTGCAGGGATATTCCTGCCATGGCTGCTCCTTACCCTCTGCTGGATTCGAGATGTGTCCCCTGCCTACCCCATCCATCAGGTGCCCGGATTTCCCCTTCCCCAGGAGGGTGGATGACAGCTGAAAAGAGCAGATGCCACCAGATGGTCACCACAAGGAGAGACCTGGCTAAACCGGTAACTGGGAGGACACTGGAGGCCTCATTTGGTGAGTGACTCCCTGGACTGGTCCCAAGGGGAGTGAGCTTGGGATGGTGGCACTGAGCTGCTGCCCACAAAGCCTCCAGGACCTCTGCAGCACTGGAACACCTGCACTGGCACTGGCACAAAGGTTTGTGGCCACAGTCACAGGTCAGGCTGTCCCCTGAGAGTGGCTGAGCACTCACACCTCATCACAGAGATGCTTTCTCAGAGGGCTTTGGAAAATCAGGCTTGGAAAGCACTTAAGAACTTTTTGAGCCTGGTTTTCCACAGTCCCCCAGAGCCCATCGCTGTGATGAGTGGTTAGTGCTCAGCCCCTCTGCCTCCCCCCTCCCTCCCACTCCCATCAATCAGAGATGCCCCAATATACTCTGTGACAAATAAGAAGTTGTTGTGATACCTTTGACTTTAAAGCAGGAGAAATAACTCCTCTGTAACGTGATCTACCGTGTCTTTATATTCCCAAGCGTGTCGCCCTGGATTGGGGCTGGGGCTCTGATTTAATATTCTCATGGAAACCGGTGCCCTCATCCAATTACCACGGGGATTTGGGTGCAAGCAGCAGCTGAGCCGCCGGTAGCCCCCGGCCCAGGGATGAGCCCCCAGCCCAGGGATGAGCCCCCAGCCCAGGGAGGAGCCCCCAGCACAGGGATGAGCCCCGCGGGGGACCCTGCCCACGGTGACCTCACTGGGGCCACCCCAAAAGTGCTGCAGGGCGTCCCGAGTTAATTCGACACTCCCAGATAGCGGCTGTGCCAAGGACTGGGTCATACTGGGAAGCACTGGTGGCAACTGGGAGAGCGAAGGAAAGGCGAAGCCTCGCTCCAGGCGGCAGCAGAGAGCTCTGTGGGAAACATCCCTGGAGATTTCCACTTACCGCGGGAATAAAATCCCTCTGTTTCGAACTGGAATGCCTGCTGCTCCGCATCCCCCTCCAGCCACGGAGGCTGGATGCTCCCTGGTAATCCTGCATCATTTGTTTTCATTGGCTGACAGAAAAAGTGTTGTCAGAAAAGCGATGTTAGCTATGCTGGCTGGCATACAAAATTTCGCTTTAATTGTATTTTATTTGGCAATAAGGAAAGAGAAGCAAGAACAAACCCTCAAGATATCCCCTCTCTCCCCCCACTTAAAATTTCAATTTGGTAATTTTATGACAATGTTTCTGATAAAACCCAACAAAGCACATTAAAGTGAGGGAAGTGATGTATCTTTTTCAGTGGCACATGATCTTTGGACACATTTCCCACTCCATATATATTGAGACAGTTAAAAAAAACCAAAACAAACAAACTTGTTTGGTTTCTTTTCCACGTCAACTGTTATTTTTCAACTATAAACCCTACTATTTTTTCCAACCCTGCTTTCCTGCTTTTTGATCTCTAAAGGCAAAACCAGGGAAGTATTGGACATCCTATCTGAAAAAAGCATCACGGAGCAGCCCCACTTCCTTCAGCCCAGGCCTGGCCATCACACCATGTCCTGCTGTGATTTTACACTTTCAAGACCATTTTTCTTGGAAATTTCCCTTCCATCCTATCCTCAAAGAAACTGTGTCATTGATTTACTGTTGAAATTGGAGGAAGAGGCTGGCTCGTGCTCAGCCTCTCCTGATGCCAATGCCAGCTGGGAGCTGCATGGGCTGGCCATGATTTGGGGGTTCCCTGACCTTTTCTCCACTAGTCAGGAGGATAAAACCTTCCAAACTAACAGGACATTTCAAAACCAAACCACCAATCCATAGACCTGAGGGGTTTCTCTGTGCCATCTGGAATCAAACAGTCCTGGCTAACCAGCCCCAGCTCGGTTCTCCCAGCCAGCCGAGTATCCTGAGCTTCCTCCCAGCATCCTGCAGATTTATTTGCTGCATAAATCCCCGCTCCCACCCCGTGTGGCAGCGACGCCTTCAAAGCACCGTGTGTTCCACACAGCGTGGGGGGCTTGGGAAGGGGTTAATGGGTGGGCACAGGCAGCGCTGGGGAGTTGCTAGGAGACTTGGGGCTTTGGGATGCTGGATGTGATGCTCAGCCAATGGAGGAGTCCTCTGAGCAGTAAATCTGCTAATTTGGGCATCGTTGACTGCCAGGGCTAGGGGTGGATGTGGGTGCTGAGCAGAGCTGACCCTGACCCCCTCCTCCCAGCCCCACCCCGATGCTTTCCCGTCCTGCTCCTGTGGTTTCAATTAAACCGCTGAATTAATCTCCCGCAATAAACTCAGCTGCTATTGTAGTTTGCTTTGGGATTCATCATCACTTTTGCAGCAAATGCAGCAATTAAACAGAGAGGTCTTGGTAGCTCAGGAGGGAAAGCTGGGCTCCCCCAGGCTGATGTTTGGGATTGGGGTACCCAGGCCCCCCTCCCAGGGTTAGTTTTCACCAGCCCAAAGCCCTTTCTAGGGGCTGCTGAGAGTGAGGGAGCTGAAGGAGGCCCCACTGCCCCCCCTCACCTGCATATGCTCCTCCAGATGGCCCAGGCTGCTGCTCTCCATGTGGGAAAAGGTTTTAAATTAAAATCTTCCCTGTGGTTTTTGGCAATTTTTGGCTGGGTTTCTTTCCCCTCTCTGGCCCATTTGCCATCATTAAGTGTAGATGGAGTGGCAGCATGGTGGAGTTGGGTGGGTGGGTGGGCACAGGGGGGGTCTCCAGCCAGGGCACCCCACAGTGAGCTTGTCTCAGCCTGGGCTCAGCCCTGTCTCTCCACAGCCCTCCTTGGCTGTCAGGAAATGGAATTGTTCCTTTCTGGAGATCCCTGCTGACACCCCCAACCAGCCCCTCTCATCAGCACCTGGTAATGTCCCCCCTCCCAAAAGGGCAGGAGGGCTCCTTCAGAAGCCCAGCACTCTGGATATCCATCCCAGTGGGATCTGACCTGGCTCTGCTCCAAACCACAGCCTTTTCTGAGCTATCAGCTGCTCATGATGAGCCTCTCACCAAGTGTACAGTCCCTGGATTTGCAGAGATGGGACAGGATGGGAGAGTGGGGTGGGATGAGATGGGATGGGATGGGGATGGATGCATCTTTCCTGCCATCCACAAGCCTGGCAGAGGAGCAAGACCTGCACCAGGGCAGGATCTGGCCTCTCCAGGGACCCTGGGATGCCAACTTCTCACAGAAACAGCGGATTACAGCACATCAGCTCCAATCAATACTTTGCTGTGGCAGAAAGCAAAGGGAAAACAGGAACAAAAAGAGGTTTCTCATTTGTGGGAGATTTGGAGCTTTTGTTGCGTTTGGAGGGAGGGGGGGAAAAAAAGCTTGAGAAAGGGCTGGGAAAGAAAAGCTGGGGCGGGGGGGGACAGAGCAACACCCACCCCTGTGGGACACTGCTGCAGGGTGGGACTTTCTGAAACACTCGCGGTGCCAGGGAGAGCACGTGGGGTGGGGATGGGATGGGTACAGGGTGGGTGTGGGGTGTCCTATCTCCACCTGGCACAGAGGGTTTGATTCTTTCCTCCCCAGACCAGGGAAACTTCAGCAAATCCTTCCCAGCTCTGGCCCCCCAAGAGGGGCAAAAGTGGAGAAGAGGGTTTGGCAGAGGGGAGAGAGGGGAAAAGATGTTCAGCCCCTGGTCTGGTCCTGCTGAGACCGTCACCAAGTACAACCAGGCTTGGGGATGCTCCAGACAAAATGGGGGTGTTAAAGGAGGGTTTTTGGAAACCCAAATATCTGGCAGGGAGAAGTGTAGAAGAGATGTCACTGACCCCATGCAAGCTGCAGCCCAAGACCTCTTTGTGGGTGGTTTGTCTCATTGTCTGAGCCATCGATTCCTCCCATGGAAGAAAAAGTCCCTGACACAGCGAGCTGTCCCCTGCCGTGTCACTCAGTGACGGACAGAGCACTCAGCCCCTGGCAGAGACACTCCTTCCCTGGCAGCCAAAATGGCCTTTCCTGCAGAACGAGGGGGACAGGGGAACCTGCACAGGGCAGCGCTGGGAACAGGAGCTGGGGACGCCCTGGGCTGCCCTGCTGCGATGCACAGACCCCCAGAGCAGCCAAACCCCCGGCAGGGAGAGCACCCAGCGGGGACCGGGCCGAGCTTTGTCTCTCCAGGTCAGTGGCCTGGGCAAGGAGCAGCAAAGAACCATCCGGGCACCCACGGCTGCTTGGGATGAGGCTCACGCTCCTCCTCTGCATTCTGCGCTCTCGCCGGCGCGGGGACGAAGAGCTTTGAAGGAGCTGCCCTTTCATTATTAATATGGTGATGATGTCTGACGCCGAGCGTGTGCAGCGACAGCTCTGCCTCCCGTGGCTCCCTGCCAAGGAAAGCACTCGCTGCTCCTGGGGGAGGGCTCGGTGCCCCCCCAGCCTTTCCCCGGCACCGCGTCCCGGACAGTCCTGCCCCGCACAGCCGCTCTCTGGGCTGGACCCACGGCACATCGGTGCTTTCGCCATCTCTGGCACCTGGGGATGCACACCAAGTGTGGCTGGACACAACAAGGAGGGTAAAGAGCTCTGTCTTGTGGTGTCCCAGTCTCTGTAGTGTCCTGTCCCCACGGTGGGCACAGAGCTGACCCGAGCTCAGCCTCTGCCCGACACCCCCACTGCAGCTCTACTCGCTGTCTCAGACCAACGTAGAAGACAGCGTCTGAAATGTTTTAAAGATACTCGGTTTAGAGCTTGGGTCTGATCCTGTGTTGCTTTCAGTCGTTTTCTTCCCCCAGGCCAAGCCGGGACCCCGGGGCAGTGCGGGTAGAGCCGGTTTCGGGAGGGGGAACGCTGCCAGGAGCCGCAACTCCCAGCAGGACCTGCAGCCTCCCGGCATCCTCACATCAAACCTCTCCCGTCTTTGCCCTCGGGCCACAGCCTGAGACATGAATCATCCTCTCCGATGCCTATCGATCCGGGCTGGGCTGCTGGCAGAACCCCTCCTCACCCCGTCCCCGTCAGCCCCTGTCAGCCCCGGGAGGAGAGTCCGTGCCCATCGGTGCCCAGCCACCACCGTGAGCCCAAGACAAGGTGCACCCTGAGCACCCAACCCCTCCCGACACAGCCTGTGGAGCTGGGGCTGTGGGGCCGTGGGTCTCAGCTGGCCATGGACGCCCCTACCCATTCCCCGGTCCCACAGCCGGACCCTGTGGCAGGTAACAGGAGGTGACACGGCTCAATCTAAGGCAGTGATGAGCCAGGCCAGTGTCCCCGCTGGCCCACGGCCGGGGCAGGGCTCACCTTGAGCATCATTGAAGTTCCCAAAAATACGGACCCCTCTGCCAGGGAGGCAACCTCCATCCCACTCACCGCACAGCTTGAAGAGCCGCAACTGGGAGCAGCGCTGGGAGCGGGCCGAGCCGGACCCTGCACCTGCAGCCTCGCAGGATTCCTGTGTCAGGGTGCAGGGGGACACCCCTCACATGGCAGGGCTGCGAGGGGCCAGCCCTGCGGGCACAGCCCGGCCAGCAGGCTCCCGGGTATCCCATCCTGCACCACCTCCACAATTCGGCTGTGGGTTATGTCAAGGTATGTTGGATTGCAAATTAACCGTCAGCCCGCTGCGCGGTCCCGGCTCCATCTGCAGAAAATGAGTTGCTGGACTTGGAGAGTGTCCAGTTGTGCAGCTCGGCGTGCCTAACGCCCAGGGCTGACAAGCCACTGAATCACTCCTCCCCGCGCTGCCAGGCCACATGAAGCCAAGATGCATTTCTTTTTAATGATAAGTTTTTATTGTTTGGAGTTCAGCTTAAACAGCTTCCCGGGGGGCAGCGCCTCCTGCTTCCAGCACGGGCGAGCGGAGCGGGGAGCTGAGCCCGGCTGGTGCGGGCACACCGAGCACCAGCGACACGAGCTGGCCGGTCTCAGCTGGAAAGGGAAGTCCTTGAAAACCGTCCATGGGGAAGGAGCTGGGCTGCCAGCCACGAGCATCGCTCGGTAAATCCACACAAAACATCTCTGCAGCCAAAGGCAGGATTTGCACCTGGCCGGGAGACAATGCACACACCCCACTCACACCCCACACACCCACGGGCACCAATGGCTTGGAGCAACGCCTGTGCTCCCCTCCCCGCCCCAGAGAGCTCCCTGGGAATATTTGGCAGTCCAGCACTCATCCAGCTCTTCCCAAAACAGGGAGTGTGCCCTGGAGAGAAGCTGCCTGGGCCCCTCGTCCCCCACACATACAACCTGCAGCCCCTGTGCCACACCTGCCCCCACAGAGAGGCAGCCCCCACCCCAGTGAAGCCACACGGGAGCTGCTGGGAGGTCCCGACTGGGGCTGAGCTCCAGGGACAGAAACGCAGGGGGATTTGGAGAAACCACCTGCCCAGGGGACAGCCTCATGCTGCAGGACAAGGGGCTGCAGGGCTGCCCAGGAGGTTTCCCAGGGGATTCTCAGCCTGGAGAGAAAGAACTCAGCCTTCCCCCCAGCAGGACTGAAGCAGCGCTGAGCCATTGCTGCTCTCACTACGCTCCTCTGAACCTCTCAGCAACGCTCCTGCCCGCAGGTCAGACAAGTGGCAAATAAAAGATTTACGGGAGGTGCGGCAAAGCTATGGGAAGGAAAACCACATCCACACGGGAGTAGCGGCACATGAGGCCGGGAGGGAGCCCTGGCACGCAGGGCAGCACCAAGGCTTTGGGCTGGGAACGCTGGGGTTGGGGCATCGCGGTGACCCTGAGGGGATGGGGACGGCTGCTGCCTCTCCCCGCCAGCACCAGCTTCCCACAGTGCGCTGGGATTTGCTCCGAGAGGCTCCCAGCGCTTTGGCTACCCTTGGGCACAAGGGTTTGGGGGGGCGGAGATGCCAGTGCCACCCTCTCCGCTCCCCCGCCCAGCACCCTGCCCATCCCTGCCCACCGATGGGACTGAGCCCCACCAGCTTGGGGTGTTCCACTGGAGATGTAGGGGCGTATCTTTGGGAAAGGGCTGAGCGGGTTCCGGGGGCATCCCCCGCTCTCCACCCCGCTCCCCTGTAGCACCCCCGATCCCGCTGGTACCAGCCCCCGCCTTACCTGCTGCCGCTCCTCCAGCTGTGCTGCCACATCTGGGCAGCTGCGGACCCCGGGACTGGAGCGGGGGGGTTCGGCTCCGGGTCCGGAATGATTGGGGCGGCCGGGGAG
>NC_031785.1:4748061-4756655 GCF_001522545.3 Parus major
GGAACGAGCGTTGGAAAACCGTGGGAGGAGCCTCGCAACTTGAGGATGGGCAGCAGGAGAAATCACAGGTACGGGGCGGGGGGCGGCGGGGGGCAAGGGGGTGTCAGCCAGCCCGAGGGTCCCAGCGACCACCCAGTGTCCCCAGAAAGCTTTTCTCCCAGCGCAGCCCAGCGTGGCGAGCCGCCTCCCAGTGCTCCCCGTGCGAAGCCCCCCGGGCTGCACCTCCTCAGCCCCCTCCAAATCCATGTGTTATTGTCCTGCAGCCAGGGCTCCCACCCCTCCCCGGGGCTGCCCCGGCCGGCCGGCGGGCGATGCTCCGGGGCTGCCACACGCCTCTGCCGAACCGCTACACGCTCTAAACTGCTTAAATAACCCTTTGAAAGGGATTTGGCATCTCAGCTCCGCGCTGCAGCCCGAGCCATCCCTCCCGCTTCGACCCGCTCTTCACCTCCCGGAGCCCCGCTGGTTTTTGGGGGCAGGCCGGCGTTGCGGCGGGGTGCGGTGGAGCGGTGACAGAGCCTGCGGGGACACGCGGGGGATCCGGCACGTGCCGGAGCCTGTTTGCACATCCCGCTGCACGTGTGCCAGCTCCGCCAGCCACAGAGCACGGCCGAGCAGGTAGGGAGCCCAAGAAGCCCAGGATGGTTTGGCTTGGAAGGGACATTAAAGATTATCCAGTTCCAACCCCCCTGCCACGGTCAGGGCACCTTCCACTAGACCGGGTTGCTCAAATCCCCATCCAGCCCGGCCCTGGACACTTCTAGGGATAGGCACAGGCATGGATGTGCGCTGAGTGCAGGCAGGGTGGGAAGAAGGAGTGCGGAGTATGGGCAAACGTGTCTGGGAAAAGCTGGAGGACAGCGAATCTCCAGCGAGCCTGTGTGTGCAGGGAAGGAGCCAAGAGCTGGCAGTGCTGCCCTTCCTCGGCACCCAGGAGCTGGGCAAGGGTGAGGGGAGCAGCCGTGAGACACGCTCGACCCCAGCTCCGTCACTTCCCTGTCCCCTGACACCCTCAGCAAGGCAAGAGAGGGGCTCCTGCCTGACTTCTCCCTTGTGCGCAGCCTTCCCCGCGCCCCCCTCTCCCCGTCAGCCCCTCCATGCCGAGCAGCTTCTGAGCCTCACTGGAGAGGGGCTGCGCACCCCGGGAGACCCCTAAACCCTCCGAGAGAGAAACCAGCCTGTCCTCCCCTCCCTGGCAGAGCTCCCTCCCTGTGCTCAGCCCCTGCACGCAGGGATTTGAGCAGCGCCATCCGTTTGGAGTTGCCATCCCCCGGTTTGTGCCCCCGTGGCCCCGAGGGCGAGCGGGGCAGAGCGGATCGAGCCCCACCACAGAACCCAGCGCGGAGCTGGATGGTTCACGGTGGGTTTCAAAGGATGCGCAGAGTTTGCCGTGCAGCCGATGCTGCTCTCCCAGCTCCCGCAAGCTCCAGTGGAATCCCATCCCAGCCCTCCTGCGTGCTCACCCACAGAGCCGGCTCCGCTCGCCATCCTTCCCCTCCTCTCTCCTCTCCTCTTCCCGATCCGCAGAGCGTGCCGTGCCGTGGGAGCGGCGGCAGGCAGGCTCTGGGGGTCGGAGGAGAGCAGGAAGACGGGAGCGGGGTTCAGTTCACCTGCTCGGTGCCCTCGGGGAGCCGGCGGAGCGCGGCGCTGGGCTCCGGGGGGCGGCTGGGACACAGCCCCGGCCCAGGGCGAGGGGACGGGGGCTGCAGCCCGGAGCCAGGCGGGATGGGTAGGGATGGGAGAGGGATGGGGCAGTGGAGCAGAGCAAGGATGCAAACTGAGCTCCTCAGGCAGCTCGGAATGAGCGATAGGTTCGGGGTGGGGGACTGACCCTCGCTGCATTGGGGCGCCTGCAGCGCTGGGTGGACCCTGGCAGGAAGGTGGGGGTACCTGGACTAAAGTTTGGACCAGCAGCTGAGCCTGGTGCAAACCACAATGTCCACTTGCCTCGGAAGCTGAGCACAGGTTTGGCTCGTACCTGGCAGAGGGCACAGCCCAGGGGCAGGGCAGCCACGCTGCCGGACCGCTGCCTGCCATCCCAAGCAGCGCTTGTCTGGTGCGCTGGAGAAGAGCAGGGATTTTGGCAGGAGCAAGGGGACCTTCTCATCTTAGAGCATCTCCCAGGGCAGAGCTCAGCCTCCCCTGGCATCACTCTCCATCCGTGCTCTCCAGGGACCAGCCACCTCTGGGTGCCCTGAGGACAAGGCAGTGTCCTTCCCTTCCCGCAGGCTGCACGTGCTGGAGCTGCTTGTCCCCATCCCCAGCACAGCCAGTCTGGCTGGCTGAGTGGGCTGGGGGCTGCTTTGGGGGGCCTAATGGAGTCCAGAGCTGCTCCTGGAGTGTTCTGGGTCACCAAGGACCTGGTCCCCATGGGTGATCAAACATAGACCTGCTGCCTGTGCCAGTGCAGGGCATGGAGAGCCCAACTCAGCTTTGTACCAAGGACACAACCATCCCTTAGATACTGCCTGGGGCTCCCTCCCAGGCTCCAGAGCAGGTTTGCAAGTGAAGATCTGCTCATCCCAAGCACCACTCAGTCTCACAGCTTCTGCTCTCCTTAGGAAGGAGTGATTTGAAGACACTGGGACCTTCAGCCCAATGGATGTCCTCAGGGGAACATCAATAACCAGAGCAGGGCGATGTTCTACAGCTGTCCATAAGTCTTGGCAAGAATTCCACGAGCTTGAGGTCATGGAACAGACAGGAGGAACCCTAGGGGTGATGAGAGCTGTGGTCGTGGTGAGGCAGGAGCGTGTGGCAGTGGATGTCTGCAGGGTCCCAAGCCAGCAGCTGGGCATGCTGCTGCAGTGTTGCTTTCCTGGAGGGGTTTTGGGGACCCCCACCCCAGTTGGGAGTGCTGTTGGTGCCACTGGCTGAGTTTCCCTCCCCACTGCAGGTTGCCAGGTAACACAACCTGCCAGCAAAATGCCAAGGGACTCATGAAGCTGCCGCCACTCAGGATCTCACAGTCACAAGCAGAGGGGAACATTTTGAAAGGGAATTGGCCCCCAAATCCTGTTGCCAGTGGGAGGACAGTGATTCTGGGGCTTGAAGGCTGGTAAACAGCTGGATACAGCTCCCGGTGTGGCAGTACAGCCAGGCAGAGCTGCGAGATTTTGGTGTGCTACAGCCCAGTTGGGATTTGTGTGGCCATGGGAAGCGGAGCATTATCCGTTCATGGCTCTGTTCTGGGAGCTCTTATTGCTCAGAGGGGACCCTCGGCCTTTGCAGCTTCTCCATGTGCCCCTCGAGCTGGCCATGTCAGCATCATGGGGAGCAGCAGCAGCAAGATGGGAGGGCACAAAGTCCTGGAGATGAGGGTGCTGTCACAGCCAGGACAACCACAGGGACACAGGGTTCCTGGTCACCCTGTAGATCCCAAACCACCTTTGGCCAGCAGCACCCCTCCTGTCACTTCTGTGCTTGCAGGGTGCTGGGGGGCCCAGCTGAGCCCCGGTCCTGGGTATCCACATAAGGATCTGAGCAATGGGCATCTCACACCTCTGTCTGCCACCATCCTGCTGCTCCTGGGTGTCCCCTGTGCCCCCAAGCCAGGGCTCTGTGTCTACACACACCAGGCAAACTCCTCAACCCCCTGCTTGGCCAGGGTTTCCCTTACTGCCTTTGATACCTCCTTTTAACCTGCGCTCAGGGGCTGAGCCTGGGGCTGTCTCCTCACAGAGGTCCCTGCAGGTGGCTTCCCATTCAGTCCAGTGCTGTTTGCATCTGCAGCCTCACTCTGTGGAGAGGGGGAGAAACCCAGAGCACACCCTGGGGCTGGTGGGGCATCCTTGGTCCCCCAGGCAGCCCCACTGCAGCTGGGGTCACCTTAATGCAAATGGTTGCGTGAGTGGGAATGAAATGAAGGGTGCTTGAAGGAAGGTGTCACTCCAGATAGATGTGCACGGGAGGGGACAGGGCCTGGGAAATCTTTGCAGATGCAGCAATTTTCCCCTCGTTTCTGGGGAAAGTAGTCTTTGTCTCTCTGAATCTGCAGTTTGCTGCCAGCCCCGCAATTCCTTGTGACAGCCACGGCCAGGGTCAGGGGAAAATCACAGCCTCTGTCCTGCAGGTGCAGCGGGAGGGGAGGTGGAGGGGGACTGGAGCTGATGGGATCGGGTGGCAGCTCACTCACTCCACACTGACTGTGCTGGCACTTCGGGCTTTGCAGGGAATAAAGCTCTTGGTGGGCATGGAGCAGGTCCCACGGGCTGAGCCAGTGGGTCTGAACAGCAGCAGAGCTGCCAGAGGGGCTGGAGGGGTCAGAGACCTTTCCCACAGTAACTCTCCCTTGCTGGGAAGCTCTGGGACTGATCCAAAGGCTTTGGGTGCAGCTCTGTCCCCTCCATCGAGAAACGAGGTGACAAGGGGGATGGACATTGCCTGCCATGCCCTGTGCAGAGCAGGTCCCCACGATCCTCAGGGGAACGTGACCCCAGCACTAACCCACAGCTACTCCTACTGCTCTCCCTGTGGTCCCTGCTGTGAGGGACACGAGGTGTTTTCCCTTTTTCTCCCCACAGGAGAAGGGGAGCCCCACACACATCTCCTGGGGAGCCAGGGCTGCTCCAGCCAAGGATCACTGCTGTAAATAAAACATGCCAGCGGGAGCTGGCGGCTGCCGTGCCTTCGCTCTCGTTATTATTTCATAGCCCGCTCCCAGGCGGGTTTAGCTGCTCTGCTCACTCTGCGTTCGCCCGTGGCCTCCCTGCCCCTGGCAGAGCCACGGGGCTCCCTGGGGTCCCCACCCTCCCTCCTCTGCCACCACCTAATGTCACTGCCAGGCCCCCAAAGCCCGTGCGGCTTTGAGCCTACCTGTGGGAAGTGTGGGGCTGTCCAGAGGGATGCTGATAGTGTGTCTGTGTCTCTGCCTACAGAGGATGAGCTGTGGGTACATCCTGTGCACCGTCCTGCTCTCGGTGGCCGTCCTCCTGGCAGTGACGGTCACGGGAGCCATCCTCTTCATGAACCACTACCACACGCCCGTCACCGAGTCGCCCCCCGTCATCAGCACCAACCCCGAGGAGGCCAATGCCCTGGTGACCATCGAGAAAGCCGACAGCTCCCGCATCAACATCTTCATCGACCCCAACTGCCCCAGCGCTGCCGGCACCCTGGGGCGCATGGAGGGGCTGCAGACCTCCCTGCTGCGCGCCGTCACCGACCACGACGCTGAGGCCAAGGCCACCAAGAGCCAGCAGAAGGCCCTGCTGGTCACAGTGGCGGATGAGGTGGCCAAGCTGCTGACCCACGCCGTGCAGCTGCGTGCCGACTGTGACGGCCTCAAGAAGGGGCACAGCGCCATGGGGCAGGAGCTCAGCGCCCTGCAGGGAGAGCAGGGCAGGCTGATCCAGGTGAGCTGGGGCTGGCAGTGCCAGGCAGGGATCCCTGGGGATGGAAGTCCCTGTCCCTGTGTCCCTGGGGGCATGGCTGCTTGCCAGGGGAAGGAGCTGGGGTTGAAGGCAAGTGTTTGGGAATTGGAAGCTGGGAAGCGTCTCCCTGCCAAACTGCCCCAGTGCCAGTAAGCCAGGTGTGCAGCCTCCCACACTGCGGGTGTCCCAGCTCCAGACCCAGTTTGGGAGCTCCAGTCAGAGCCAAACACAACACAGAACCTTCTCAAGGGCAGTTCTTGCAGCAATCAGCCCCCCACCTTTGCAGTCCCCAAATTTCCCAGCCAATGAGCTGTGTTGAAATGCTTACCTGAGTATTCCAGGGATCTGCCAGGTGTTGTAGCAAGATCCAGGGCATGGCTGGGTGCTCCATGCCTGACCCTCCTGGTACTCAACTCCTTCTGCCCAGAGCTGCTGGTTTCTCACTGCTTCCCTTCAGTCCCCATCCTGCTGCTCTGCCACGGCCACGCCGTGTCACTGTCCCAGCCTGGGTCACCTCGGGGGACGATGAAGAGCTGGCGGCTGCCTCAGGACACGGCTATTCCTGCCTCCTCCGTCATCCTGTCCTTTGCCCAGAGATGCTCTTTATCCCGTGGGGTGGCAGCACCAGTGCACCCAGGTTTGGGGAATTCTCCTCCCTGCTGGCAATTATCTAGACCTCAACCCATGCCAAAAAGCAGCAGAGGTATTTTATGGGATCTGCTGTGGATTTATGTCCCCACCAGCCCACAGCCCGGCACTGCTGAGCAGTGGGAGCAGGCAGAGTGGCCCAGGGGCTGGGATGTGGAAGGGATTTAACCATTTAACCACAATTCCGTGTCCCCTGCCCGCAGCTGCTCTCGGAGAGCCAGACCAACATGGCTCGGCTGGTGAGCTCTGTCAGTGATGTCCTGGACACGCTGCAGAAGGAGCGCGGTGGGGCCCGGCCCCGGCTCAAGGCTGACCTGCAGCGCGCACCGGCCAGGGGAGCGCGGCCCCGGGGCTGCTCCAACGGTGAGCCTGCACCCCTGCCAGCCCCTGGGGAGAGGGGTGTGCCTGGGAATCTCATGGGAGGGAGAAAACAGCCCAGGATGGAGCAAACCCTTGATTTAATACAATGCAGGGGCTGGCAAGGAGGTGGAGAAGGAGGGAGATGGGAAGGTGTGTCCTGGAAAGGGGTGTTCTCACCGTGCAGCTCCCAGTTGTCCACAAACCAGCCCAAAATCCCCTTCACACCCCTGCAAACCCATGTGCTCCCCACAGAGCGTAGCAGGGACGCAGGGAGAGCACTGACATCCATCGGGGGTGGAGGGTGGCCCTGCACACAACATAAACATTCACATTCCTGAGCTCAGGGCTGAGATGCAGCTGAGTCTGTCCTGGAGCTGGGAACACATGCCCACAGCCTCCCTGGGCATCGGCTCTCCCGTGTCCCCAGCTGGCTCCCAGCTTGCCCAGGGACATGGGGTCGGTCCCTATCAGCTGCTGGGGGCTCCCCATGGTGGTGGCACCCCCTTGGCACTGCTCACCCTGAGCATCAGTGGAGAAGGGAGGGTGAAGAGAAGGGAAAGAGCAAAGCAGCCCCAAGCTGGCAACTAGAGCTGGAAGCAAGGTTGGGAGCATGGAAGAAATGGCAAGACATTAAATCAGATGATGAATTAACCAGCTTTCCCCTCATCCCACCCCATCCCAATGCCACACTCCAGGCTCCCGGCCCCGAGACTGCTTTGACATCTATGCAAGTGGACAGCAAGAGGATGGGATTTACTCCATCTTCCCCACACACTACCCTGATGGCTTCCAGGTCTACTGTGACATGACGACGGACGGGGGCGGCTGGACGGTGAGCTGCCACCATGCTGGGGACAATGGGAGATGCCACCACCAGCCACGGGCTGGCCCTGTGCCAGGGTGCTGGGGGTGGGAGATGTCACTTTTGACACTTGGATGTGTCATCAGGAAGGGCAATAAATGTCAAGGGGGCCTGGCTGAGCACCCAGAGCTTCCCAGTGGTGCCAGCCAGAACCCTGAGCTGGAGCCCAGTGTGTGCCCTGGACTGGGGAGCTTGGCTGGAGCTGGAGGGGGGTTTCAGGCAGGGAGCTGGATGCCACCACTGGAATTTGTCCTTCTCAGCAGTGCTGGGGTAGGGTTGGGGCACAGCCTGGCTGTGGCTGTGCCATGGGGCATGTGGCTTTGCCTCATGCTCCCACTGAGCCGGTTCTGGGGCTCAGGGCAGACCCCAAACCCAGCATGTTTGGCCTTATCTGAGGCCGGGGTGCCTGGGGCGCCTGGGATGCTGTGCTGATTCACTCCCTGTCCAATTCACTTTGCCACGGCAGCTGCGATGGCCCCGTAATCACAGTAATGGGGGCAGGGAGCAGGGGGACGGGGGGACACGGCTCTGCCAGCCCCCAGCCCGGAGCCCCCCATTGCCCCACGGACCCTCAGGTGCGAGCAGCTCCCCCCACCCTGTAGGGCATCACTTGTGGTGCCAGTAAAACAGAGAAGGGGTCTCACCAGGAGGGGTGGGCAGGCAGCCTTTGCCCTGAGAACACCCTGGGTGAGCCGAGTTGGCCAGAACCCCTCCAGCTGGGCGCTCTAGGAAACAAATCCCCACGATCTGATTCCCCTAAGCAGCTTTGAGCAGGGCCAGGAGGGAGCTTAGCCCCCCTGCCCTCAGGGGCTGATGAGCCTTCAACCTCCGAGAGCCCACCCTGGGCCGCAGGAAACTGCGGTGTCCGGGTGGTACCAGCAGCTCCAGTGGGGAAACTGAGGCACAGCAGGGCCCGGGGACCTCAGCTCTTGGGGAGAGGGGAGAGGGGACCCTTCTGGCTCCTCAGAGTGTGGAGGGTCCTTGCAACCCCCATGCACAGTTTGCACAGCCTCCACCAGCCCCAGCCAAGACTGAAGAGCAGCCCAAGGTGATTAGCGAGACACTCAGAGGCTTATTCAAAGCTGCTGCAGCCGGGAGGGCTCGGGCTGGGCTGGGGAGGGGGCACAGTGAGTGATTCTAAGCCCGGCAGCACCGGAGGATCTGGGAGAGGAGTGGCACAGACACCTCGGCTCTGCCCTGCCTTGATGGGGCAAGGAGCCAAACCAGGTGCTGGATCCCAGCAGTCCAGAGACAGCCAGAGCTGGCTCGAGGGTGCACACCCCAGGCTCCTCTTCCCTTCCCTTCCCTTCCCTTCCCTTCCCTTCCCTTCCCTTCCCTTCCCTTCCCTTCCC
>NC_031785.1:4756903-4928320 GCF_001522545.3 Parus major
CACTTTATTAAAGTAACAATGTGATGATGGAGCTCAAGGGTGGCTCAGCATCCCAGGAGGGCTCACAAAGTTGCCTTTTCCTATGATGTGGTGTTCAGAATGTCTTTGCAAGTGCCCCATGCTCCTCACAGTGCCCCTGAGCCTCCATTGCTCCTCGACTGGGGCAAAATCCCCTGGAATCATCAGCTCAGTTCCATGGGCAGCAGTGCTCTGTGTGCCTCAGCTTCATCTCCACGTACAGCAGTTATTGGGAAATGGTGGGAAAGCCAAAGAATGCAGGAGAAAAGTCTGTGCTAGCAGGATGAGGGCTGTGGTAACATTGACAGCTTCCAGCTCCAGGGGTAGCTGCTGTGCTGGGACACTGCTGGGGACAGTTCCACCAGCCTGGTGACCCCTGCTGGAGGGGTCCTGGGCTGAGCAGACACTGGTGTATTGACACTGGGCTGGGGTAGAGCACAGGGGGTGAGAGGAGCCTGGAGAAACACGTGCTGTTCCCAAAGGATGTGTTTTATGTGTCACCACAAATGGGGACAATTCTGCCTGCAGGGAGAGGCAGGAGCAGCTCCTGGGATGGGCAGCACTGCCTGCTGTGGTGTTCACAAGGCTGTCCCATGGGATGGGCATTTCCTGGGGACTGGCTCTGCACTGCTCTGAGTTTTCTCCCGTCTCCCTGCTGTGACAGGGCTCAGAGGACACCTCAGGGACAGGGCTGTGGGGTCTGTGCCATGGCTGCCAAAACTGGACCAGGAGCACCGTGGTGGTGGAGAAGTGATGGCTGAGCATGTCCCCAGACCGGGGAGTTTCAAGGCCACCAGGAGTTTGGTGGAGCTGAGGGAGATGAAGATGCCACTGCTATGGCAGGCACAGCTTGCTGCTCCCATTTTTCTCAGCTTTTAACCCATTTTTCTGGGTTTGTGGCTTTGCAGAAGCCTGTCCCTGCCCCACAAGGGCAACTGGGGGAGGCAGAGAATGAGGGAGATAAATATTTCAGCCTTGCCTTTAAAGAAGGGAGGGAAATCCTTTTTGCTTAAGAGGCATATTTGATGAGGAGGAAGAGAGCAGTGAGGCAGGGCTGGGAGCACTGCAGGTCACTGCTGCACCCCTGCATTCCCAGCACTTGCAGAGGGTGATCAGGAGGCTCCCACAGCCCTGCCTGCACGTGGTGGGTGCACAGAAGAGGCACAGAAAGGCCTGTGCATGAGAGATGATGAGGATGGAGCAGGAGACTCGGGAGGCAGCACTCACCAACCTGGTTTCAAGCCCCCCTGGAGCTGAGCCTGGTGGGCAGTGGGGCACTGAAGGCTTCTCCTGGGGTGATTCCTGAGCTGTGTCAAGGCTCAGGAGGTGGAGCCCTGTCCCACATGCTTCCCTGGGCACCACTCAGGCAATTGGCCTATTTACAGCTGTGGCTCAAAGCCGATTAAGAGGGAGCGCTGGTGCTGCATCCGCCGCCTTCCCCACGCGCCAGCCACGGAGCCGATGTTGGCTGGGGAAAATCAGCTTCAGGCCCCTGTCCAGCCACACTGTCCCCCTTTCCCAGCAAGCCTGAAGAAAGCCCCTTTAAATGGGCTTAACCACAGCTTCTCAAGTGCTCAACGTGGGGATAAAAATTAAGGCTCTAATTCTAGAAGGTAAGTACAGCAGGATCAGAGTGTGCCGGAGCCTTGGCCAGCACACACAGCCCCAGAAATGCCTGTCTGGGGAAGGGCAAAGCAGAGAGAGGTTCACAAGGTGGTTCTGCTTCACATGCCAGCATGAAACTCTGTGCAGGAAGGCAGAAAGAGCCAGGGAGAGCAAAGCATGGTGGCTTCCCAGCTGACTTCAGGGCTCATCCACATTCCCCAGTCCTGGGATGCTGGAAGCTCAGCTCAGCAACACAGCCCAGCTCTGAAGATGGGGTCCTCTGGCCCCTGGGCTGCCAGAGCCTGGGAGGGTTCTGCCTAAACCACCGAGTGCTCCAGCTGTCCCCACCATGGCCTTGGGAGCACGGAGCTCGGTGGGAGTGGGGCAGGCCTGCTCAGCCAACTTTAATGCAATTAATGAAGGGCTGGAGGCTTAATTAAGTTCAAATGGTCGGGCATGAAGCAGCATTTTCTGGATCACTGTCAATAAATCAAACCCAAAACTATGGATAAAAGGGGATGAAACACACAGGGCACACACACCAATGAGCAGATGGGAGAGGAAAAGGGAAAGGCTCCGAGCAGGAAAGCTGCATTGAGCCCTGGGATCTGGCTGGGATCTGGGGGCACTGCAGGACTCAGGGCATCGGTGCCTCACAGATTATTTCTCTGGGAGACTAACGAGGTGGTCACAGAGTTGGTGAATTATGATGGGGTGCCTGACCGAGAGATCAAGGAGATCCAGGAGGAAGAAATCTGTCTCTGGGTTTTTACAGAGCTGTGAGCACCCAGTGTTGGCAGGAGAGCTGAGTGAGCAGGGCAGCGCGTGCTGCAGGACACAGCTCGGCTCACGCCGTCCGTGTCTCTGCTCCCATGGGCAGCAGCACACCCCGGCTGTTTGGAGGCAGCTGCAGGGTGTCCACAGCTCCAGGGACACCCGACAACTTCCCAAGGAGCTTTGGCTTTGCTGAGCTCTGCTGACATTTCCAGACAGAGGATCCTGTGGAGGGTTTTATTTGAAGCGGCTCACCCACCCCTAGGAGCCGGCAGACAATGATCCAGCGTTTCCCCGGCGACCTCTCCCCAGCATCCCTGGGTCATCACTGAGCCCACAGGGTTTCATTTGTGCCGGTGTCTAATTAGGCAGTGGTGGGGAGAGGTGGGCAGCACACTGGGGAGCAGAGGGGCTGCCTGGGGCACGCAGGCTGGGAGCAGCCCCACGGCTGATGCTCTTTGTGTCTCCCCAGGTGTTTCAGCGGCGGGAGGACGGCTCCGTGAACTTTTTCCGTGGCTGGGAAGCCTACCGGGATGGCTTTGGGAAGCTGACAGGAGAGCACTGGCTAGGTGTGTGGGGCTGGCAGTGCTCCATCCTGGGGAGGCCTGGGGTTTCCTTTGCAATGAGGGGACACTGAGACCCCCCTGGACAGCGCTGATGTCCTGGGAGTGATGGTCTGGGCAGGCAGGGAGGGGCTGGACCCCTGGCCTCTCCATCCACACACTTTCCCTCTGCCAGGGCTGAAGAGGATCCACCTGCTGACGGTGCAGGGCAGCTATGAGCTCCGCATTGACCTGGAGGACTTTGACAACGGCACCGCCTTCGCCCACTACGGCAGCTTCGGGGTGGGGCTCTTCTCTGTCGACCCCGAGGAGGACGGGTACCCCATCACCATCGCTGACTACTCAGGGACAGCAGGTAGGGCAGCAGGATGGGGGGACACACGTGGGCCCGTGGGCAGGGGGAGCCCACAGCCACCAAACCCCTTTGCCAGGGTGTTCCAGTGTTCTCTGGCTCTGGCTGCATCCCTGCGGCCTCGGGGAGCTGGAGGTGGGCTGAGGTTGGGCATCTGCTGGAGGAGCCCCATTGTAGGAGCCACACTGGGGTGCCCAGGGGAGCCCCACGGGGCAGGGACCCGGCCCAAGGGCAGGAAGAGCCCACCAGGACTCCTTTCCCCTGGTACAGGTGACTCCTTCCTGAAGCACAACGGGATGAAATTCACCACCAAGGACCTGGACAACGACCACTCGGAGAACAACTGCGCCGCTTTCTACCACGGTGCCTGGTGGTACCGCAACTGCCACACCTCCAACCTCAACGGGCAGTACCTCAAGGGCCACCACAGCTCCTACGCCGATGGCATCGAGTGGTCCTCCTGGACCGGCTGGCAGTATTCCCTCAAGTTCACCGAGATGAAGATCCGGCCTGTCCGGGAGGAGAATTAGCTGATGGCATGAGCCCCTCCCTGCCACCGTGCCCAGCCTCCTGCCCTTCCCCACCACCCTGCAGACCCATTCCCTCGGCTGCCATCCTCCCCATCCTCTCTGAGGGCTTGCCCACCTCTGAGGGGCCCCTGGGGAGCAGCTGTCACCAGTGACAGTGACTTTGGCTCCTGGGCACCCACAAACATTGCCAGACCTTTGCTTCCCGCTGCTGTGGCTCCCCTGCAGCCAGAACAGGTGTCCTGGCCAGAGTGTGACCCTCAGCTCGTGCTCGTGGCTGGGACAGAGAGGATGCAGGTATTTGGGCAGAGGTGCCCAGCAGGGACTCACAAGGGAGGAAAGGGGCTGACTGGAGGGAGGGATGGAGGGAGGGATGCAGCAGCCCAGGCAGGCTGAGCACTTCTGGTCACCTCTGCTCTGGGCACCTACACCTGGCAGTGGGCTTGCCAAGCTGGCAAGGGACTGGGGACACTTGTCATGGGGAACCCCAGGCCCCCCAAACCCCCAGGACTGGGATGAGGCTGTGGCTCCACAGCTCCAGCTCCCCCCATGGTGCTACTGGTGATGGGGAGGGCTCAGCTGGGTCAGCTGTGACCATGCCAGCAATTCCTTCTCTGGACTGCAGAACACTCTCTTCTGCCCCTGCGAGAGCAACGCAGCTGGGGAAGGATGACCACCAGCTCTTTAATTCCTGTTGTCCCTATCCTGACTCCTGGAGTCTCCCAGCAAGTCAGGACACCCCAAAGTCAGCCAGAACACAGCAACAGTGTGCTGAAAGGACACACAGCCAGAACTGAGCACGGCACGGAGCTGTTTTGGCAGTGCTGGGGAAATGGGGAGCACAAGGAAGAGGAGGAGGTGAGGAAGGCTCACTTCCCAGCACAGCTCTTCCTGCATTTCACAGCCCCTCCCTCCCAACCAGACCCGCTCAGATTCACATCGGATTTTGACCATCCAAAAGCTGTGACCTTCCCCCAAACCCTTTGGGCAGCTCAGCCACATCTCCCAATGAGCCCTCTCCTCTCACTCTTGGCCTGGGCACCCGCTTTCATTTTCATCCTGCCCGAGCTGCAGCACTGGCTCGGCACCTGCAGATATCCAAAGCCTTTCATTTCCTCAAATCCCGTTAAGGTTTTGCAAAAAAGAAGCCCTGAGTGGGGCTTAGCATCTGCAGGGCCCTGATAACCGGGCAGCAGCAGCAGCCAGCCCAAGCAGGAGCTGCCATGGAGTGTGGGACTGATGTCTCCTGCTGGCTCCCTGGAAGGACTCACACAGGGGATTTTGTCCAAAAAAAAAAGAGAACCAAATGTGAGCAGACTCTGGACCAGGAGGGGAAGGGACAGACAGAACCCTGCCACCCTTTACATCATTTTCTGCCTGTGCTACAGCAGAGCCCTGGCTCCAAGAAACACCATCAGACATACAGATGGACTGAGGAGGGGAGGAAAACTCCCACTGCCTCCATTTCCAGGGGAGCTTAAAGCACAGGGAGATCAAAGGCTCAGCTTCCCAACTGCGCCAGGTTTGTACTTCCCTCTGTGATTCTTTTTATTAAGCCTTCCCCACCTCGGATCTTGTGCTGGACAAGCCCTCACACCTACTGGGTGAGTCCCTGTCTGTCTGCCCTGACAGAGAAATGGACAAAAGATGCATTGGGATCACCACAGCTTTTTACTCTGCCAGAGAGATTCTTCAGAGCCCTCAGGTGGGGATGAGCTCTGAGTGAAGGGCACTCAGCTCTGTGCACTCCATCCATGCCCAGAGCAGCTGGCCAGGCTGGCTGTCTGGAACGATGGGACCTGGGGGAACTCAGCAGTGGCATTTCTCAGCACAGCTTCCAAGGATCTTCCTGGATTCCACTGGACCTTTCTGGAAAGGGTCCTGCCTGCACCCATCATTACTTTTCAATCAGTTGTTTTGGTGGATTAGCTGTAGCTGGGTTTTCTGATGCTTTGGGCAGGAATGCACATGGAACCACGTGTCGGGTGGGAAGGCTCATCCCCCCAGACCCCTCCACTGGCGCTGTGCCATGCTGGGGTGGGAGCATTGTGTGTTGGTTTGTCGGTAGCACACCCCAGTGTAACTGCCTGTGTCACCCAGGACCCCACAGAGACTTTGTTTTGACTTGCACGAGAGGTATTTAATCCATGCCAAGATGCAGGATTTCCCAGGATTATTCCCAAGAGCTCATGCATTGCTCCATGGCCATGGGATTACGTTAAACCCACCCGTGGTGACACACCCTGGAAAGGGGTGGGCAGGGGTGACCAGGGGTCTGGGGTGTGGCCATGAACCTTCCCAGAGAAGCCGTGGGCCAGGCCATGGTGTGTAGCAGTGCTGTGAAGTCTAGGTCGTGTGTGAGTGTGTCCAATGCTGTACATGTGGACTTTCTAAACTCCTTAATAAAAGGATCTCATCGTTAGCCATGGTGTGACAGCCGTGCTGCAGCGTGGGGACACGGCTGGGGGACCTGCTCTGGGGACAGCAAAGGGAGTGGCACTGGATCACTGCAGCTCCTGGTTGTGCTGGGGGTTGGCTCCTTCCCTGTGCCAGGGCTTGTGGCACAGCATCCTTGGGAACTTGCCCACTGCACTGAAACCCCTCTGCAACGCAAGAGCTGGGGAGACCCAGGGGGCTGAGGAGGCTTCCCAGGACTCTGAGGAGGCTTCCCAGGGCTCCAGCCCAAACCAGTCCCTGCAGGGCCTTGGGGTGGCCCTGGGGCTGGGGCTGGGGCTGGGAGGGTGGCAGGTGTCTGTGCCAAGGGGTCCTGTTCCCTGCTCCAATGGACAGAGCACCAAGTGATGCCCCCAGCCCCTCTCTGCTGCCCACTTCACATTCCACTGCCACAGCCCAGGACAGACCTGGAGGGGACAGCAGGGTGGCTTTGGGGACCATGTTCCAGCACTAGTGGCTGCCTGTTTTGACCAGGGAGGGTGGGAGCACTTGGATATGTCCATGTGGGGCCAGGCCCGGGCAGGTTTGGGGGTGTAGGGGTCTCCAGTTTGGGTTTGGAGTCTCCAGTGGTGCCTGTACGCACAAATCTGTGTGTGGGACGCCCAAGGGCTGCACACAAGGACACACCAGGCAGGTGAAGGGGACACACCTGGGTCCCCAGATGAGACCCTCCATCCTCCATGACAACTGCCAGGGACACAAGGCTGGCTCCCAGCTGCTCCTCCAAATGAGGCAGCTAATGAAGGCGGCGCGTTAATGAGTGGTGTTGCTGTGTTCCCATTGTGGCAGCTCCACCAACCCCGGTCCCCTCCATCCCCCTCAGCTCCCTCCCCGAGGATCCCACCCTCCGAGGGCTGACATGGCAATCAGCGCTTGTGGCTATTTAATGGCCCAGGGCGGGCTGCCCGCTCATCCCGACACAGGAGAGGTGCCAGGGGTGGCAGCACCGAGGTGCAGAGGTACGTGACTGCTGTGTCTGTCTGTCTGTCTGTCCCTGCTTTACACCCCTGCCTCGATGGGCAGCACAGCCAGGCAGGAGCCAAAGGCTGGGGGAAGCACCTGGGGACCCACCAGCACCCCCAGAACGGGACTCAGCAATTTGGCTCCGCGATGGGCAACGGGGTGCAAAAAGAGGGGAGAGCAGAGCAGAGACGAGGTGTGCAGAAGGTGGGGGTGAGCCCGAAGTGAAGCCTCCGGGCTGTGGGGTGTTGGGAAGGACAGGCAGGAGCTTGAGTGCACCTGGGTCTGGCACAGGAGTGAGAAGCTCAGTGAGAAAGCCCCCTTGGGCAAGCATGGAGCAGCCAGCCTGGCCCCCAGTGCCTGCAGCAGCTTTTAAGGCAAAATCTCCAGGGAATAGTAATAATAACGATAATGATATTATTATTATTATTAATAATAATAATAATAATAATACCCGTTTTCTCTTCCTGAGCCTTTGTGGGAGGAGGAAGGGAGGCAGAGCAGCCCTGCTGAAGGTCACCCATTGCCTGTGGCACGAGGCCCAGGACTTCACTCCCTCCTGCTCTGCTCAGACCCCTCTGCCAGTGCAGGTCCGAGCCCCACGAAGCCGAGGGATGCCGAGCACCTTCCTCTGTCCCTGTCCCAGCCAGGCACAGCGGGCAGGCCCCGCTCGTGGGGACCATCAGGGTGACACCTCCAGGAGGAGCGGGCAGCTCCGGAGCCCCCAGCCCAGCCCAGCCCAGCCCAGCACATCGGAATTTGTGCCGATGAAGAGCAGCAGCAGCTCTCAAGGAGGCGGGGGGAGCTCAGAGCCCCAGCTGGTGCTGGAGGCTGCGGAAGGAGCAGTGGGTGCTCGGGGGGTTCTAGCGGGGGCCGCAGGGCTGGTTTGGGGATGCTGCAGCAGGGATGGGGAACTGCCGAGGGCAGCCCGTGCTGCCGCCTCAGCCGCTGCCCGAGACGCTTCACTGACATTCCTTCCCCTCCCTGTGCTTCCCCCAGATGAGAGCGCCCTACTCGCTGTCCTGCCTCTTCCTCCTGAGCCTGGGAGCCTGCTTCCCTCCTGGCGAGCGCTGGGAGCCGGGAGCCCCCGGGGAAGGGGCTCCGCTCGCTCCCGGCTGGCAAACGGCGGCGGAGGGCCGGGCTCCCGGCTGGAGGGCAGGGGCAAAGCGGAGGAGAAGCGAGGAGCTGGATGCGCTGCTGAGCATCGCCCGGGAGCTGCGGGGACACGGAGCGGGGCCGGGCAGGCGGGGGGACCCCGAGCTGCTGCCCATGGCAGGGGAGAAGCGCAGCGGCGCCCTGGGGAACCTGGCAGAGGAACTCAACGGCTACAACAGGAAAAAAGGGGGCTTCACCTTCCGCTTTGGGAGATGAGAGCTTGGACTTGATTCCTCACCTCCTGCGGGTCACCCCGTCCCGTCCTTCCCTTCCGTCTCCCTTGGGTTTGCTCGGACAAAAGGCTGTGGGGGGTTTTTGCTGCTGGGGTTGGCTTGGGGAGGGGGGGATTCTGCGTTTGTTCCACTCCCAGCTCTGCTCTAAATCTCTCATCCCTGCTCCCGACCCATGCAATGTAAGAAGAGGAGGGTGCCTTGAGGAGAAATCACCAAATCCCTTTCCTGATCACACACAGCTTTTGTTGGGCCTGGTGCTGGGTGTGCAGCGCTGGCAGAGAGCAGGGATGGCACAAGGGGATGGTCAGTGCCAGTAGGGTCAGGCAGCGAGGCTGGAGGGTTACAGCAGGATAGTCCTGGTGGTGACAGTCCCCAGGGACTGCCTGTAGTCCAGGGCCAGCCGTCAGGGAGGAGAGGGTCCTTCAGAGCTCTCCACCGAGTTGCTGCTCTCCTGCCTATTAAGGAAAAGTCCCTCCGGCAGCAAATTCTGCTTAGTGTCAAGATGCCTCTTACACGAGGCCGCTCCTGCCTGCAAAACCAGGGCAGAGCAGCGGGGCTCGAGAAAATCTTGTCCTTAGCAGCCCCTGGTGTGAGCACGGAACCCTGCCCTGGCAGCACCAGTCCTGCCACAGCCCCAGTGCCCCGCTCATGTCCCAGCCCCCAAACTCCTCACCAGGGTGAGACGGCAAAGCCTGACCTTCAGTGCCCTTGTCACAGCACCCCAGCTCCTGCCTGACAGCCTGGCCCTTCCTGATGCCTTCCTGGCCTCATCACCACCTAATCCCGCTGTAGCTACTGAGGAACTTGGGTGCAGAAGGACTGAAACAAGAATTCCTGCACCTACCAGGACCACTGGGAGGTGCTCAGTGTCACTGATGCTCCAGTCACTTGTGGTGCAGCTTTGGGAACCATTACCCCCAAAAGCCAGCACGGCAAGAGCCCCACTGCCCAGCCACTGCCCTCCTCGTTTTTGGGCAGATTTAGTCCTGCCAATCCCAGTTTTCTCTGTGCCTGCCAGAGGTACCAGCAATCAGAGCTCTAACTACCTGCTGCAGGCACTAACAGCAACTTACACACTGAGCCACTGCTGATATTTCATTGCAGGCACAAAAATGAGCCGGGAGATGATTTGCAAGCGCTAAATTGCACCCTCAAAAATCAGAGACCGTGGCAGGACTTGGTTGGGGGAGTAAAAAGATTTTTAAAAAAAACCCTAAATCAGGCTGCAAGAGGTGCATTGTAATATCCATCAAGCAGACAGAGCACTTAATGCAGTGCTGCGTGAGTCGTTCTGACAGCAGGAGCAGTGGCTGAATGGAGGAGCTGGAACCCAGGGGAAAACAGTCGTGGGGCAGCAGGTCCAGGGAGCCGTGGAGGAACAGGACCAGGCTCATCCCGGGATGCTGCAGAACGGGAGGGACCCCAGGCTCACAGGGACACAGCGCCAGGATTTGTCCCTCACGCGAGGATGGCGATGGCTGCGAAGGTGAGGAAGGGCATTTCCTCCCCTGCAGCCCTGACCATCCCACACTGGGGAGCACAGCAGCGACCCCCGGGTACCCCCAAACCCATCCCCATCCTCTCAAATTCCTGCCCCAGCAAAGGCCCCCTGCTCGGATCGGGACGCATCGCACAGAGGAGACGGAGCTTTATCGATGTTTCTATGGCAACGACTCCCCCCCACCCCTTTCTTTCGAGTGTTCAAACCATCAATAAACACGCACTGATCAATTTTACCCTGCGCTGGAGTCGGGGGGAGGGATGGAAGGGAGGAAGGGGAAGAGTTTTGGAGTAACTCTGGGTTAGTGAGGGCTGGTAAATCCCTGGCTTTTCTGTGATGGATCATTGCAGGGGAAAGTGGCACTGACTGCTGTGGAAAGGGAAAGGAAACCTGCTGGGCAATGCTGTGGCTGCGGGGATGCCTGGACTCCTGCACTCAAGACCCAGAGAGGAACAGGCTCAGAACAGCCTCATAAAAGCTCACACATAACGAGGCTTTGATTGATGTGCAATAACCTCTGTAGAACTCACTGAAAATTGGAGCACTTATTTGGGAGGTGGGACAGAGTTGAGCTCAGCCCCCACACCTCAGGGCTCCTTGATGGGCAGCTCGGTGCCACCAGGGCAGTGCCATCACCATCCTCACCTCTGTCAGGAAAGGGGCTCCTGCCAGGCTGTGACATGGGGCAGTTGTGGGGCCATGGCATCCCTGAACTCCCCTGAGCACATCCTGGGGTGCCTGGGAAGAGGCAGCATTCCAGGCTCTTGATTGCTGCTCCTTAGCGACTAATGCTGGGGAGGGGAGGTAAAAGTGAATGGAAAATAACTGCCTGGAGCCTGGGGGTGTGGCTGGGAGAAAGGAGGGGGGAAGATGCCAAGAAGGACCCCTGAGGGGCTGGAAAGCCCATCCCTGCACACTGGACACGGTATCTCCCACCCACCTCCCACAGGAAGCTACACCCCTTCCCAGCTCCTCTGCTCCTGATGGGGGGAGCAGCTCCTGAGGGGACACCCAGACCCCAAACTCCTTTGAGAGGTGGAGAGCTCAGAACCCACCCATCAATCCCAGAGGAGCTGGATCAAACAGCCAGCACACAGCAATGCAGGCATTGCCACCACTGCTGGCACTCTCCATGGAACACCCCACCAACCTTCCCTCCCTGGCCTCTGCTCATCTGCCCCCATCCATGGGCTGCCCCTCAAGGTTCCTCCACCCCGGGCACACCTGCAGCACTACAAACACACAGAACAAGAACAGAAAATCTCAGAAACCCACAGGAGCCTCTGCAGAGGAACAGCCTGGTTTAATTGTGTCCGAGGGACTCATGAAGAGGCTCTGTGTATCATAACTGGGTCATGCAGGCTGCAGGAGCACAGGTGGGACTTTTACCAGCAGAATAGATGGTAGGACAAACACAGAACCCTCAACAGGGGTTGAGGATTGCTGGGAAAGCATTCAGCACAGCCTGGTTTGCAGGTCAGCTTTCTGCTGAGCTGCATCTACCATTGAGCAGAGCAGCAGCACTTCAGGGAGGACAGCTCTGAGCCCAGCCTTAACACTGAAATGACCGAGGGCTGTCCCTCACCCACAGCTTTAGGGGCACTGGCACTGCCAAGGCATCAGGACTGACCAGGAATTGATCCAGAAGCATCATTCTCAGCAGCACACCCAGGCCAGGTCTCACCCTTGGACAAGGAGTGTGTCCCACTCTGCTGCCAGCCTGCTTTTAGAGGCACAGGTGATGACAGGAAGCCTCTCCTCAGAGGTGACGCTGTGCTTAGGTGTACTTTCCCCTCTTTTCAGTAGTGGAAGGATGAACACCAGCCAAGGGAGAGGCTGTGGGCTGTCCCTGACCATCCTGGGGCAGTGGTCTGGCACACCTGAAAACACCTCTGGCCCAGCCTGACCATAAAAACGTGGGGCTTGTAAGAAAAAGAGCGAGCGTAAAACACTGACCACATTTTACATCTCGTGACAAGCAACTTCTCAACAAAAAGCAAGATGACATTAAAGGAAAACTTAAAAGAGTGAACATTGTAATTTCAAAAGACGTGAAAACCAAAACAAAACCACAAACACAGCTATTTTTCCCCCAGAGCACTCTCACTTTCAAGCTCAATAGCCTTGAAAATTGGAGCAATCAAACTGTTAAATGCATCGATCTGTTAAATCAACTCCTACTGTACTCAGCTAAATTTAGCCTTTAATCCCCTCTCTCTCACTCCCAACACTGCAGATCTGGGGGCTTTCCCCAGCCAGGTCAGCTGGCCTCTGCCTTCCCACAACACCACGGAGCAGTCCCAAAGGCAGCAGAGATGGAAACCACCAGGAGTGATTGCACTTAGGGGCAGCTGTAGCTTCTCCATCTTCCACAGTTACTCACCAAACTCAGGTTTGGACACTGACCTTTGCCAGGGTCACAATCCCACCCAGAACTCCCAGGGTGCTGCAGCTCCGCTCACTGCAGACCCCTTGGCTGTGCCTGCGCCTTGCCAAGTGCAAGCCATTAATTTTGTTTATTTTCTTTTGTTTATATTCATCCTCCTGCTTCTCCTTCATCTTCTTCAGCCTCACCAGCAGCAGCCCAATGCAGTTGCTGTCACAGCAGGCCAAGGTTCCCGATGAGCCTTGTTCTCCCAACCCAAGAGTGAGCAGATCCCGGTGCCAGGACTCACAGATTTCACCAGGGACAACCTAAAATATCACAGTGGAAGTGTGGGACCTCAGACACACCACACACTATCACCTGCCCTTGTTTCCTTCTCATCCATTTTTTAGTCTTTAGCATCTTCATTATATCAAGGCAGTGGCTCATTTTAGAGGCTGCTCAGTACCTGGAAATGTCCCTCCCTCAAGGTTTACTAGAAAGGCTGAAGGGAAACAGAAAATAAGAATGGGCAACCAGAAATGAAGGGAACTGTATAAGGAGAGAAACTCATGGGTCATTTCACAGCAGAGGAGAAGGAAAACACAACAGCAGCTGAATTACAGAATACAAACCATTAACAGAGGAAAAGTTTAGTCAAATCTCTGATATAAATCTCCTTGAAGACAACAGCAGTCTTTGATTCAGAAGAGGTGATGACACAGTCTTACTCTGTGCATCTCTTTTCTCTCCTGACTTTTCAGAGTCAGATCAAAGGAACATGGGAAGGGGCTGCTGGCCTGGCTCTGACCATCCCACTGTGCTGAAGGGTCACACTGAACCACCCAAACAGGGAACTCCTGGTTTTGGAAGAAGAGTCTAAGGGGAGCCAACTGGGTTGGAAAAGACTAACAGACAAACACAAGTTTTCCTCAACATTGATTTATTTTTAAATATACTACGCAAGAGAGACTGGAATAAAAAACAAATCAAAAAAATGGAAATAGAGAAAGAAAGAAGAATAGAAAGTCACGTACAGAAACAATCTGTACTGGACTAAATTAAAGGGGAAACGACCCCCTTAAGTATCACAGAGATGAAGGACAGAGCTATTTACACACTGTAAAAAAAGACAAGTCTACAAAAGTGTGTAATAACAAGATACAAATGTATAATATAGTGGCACAATATGTTATCAAAGTAAAAACAGTACCTCCAGGAAAGAGACGATTCAAGGGTTGGGATTTTTCTTACATTTTTAAAGGCAGCCTGTGGCAGAAGTGTGTATTTTCTTTTGAACATTTGTCACGTGTTAAGTCATGGCTGTTTGTGAGGGTGAGAAGTGGCATGAACACACAAGAGTGAACTACTAGAAATCATATACAAAACAAACAGTTCCAAAGAGAACAGCATAAAATACAATTGAAGGCAATTAGTGTTTAAGATACACAAGAGGGGTCATGAGTTACAGGGGAACAGAAAATGGAAAATGTGTTTTTCTCATGTTTTGAACTGTTAAGAGGAGTTAAATTGCACTGTTAATAGCCCTAAACCTTGTTCTTTCACTATTGTCACGAGTCACAGTTAGTTCCCAGCATTAATTGGGCAGGTCACAGGACCTTGGCAAGGAAGGCCAGGAGTCTTGCTGTCAGCATGTTGTGGCAGTTTCCTCAGGAGATGCACCCTAGAGAAGTGTCTGCAGTCTCCACAGATCCTTGTTTGATGCTGGATGGAACCATGCTGGCATGAAGGTAGAAATGCTTTTAACCCCATGGTAATGGCACTGGAGCTGCTCCCAGGGGGTTCCAGTGGCACAGAAAGGCAGGCACCACAGCCCCTCAAAGCACAGGGCTCTGCAGGAGGGCAGGGGCCAGGCTCCATCTTCCTTCACAAAACAAAAAGCTGGAAATTCAGCTGGAGACACAGCAGCTCTCACCCACTGAGATGTGCAGGCTCAGCCAGGACTGGAGGCACAGCGGTGTCTCAGAGCTCACCCTGAGCCGTCTCTTCCCACTGCCCAAGCTCTGTGATCCCCCACCCCAAACACAGCCTGGTTAGTGTCAGACATCACCACAGCACAGCCTCCTCCAGACCTTCTCCAGGCCTGTTCTGCTGCCGAGGGAGATCCACAAAGGCTCCTGGGCTGTGACATCAGCGGGTGCTGCCTCCAACACAGCAAGCCTGAGCAATTCACTGGAGCTCAACACTGAGAAACTACTGAAAACACAGAAACAAAGGGTAGTGGGTGGAATCAGAGGAAGAATTTGGGCAATCATCACTTGTAGCATTCTGTCATTAAAAAAACCTTACATTAATAACTTTTCCCCCTTCCCTCCCAAGCACCAAATCTGTTGCATTAGTGTCAGGTAAATGTCAGACTTGGGCCAGGGCCATGTGCTGGGCAAACTCTCCCAAGAAATGCAGTGGGTATATTGCTATCCAAACACTCATCCTCATGTACATGGGGGCAGAGGAAGGGGACAAAAATGCAGTACAAAATCCTCCTGAGGAGGATGGTATCTCAGTGTCCACCAGTCTGGCTTCAGTCTTAATGGTCTGTCCAAAACAATAAAATATTAATAAAAAGGCATGGTGTGACATCAGCATTTAGACTTGTAGTCCACAAGGCAAGAACTCCACAGATAAGATGATTACAAGTATATGAAACACAGGGAATCTGAGTTCAGAGGGAGGGAAGTGCCTCTTGAACACGGCCCTGCCTTCAGAGCTGGGGCATCCATTCACAGTCTGTGTCCTTGGCACAGTCCTGACCTGAACGCCCCACTCCTTTGTCAGTCCACACGTTACTCTCTCCACAGCTGGCTTTGGCCCATTGTGATTGATTGATTCACTTGTTTGTTTTTCAGCCTGGTTTCTTGCTACCTCTGAACAATGTCGCTGATTTCTTTCACAGAGCTGAGCAGTTTGCTAAAGTCCTGGGTGGCCGCGGGGCCGCTGCCAGCGGTCGCTGGGCAGATCTGAAGCTCCCGTAGGTTGTTCTCCAGCTTATTGATGGCCTCCCGAAAGGCAAATTTGTTCCTCATCTGCTGAATGGAGTCCACATAGCTCACACAGAAGGTGTAGAGGTTCTTGCCAGCCTCCAGGACGGCGCTGTGGCTGGCCATTTGCTCGGAGTTCTTGCTGATGGCGAGCCGGAGAGCCTCGGTGCTTTCCAACACCACCCCTTTGGTGATGGTGCCGCTGGCAATCCTCTCCGGGGGCTGCCGGGTCTTCCGCAGAGAGACCCTGGTGGATATGAGGGGAATGAAGGCTGTGGATGATGTCTGGTCCCCGCCTGGGGCACAGGGTACGGATGAGGAAGAGGCAGCTGGGGTTGCTGTGCTCAGCAGCAGCTTTGTAGAGGACTGTGGCTTTGGTACAGAGGGGATCCCCAGCTTTTTCACACTTTCCCCTGACTGGTTTGGCTTGACAGCATCACCGCCTGCAGCCTCTCCAACCTGAGTCAACTGTTTGGATTTCGGCCCAGACACCACATCTGCTGCTGCTTCATGGCTGGGACTGTGAGAAACCTTCCCAGGCTTGGCAATGGAGGATGAAGACAGTGGGAGTGGAGGGGCTGGTTTCAGCTTCGATAACTTCCCTTTGTCCTTCCCTGCCGACTCCGAGGTCTGCTTGAGCCTCCTCAGGCGTGGCTCCTCAGAGGAAGCTTTGCTGGTCCCCACGAACCCAGCAGGGTTGGGTTTGGCAGCAGAACCTTGGTCCATCATCACAGTGGTACCTAAGGCACTGGATTTGACTCCATCATCCTTGTGGAGCCCGCTGGAGGAAGGAGGAGCAGCAGGTTGCCTACGGCCAAGTTTTGGCGTCAGGGTGGGAGGGCTGGAGCCAGGGCTTGACTCTGCATCTTTGAACACATCATCAGCAGTCTCTTCACTCTTCTTAAGCAGCCGTGGAGGAGGGGTCACTGTTCCCCTGACAGCAATGTCAGCCTTGGCCTCGTTTGCCCGCTTCCGAGGCAGCGCTGGCTTCTCGCTTTTGTGCCCCCCGAAAGTGGAGGAATCAAACTGGCGCCCCGTGGACTGCAAATCCCGAGGCAGCGTCACGGATTTCCACTCTGTGTCCTTCGCTCCATGGGGCACACAGGAGGCTGAGCAGGACCTCAAGAAACGCTTGCTGGAGTTGGAACTGCTCTCCTCCTCACCAGCCACCCCTCGACTGCTGCTCATCGTGCTGGACTTCTTCCGTAAGTGGGGAGATAAGAACCCAGAGTTCCCAGTCACAACCCCGTTGGTGACACCTGCCCCATTGCTTGGGCTCTGGAACTTGGAGGGGTCAGCTGTGTCTGCAGGGGGGGCAATGAAAGCTCCGTTGCCAGCATCCCTGCACTCCTCCTCCCCGCCTGCCCTGCGCTCCACGTGTCCATCCATCTCCCTGAAGGAGCTGCTCCGTTTCGGAGGGGTAGGGGCAGTTTTCTTCTTCTTCTTGATCAGGGCACTGAAGAGGTTGTGCTTTTTGTCTTTTGGAAGCAGCCGCTCATCTTCATTCAAACTGGTCTCCAGGGCCACCCTCTCCTTCCGTGGGAGCAAGGGAGAAACAGCAGGTTCATGATCCAGGGGGTCTGCAAGGGAAAAGGAAAGTTTTCTGAGCATTGCTCAGAGAGCCAGAATAACCCATTTTCTTACAGGATCAAACCAGTGCAGCTCCTCCAAAAGGTGCAGGTTCTCTAAACAGACACGACTTTGGAGCAGAAATAAAGTAAGTGCAGCCACACCCAAGCCTGCACTGAACATGGTCCATGATCCTGCATCCATCCATTCCTGAGGTGGCTGCCAGACTACTTTCCCTGTGGGTTTCTGACTGGAAGAGCGATACATAAACATGGAATGTTTGTGTTCAGATTCCCCTCCTCACATCTGGAGACCTGTCTAAATTTCACACCATGAAGAAGATAAATACAAAGAGGCCTTTGCTTCAGTCCCTGTGCTATTGCTGTCTTTTGAATTGCTGACCCCTGAATTACTAAGGCACCTCTGTAACACACCTCCATCCCCAGGCTCCTTGTTCATTTTCCTGATGTCATCCTTTGTGGGGAATGGAAAGAAGTGTTTCATGAGCAGAAATCAGGATCAAGATATGACACTTCAGGTCCTACCACTGCGAAGATGCTCAGCTTTGTACAGCACCAGAGAAAAGGGGCAGTACCAGCCTCCTTCAGCTGCAGAGGGAAGTGATGGGGTGACCCTCTCTCCACTTACAAGCGGTACTTAAAAATGAATAATGGTTTATAATAAATTCATACAGAGTCCTGGAAGTCTCTGTGTTTGACTGACAGAGGGACTCCTTCCCAGGCCAGGCACTCCAGTGGCATTCTAATCCAAAGGAGGAATGCCTGCAGGGCAGCATATACATTTACAGCTTGACTAGGCAGCAAGGAGGGAGATGAAGCAGAGTCATAAGGAAGGATGCTTCTTAGTCACTAATTGGTGATCATCGTGCCACGGGTAGGATTTTGGCAGAGGAATGGATTTTGGTTGAGGGGAGACAATTTGAAAAAAAATAAAATAAAACATTAAAGAGGACAACATGTTTTCACAGAAACACTGCAGTTACACCATTCCCACGGGACTCAGGGGGACCTGGACAGCCAGAAGAGCCAGACCATGGCCTTACAGAGTATAGACACAGTAAAGGTACAGAAATCCAGAGAAAACTAGCAGCTAGCACTGAGGATCAGCTTCCAGCTGCTGAACTTGCTATGGAAACACTGACAATTGGAAGGGAAACTGCAATAAAACTTTATTGTGAAAAAATTTCTTCCACAGTAAAGAGTGAAATGATTCCCAGCATAATGTTAAAATCATATTATGCCTGCTGTACTTGAATTTCTCAAAGCTCTCAAGTATTAAAATGAAATTATTTTAACTTCAAATGCTTGTAATAATAGGCAATTATATTTCCTATATATGGTAAATAACCTTCCTTCCTGAGTCACTGGTACTTTCTTTTTCCAATATTTTAAATCTCCTCTTCCCCCACCCCCCCAGATGTACACTGGTTACTGAAACACGTACTACTGGGTGAATCTGACATTACACAAAAGAGGTCTGTCACACAAATGGTCAAAAGAGGCAGCCTCAACAGGAGCTGGAAAAAACCCCACTGTATTTCATTTGACAGTCTTGTTTTTCAAACACAGAGCTAGATACAAATCTCCTGCACTCATTTGGCCTTTTACCACTGCTTTTATTACCTTGGAATGGAAGGTAAGTTCCTGAAAAAACTGATTGGAAGTTTAATTTTATGGAAGAGTCTGTAAATACCTCTTTGTCCCTCGCTGAAATTATATTTGGTGCCTGCCAAGAGTAATACTCTTCTGTGCTGCAAGCACAAATTTGGTAGGATGGAACAGTGAAGAAACCTCCCTTATGGGGCTTGCTAAACCCAAGCTATCACCCTGCTTTAAATTATGCAGTGTGGTAGTGTAAAGTGGCTTGAACACAGCAGATTACCCAGCACTCAGATGCAGTGGGAGATCCCACTGATAGCTCCTGCCAGGGAATGGGAAGAGGATATGATCAGAGAGCTCTGTGCTCAGGCTCTGGTCTTTAGGGAGCTGCAGGCAACAGCCATTAAGTTAAAAGAACTCCAAGGGCTTCTCTAAGCAACAGCAGGGAGATCACCAGTCCCTCAGCTAGCTAAGGATTCACACTCCCAGCTGCTGTGTATATCTGGCTCCAGAATTAACAACCTAACAACCTTTGCAAAAACTAATAAAAGGAGTTCTGGACCCAGGACAGCAAACTCAGCAGCCTGTCACCCAGAAACACAGCGCTGGTACAGAGAGATGGCACCTGTTATTAGGCACAGCCTTTGCCTACGTGAGGGCCTGGAGCTAGATGTGCATTTTGTTTCCCCCTGTATTTCCTGAAGGAATAATGACTTTAATTAAAACCTACCACATTCCCCCTGGCCTCGAGCATGTGCAGTCTCCAAGCCCTCGTTGGCATCTTTGCTTTCGGCAGCTCTCCTCGATGTTCGCGTTTTGGTTGGCAACTCTGGGGCTTGGAGGAAATTGCTCACTACACTCTTCATGCCCTTCTTTCCTAGCTCCTTCTCCACCTCTGCAATGCACAGAAGAAAAATAATCACTGCAATCAACTGAAGATAAAAAACTATTGCTCAGTTTGGAATTAATAGCACAAAAGAAAAGCAAACAGTGCAAAACAGGGGTTCCTTGGGGTTATTTAGCCATTTGGCTCATTAAAATGAGATGTTTGCCCAGAAAAAAATACCCACATGTATGCCAATAACTGCTTTCTACATAATTTACACCAGGTAGTATAACACAGGACTGTGAAAACTGCAGTTTCACTGCAGAGCAGTCTATGAATAACAGGCAGAGTTAAGGATGCAGTGAGCCCTTTCCTCACCCCTGGAATTGCTGGTCCAACAGCGACCCAGACCTACCATCCGATATGCTGGATTCCTGAAACATCGTTTCAAAGGCCTGATGGATCTCAGCAAAGGAAGGTCTATCAGAAGGACTCCACTGCCAGCCTGAAAAAAAGCACACCACCACTCAAAACTTCCCTCCAGCAGCAGACACTCAATACCCTACACCAGGAGGAGCCAGAAATCACAGTTCCCTTCCAGTACACTGAGATAAAATACTGACATAAAAATCTGATTTACAGGGTGCTGAGTGTCTGCAACCACTTTGGCTCAGTGACAGCTGCAGACACCCAGCACTCCCTAAATCAGGTTTTGGTGTCAGTGTGTGACAGTAGGTGCTGAGCAGTGCTGGGGAAAAGTGCAGAGCACTGAGTCACGTACCAAAAGGCCACACTGAAGAGTCACAGTCAGTCCTGCAAGAAGCCAAATAAAGCTACAGCTTCATCCTTGGAGCACAAGCTTTTCTTTAAGTTGTCAGGCAAAAGGAGACAAGGGAAGCATTGAGATCCACAACAAATCTCCTCTCTGGGCCTGTGGGCTCCCAGTAGAGATGAACAGCTGGTTTCATAGCATATTCATCTTCTAGAGAAAGCAGTTTTAACCAAACACTTCCACACAGCACTGCACCTTCCCTGCAACTGGCAGGGCATTCTCATGCCTTGAGGTACACAGCCAGACCCCTGCATTTGTACTGCACCCTTGCAGGGCTAAGAAACACTTACATGCTCTCATGAGCTCATAAACTTTCTCAGGACAGCCTTCAGGACGCTCCATACGGTAGTCCTTCTCCAACAGCTCATAGACTTGAGACAGGTCAATCCCAGGGTAAGGGGACATACCATAGGTTGCAATTTCCCACAGCAGAACACCAAAGGCTGCAGTAGAGAACAAGAGGGAAAGAAAATTAAATAAAGGGGGAGGGGGAAAAAAAAAATCAATAAGCTTTGTTTTCATCTTGAATTTGAGAGGATGTTTAGTGGGAGTAGTCACTAAACAGTGCTGCACACTTAGACCAGCCCTGGGTGGCTCAGATCCCATGCTCAGCAGCAGCTTAAATGTTAAAGAAGCATAACAAGCTTCTCCGTCAGCACAGACAAGTCTCCTGCGATATGACAGGGTAGAATTAGACTAATTTTCAATGTATCAGTTGTCTCAAACCTGAATGCCTTGAGATCCTTCAAGTCCTATTAGAGGCACAATTAAGAGACTTCACAGTGGATTAGCTGAAACCGCTTCACTGCTGTACTGCAGTCGCTCCCTCAGTGTGACAGCTCCTCTCATTTGCAACCTCTCCCTGGAGGACTCACACATTTTAATAGCTCAGTGTTTTTGGGGTGCCCTTGTTTAGCTGCAGTGTGGTCTGCAAGGGGAATCTGGGAGGCAGCAGTGAGAGGAAAGTTTCAGCAGCTGGTACCAATGAGATGTGGTGAGGGTGAGACATTTTGGTCCCAGGGAAAGCTGAATAGGAAAAGGGAGAGCACAAAAAGGGTGTTGAAACAGGCATTCAAGTGGCAGCAGTCAGTGGGGATGCAGGTCAGCAGCGGGGTCAGGCAGCTAACCCAGGAGTCAGGCACACAGAATATACCCAACACCAGTTCAACAACCTGCATGTAATTAGTTCAGTCACCCTATTCTGTTCTTAACCTGAAGAGAAAGCGATTACAATTCTGCATAAGTAAGGAAATCACATCACATTACATGGCAACACCACCAAGGGCAATTTACATTAGACATTTCTGTGCACAATTTTCTTTGATTGCTGTCTTGAGGCAGTGAGGTGAAAACATCTAAACCCCAGCGTGCCCAGCAGCAGCCCTGGCCTCCGGGGACAGCTGATCTCTGATGAGGTCTCAAAGTCCACTGCCCCAATTCTGCTTCCTGAGGTTACATTAACCCTAACTAAAGATACCCCATATTCCTTTGGGATCTTTCCTCCCCCAAGTACTCTGCTATTGAAAGGCACCAGGGATCCTGCTGCCACCACAGCAGTACAGCAACATCCTAAGACTGTGGCAGATACTCAGCAGCCAACACCACATGGAAACCCAAATCAGCAGAAACACCTTGGTCAGCAATCACATACTCCTTGGAAGGCTGTTTTGGTTTTTCCTCCTCCATCTACAAAACATTTTACATCAGCCATCTACCTAAAAGTTTCTTCAATATAAAAACTTTCTCTGCACATTTTCCCCCCAAACTGCAGAAAACTTCATCTCTGCCTCACTACTGTCTTGGTTTATACATAGAAGACACTCAGGATATCATTTTCCAAGTGCCTTTGGGACCACATTCCAAAAACTTCTATCTCATGTCACTGGGCACTTCTGAGAATTTGACCAACAGCTATGGCAGAGATATAAAACCCAAAGAAAGGCTGATAAAAGTACAATGAGATTTTCTGTGGTCAGATTTGATACAATAGAGCTCCATTTAGCTAAGCCTGCTCTTATCACCAGCACTTCAGGGCTCTTCAATAACCATTTGTCATCAAATTTTCCCTCTGCTTCTCCTCATCTCATTCCAAAGATTATTCTTTTAAAATGCAGAAAGACAAGCTTGGAGCTATCACTAGACAGATACACACATAATTATTTTTTTAACATTAAAAGAACCAGATTCTTTACTCCTTGAAGTAGTTAGAAAGTTTTTTGCTATATAATAGTGTATCACTTCATAGTTCTGTGCCAGACCTCTGTCAGGGCAGCAGCACTGGTGCCCTTCAGCCCCATTTCATACATTTCTATAAACACTACAGTATCCCTTATTTCACATATTTGCTAACAACTCAAATATATAAAATCAGGTGGAATAAATTCTCTGTGCTCTGCTCTGAGACTGCCCTAGAGATTAGTTCACTCTGACAAGCTCACAGAACAACGTGGCTCGAACCAGGGAACCTGCTGCTCCCTCCTGAAATGTTCCACACCGGCCTTGTTTCACAGCTCTGGAGAAGAAGACTATCATCTGCATTCATCTGTCCATGCAAATTCTTACCCCAGACGTCGGATTTAATGGAGAACTTGTTGTAGGCCAGGCTTTCTGGTGCAGTCCACTTGATGGGGAATTTTGCTCCGGCATGGGCTGTGTAGGTGTCGCCCGTCATTAACCTGCTCAGGCCAAAGTCCGCCACCTTCACCAAGTGGTTCTCCCCTACAAGGCAGTTCCTGGCAGCAAGGTCCCTAAAAAGCAGACCAAAAATAGGCAATGAGAAGTCTTTACCATCTCACTTTTAGCAATAGCAAGGAAGCCTGCTGTTCCTGAAGAAACCTGGGCCTGTGTGATTATTTTGATCCAAATATTACACAGAAATTCTGGAGTTACACGCACACACACAAGAGGGAAAGTTATTTTCCAGTCCGTCTTCATAAGACTGTCATCCAAAGTTTTTTTTTTCCCTCTTCTAATTTGAAGTGAGAGCTTCAAGAAGCCCCCTCACTTTCAATAAAAGCTGCCACCCTCAGGATAAAAATATTTCAAAGAAATGTCAGTTATCAATAGCTGGGGATGAGCACTGAATAAACTGAGTTTCAATTCCTCACTTCTTGCCCACCTCTGTAGCGCTTCAGTCACCCCAGCCAACACCAGTCATTCTCCAGAACTCCTTTTCCAGTCCTTGCTTAAGCACCAGGATGAGCTCTCAGCCCTGCTCTTCCTCCTCCCAGGTGTGCCACTTTTTACAACACAACATTTAGCCTTTGCAAACCTGCTGGAGCCTCTGCTGTCAGTGCTGCCATTTTCAAAGGCTCGGGCAATAAGCAAATTTAACTTTTCCCCCACATTTTTTTCCACCACTGGCCTCACCCTGGCAGGTGAGAGATGTGCACATTGCATTTGCCACTTCCCTGCTTTGTACATGCTGTTTGCATCCTTGGAAATGCTTCAGGAGGATAAAAACAAAGCACAGAAGTACATTTCTCCTAATATTAGGTTTTGTTAAAAACACTTTTCCAGAGTATGTCACATTGAACTAAAAATTGATTGTACCAGGAAGCTCCTGTGAGATCTTTAGATATGAGGCAGACACTGCTGTTTCTGTTGCTTTTTCAGCTCAATTGGAATAAATTAAAAACCAGGAAAAAAAAAGTACATCTTACTAGATGCCCATTTAAATTTCATAATGTTTTTGAATGTACCTTCTTATCAATGCTGATTACTACAATGTGTATCTAAATAAAAGCTCCTCTCCATAATCAAATTCCTCCTCCTTCCTGATTCATTAAATGAGGTCAGAGCACAGCATTTGAATCCATGGATGTGAATTGTGACAACACTCTTCAAATAATTGGGTAGGTGGTTATGGGGGTGGCTGATAAGGAAAAACGCTACTATTTATTTTAGATAAATGGGTCATCAGAAGTAAGAGGAAATTAAATGAATGGCAGAGAAGACAAATGAGATTCACACAAAGGAGTTTTTAAAGTTTACTTCCTGCAGGCTGAAGGGACAAAATCCTTTCAACAGAGCAAATCAAAGGCTGGAAATTTTAATTGGCAGCATCACTGTTCAATTTATTGACTGATGGCAGCATTTAACCAGGCCTTTCAAGCAGCAAAGGCAACTCATGGCTTAGAAGAGCACCTAGAACTTTACACACGATCTTCATATTTGTCTCTATGAAAAAAACACGTGCTAATTCCACATTCCAGTTAATTGGGCAGGAAAGGTCACGCTACGACACCAAGAGCATCTTGTACAAAGCTCAGGCACTCTCGAGCCCTGGCACAGGATGTGTCATTACATTGCCAGGAGCCCATTTCTGCAGACAAGGAACGCAAAGCTCCAGCCATAATTGCAGCACACTTTAAAGGTCAGAGTCCCTGAGACTTTTAAGACAGCAGAGATGCTTATTAAAGTGAATACACAATCTGGACAATAGCATGGAACAATCCCTGCGGTGGAAAACAAAGTGAATCAAATAAGAACGGGCTGAGGCGGCGCTCAGAGGGTGATTCTGTTGTGGGGACCCACACCACCAGCATCACCAACTGCAGCTGCTTTGAAAGGCTGCTAGAAACAAGGAAGTGGCTTATCTGGTCCATTAAAAGTCCATTACTATGGGCTTAAATTCACATTTAAGGCCTTGCCCAATATATACAAGTACTGATTATGTCTTTCACCTGCATCTACTTCAAAGGCAAGAGAAAAACCCTGAGAGAAAACCCATCCTTTGGACAGGTTAATGGACAGTGCCAGATTTGCACTAGTGTGTCAAATATATGACACCAATCAATGCTGAGATTGCCTGAAAGGGAGGAAAATACATCAGGGATTGTTCTGTGCTTGAGATTTAAGGGTGCTCACTGTCCTTCCTACCTGTGGATGAAGTTTTTCTTCTCCAGGTACTCCATGGCTGAGGAGATCTGAGTTGCCATGTACAGCAGCACCACAGCATTCACCTCCTGCCTGCTACACTCCCGCAGGAAATCCAGCAGGTTCCCATACGTCATGAACTCTGTGATGATGTAGAAAGGAGGTTCCCGTGTGCACACCCCTGGGGAACAACATAAAATCCACAATGAATGTTGGACAATATCAGTGAACCTTCAGGTTTCATCCTCGAAGGCAATTTGTACCTCCAGAAGGCAAAAAAATCTGGCTCGTGGAAAGAATGGATTCTGCTTGGAAGTGGTTAATAGAGGGGTTTAATTTTCTGCTTCAGGCTCTGGCAAATTAAACATTAGGGAGACGAGATCATTAAAAATCATGTATTAGTGGTACAAATTGTGAATTTTGCCAGACAATAAGTGTCTGTATTTAAAGCCTTGGTATGGTAAGCTGCTTATCTGCTCCTTAACATCCATATCACTGCACAAGGGTTTAGTTCAAATCCCTCTGCTTGGTATTTATCACTTACCTAATAATTGCACCAAGTTCGGATGCTTGATCTCCTTCATTACTGCGGCTTCTTTTAAGAACTCTTCCACCTCCATGGTATCCTCCTGCAGAACAATGGCAAAGCTTTGGCAAAGGCAGTGCACACAAAGGAGGAACAGATTTTTGTATGAGGACGCAAAAAGAACTGCAAACTGACAACATAAGCCACAGTTCTCACACAGTCATTTTCCCCTGTAGCCACAACACAAAGCCAGGGAGTTACAAACATTAATTTTTTGTATGATTTTAAAAATAAACATTTTTGTATTTTCATACTAGCTGAGCTTTCTGGGGCAAGAAAATCCATATCCCTTTTGTGAAGGGTCTCTCACAGAACACTTGGGAGCTGAAAAGGAAAAACAAGCTTGTTCCTAACAGGGAAAAAAAAAGATAACACGAAATAAAAAGTACAGAAAAGGAACAAGAATGAACATAAAAGAAAGGATACACCACAATCAAATGCTTGAGAGGCTGCTGAAAGGCAGGCCCTTGGGTTCACTGGGCAGGAACAAGAAATCCCCTCTCTGAGTCAGGGAGGCACGACCGACAGCAGCCGCTGTGTGAATGAAAGCCTAAGGTTTCACAGATTCATTTCTGGCATTTAGAGCCTGACCCATGACGTATCCATTCTGGGCAGACGTGTCTCTACCAATTTGTTGGGTGCCAAAAAGTTACTTGGCACAGCACAAAACCAAGGGAGATACAATCTTGCTCAAAAGACATATTTTTCTGAAGCAGATATGCCCCAAATGGCCAGAAGGTCATTTCAGAGTGGTGCAAAAATACAGATCTATCCCTAAAGCAATGTTTCATTCCATATCCATTTTTTTTTCAATGATGGATTAATGCTGACAGGTTACATGGACAAAGTGTTTTAGGGAAGGATTGGAAAGGATTTACTGCTCCTGGTGAGAACGATAACAGTGGGCTGCCACTGTGAGATCCAGCCAGCTCCCTGCTCTGCACTTAGCACTGAGAACATTTTTCCAACACTTCCATTCAATCATTTACTATTCATTGCCAATTAGCTTGATTGACAGCTGCGATTTGCTCAACACATTGTCAAAGCTAATAGTCCAAAGGTCCTTGTGAGCAGAACCTTAAACTGTTCTCTTTGGCAAAGGAAACTGGGTTAATAATCCAGGTTGCAAAATTATCCTAAATATGCCTTTGTCTTATTCATGCTACACAAACCTTGGAAGGTTTGTCCTTTGCATAGCTGCTCCACAGTTTGAAATTTCTTACCCCTCAGTGACCATATTAATAGGAAGGACACATACAGGGAACCACTGTAGCAATGACCTCTCTGAAAACCTGATATCGTGGAAAGGACCAAGCTTTAACTGGCTTCCAGCTCCCACTATACTAAACCATGGTAAAAATAAAACCATTCTGTCTGTACAGCATTTTCCCAGCACAGCACAGAGCCATGCCATGGCATTAAGGGACACCAGATTTACATGCTGCCTAATTTAAAACACAGGCTTCACTGCTGGGGGAAAAATAAAGGAGGAAGGAAAAAAAACAACAAAAGAAAAAGCAGAGGCAGTCCTAGGGGCAGCAGAGGCAAGGTGAGCAGTAAGAAATTTGCTGAGCTGACCAGCTCACAGCAGCTCAGATATTAAATGGCCCTCAGGAGAACCAGCTGTGGCCAGTCACGACCACTACACTTGGTCCAGTGCAGGTCACAGAGCTCTGCAGCCACTGCCTTGTGCTCCTGTCCAATTTGGGGGTAAAAACACAAATTCACAGCGTGTCCTGTTATAACAGCCCCTGATAAATGCTGTGTCCTGTGCAACTCACAGAGCTGCCAGGGATGGATTTTAACAGGCAACATCTCTCATAACCAAAATGTAGTCTTGCCCTCTCCAGGTAAACACTGAGGAGCAGCATGTGAATCGCTTCTCCTCCAGTCCTTTGCCAGCCATGAGCTATCTTTAGACACTTGATTGAAAACTGAACAACAAATGTGTGGTCGTAAGCACCATTATTCAAAAAGATGCTGGAAGGAATTTTCTCCTCCTCTCTTTTAGTCTTCACTCTCCTTTATCTTTCCTACAGAGGTATCTGAGGCAGATGGGGAAGGAGTGAGAAGAATCATACCAAGTTTTGAAAAACATTCTCTCAGGAAAATAAAATGAGTCATCCAAAGATTTGGGCAGAAGCTGCAAAAGGCTTGTTTTTCCCAGTAGAACTGGGATATAAATGCAATTTTAAAATGTTTCCCAAAACTTTGAAGAAAGCTATAATCCCACCTGTCAGGAAGTAGACTAATGGATTTAAAGAAGGTGGATTATAAATTTGCTTTTAAGGATGGTTTTAGTGTGCATAATTGCAGGTTGAAGTGTTTCTCAACTCTCTTCTTAGTTCTTGTTCTTACACTCCCCAGTGGAACATGCTGCTCCATACTACATTATGAACCACTTTTAGTCATGTTTCATTAAATATTTATTTATTTGAAACAGCCATGGTCTGTATTAAGGTTTCTCCTCTGCACAAACAGATTTGATGGGATAACATGCAATTTGTCTTTCTTGATGGGTTTTAGGGAGAAGAGAACGACAGCAACAACTTCAGTTTGGAGCAAGATGGGAAGTCTGAAAGCATCAGGAATCCTCACACTGCAACCAGCAGCAGGAAGATGTTTCTGCAAGCCATGCTCCAGGAAAGACTGAGCTCTCCTCAGTCTGAGCAGGTGTTTTGCTGAACCTGGTGACATCCCAGCTCACCTGCACCGCAGCGCTCCGAGCGATCCCGAGCAGGGACAACACTAGATGTCACTCGCTCCCTGTGCAAGCAGCACTTGGACTCCCCCGCTGGGAGTAGCAGCAGGAACCTCCAGAGTACAGAAAAGGCCAAAATGAAAATACTTTCTGCAGCCATGGCAACCCAGAAGTACTGAGGCAGCTGCTGCTCGGAGAGCAAGGAAGAAATATTTTTCCCAAATCAAGGAAAGGTTCTTCCCCTGACACCGAAGCATCTATACAGTTCTCTCCACTTCAAAATTTCCATTGCAAAAAAATCAAAAAGAAATAAATTAAACCCTTGGTTCTGTTTGTCTGCAAGAACCAAACCACATCCCCATTCGAGGACTGAGAACATGGTGTCAAGTTCACATAAACTCCTATTAAGCAATCAAATGCAATGTGTGCAGATGGTGCCAGAAGATCTCAAGACAGTTTTATAAACATAGATGAATTAAGCAATGACCTTATGAACTCACAGAGCACTATTTGCATTTCAAGAGACAAGGAAACCAAGATGCAGAAATCAGGGAGCAGTGCCAGAAACAGAACTGATTATCCAGTTCTTCATTAAAGCCACTTATGAATTTTAATATACCTTAGCTTGCATACCATTTTTCCTCCTCTTGTGTCTTTTGATAAGAAGCAGCTGAGAACAGTTGCTTAAGACTTCCAGGTACACAGGGAGCTTGTCTTTCGGGAAAGATGCCACATAAGACAGAAAATCAAAACATGTAAAGCCTCCCTGAAGCACAGCCTTTGAATTTGATGTTGACTGACTCACAATCCACAGTTTTCCTTAATACAGCAGCTTGTGCTAGTGTGTTCATCCACGAACAGCTCACCTTTACCACACCCTGAACATGAGACACTGCGGCACTATTTACTTTTCTAAGGTTTCATCCATTCTCCAATAAAAACTGTGCTGTTAACATCCTCCTTTGTTTAGATACGAGAGTTACAGGTATCACATAAACAATAAGAGGATCAAGCTTTTTTTAAAACACTCTATTTCCAGCATACAGCACTCAAAGGGAGGGCTGCCATCAAATACCTCACTAGAACTGAGGCCACGCAGCCAGCGTGAACTTGCTCCCAGCTGAATGGGGAACGCTTCGAGCTTGAGACCTACCTTGAGAGTCTTCACAGCCACTGTCAGGTTGTACTTCTTCCAAACTCCTTCATACACCTCTCCATACTGGCCTCCACCCAGCTTGTGCTTCATGGTGATGTCGGTGCGCTCGATCTCCCACTTGTCGTAGTTGGGGGACACGCCATAGATGGTGGGCTTGTTGCGCTTGGGTGCCGGGTAGTGCAGCGTGGTGATGAGCCCATCTGCCACGGTGGAATGGTGATGGACCAGCTCTGCCAAGGTGTTGAAGCGGCTCTCTGAAGACACATAGAGCTGGGAACCAAAGGGGAAGGGAAAAGCTCGTTCAGGTAATGTCCCTGGAGGGCTTGCACACAGGAACTGAATCATAAAATTGTGAAAGAAAAGTGTGGGGCTGCTTCTACTGAAGCCATGGAACTGTGAGCTTCACAAGCTCTGTAACCAGCTCCAGAGCCCAGAACAATCAATGCTTACATAGGAAAGGCATGGATTCAGGAGAAAATACATGCACTTTGCCAAAACAACAGAAATGGCTGCAAATAGCACTAGACTGACATGCTGTTGCTTGAGATGTCTTTTTTCAAAAGCCCGGTCATTAGAGACTGTGGGACATTTCCTGGAGAGTATGGGGGGGGTTTGTCAGCCTCAGTGTCTCAACTTCACTATCACTATTTGGGTTATGACATTTTCACCTGCCTAGTTTCTCCTTGAAGCATCAGTGGGCAAAGCAGAGTTTTCCCTGCTTTAGGCCTGAGCTTCTGCAGAGGTTTAGCTTGAAGTCAGGAGCTGATCTGCTCCATCCCTGTGATGGGCACTGATCAATAGCACAGAAGGAAAATCATTACCACTGAATGAAAACCTGCTGCGAGGCATGATAACCCATATTTGTTACCTTCTTAACACTTATACAGAAGATCCATTTTAAGCCTAAAATCCTGCTAAAGATAATGGACATCTGACTCCCCCCCACCAGAGTTGTGTGTTTCCAGTTTTCATCCTCAAGCCCAGTCTTCTGCCAGGCAAGATGAAATAAACTAGAAATTTCATTATTTGAAAAGTCCTGGTTACATTTGAAGGACAAGGAGACATTTTGTATCAATGCACATTTTGCATCCTAGTCTAGCCTAAAACACAGAAGAGCTCCATTTCTCACAAAGGACCAAAGTTTGGTAAGGGACAAGCTTGCAGGAAGAGCAGCACCATGTTAGGCTGCCCAAATTCCTGTCCAGTCCACACACTAGTCCTACTGCTCACAGCACATGCCAACAGCTATGATCAAACTTCCCAAATGTTTCTGACATGCTGGATGTGTACTCAACAGTTTCTGCATGTGCAGTGGCCATCTGTTTGGGATTTCAGGAGGCTGGGAAGTTAATAGGGCTGCCAGGCATCCAAAAATCCTAGACTTAAAATCAAATTCTGCTTCTTCCACCTAGACAGAATTTTTGGATGGAAAAAGAAAATGCATCTTTGAAGCTCCAGCAATAAAAGAGTATCCCCAGCAAAAAAAGGGAGCTGTGTTTGCAAGAGAAAAAAACATTTGCAGAAAGGGAAAAAAATACCCTCAAACTTGATTGAAGTCTTTTTAATGAAGACTAGAAAATAATGGCAACCTCCTGGGGAGCATGTTCACAACTCTCTATCAAAATTAATCAGATATTCATTGGCAAAGTAACTGCATCAAATCTCATTTCAACACTACGGCTAAAACCCCTCAAAAGAAAAAAAAAATCCCTACAAAAACCTGCAACACTCTTCATGATCAGACAGACGAAATCACCTTAAAAGCAGATGTTATAGGAACAGAAAAGTGACAACATAAGAGGCTGTTACAGCTGCTTGGTGTGAGTGACTAAGCATTTGCCAGTACAACCAAAATTTAAAACAAGCCCTGCCTGTCTGGGAATGACTTGAAGTACTTGCAGTGGTATGAGCAGTTCCCATGCTACACTGAGAACTGAAATCTAAAAATACAGATGTAGAAAAAGCTGAACTCCAGGATTACTTGGAAGCATTAGAGAAGCATGGAGAAGGAAGCTCCCCCATGGTTTTATGACAACTTATATCTCATGAAAATTAGAGCTATCTGTATTTAGTGTGACAGATTGTATGATCCTGTTACAGAGAGAGAAAGAAGCTAAATAAATGGCCAAAGATTTCAGAGAAAACCTGCAGCAGGATGAGGACAGGACTGCCCTGTCCAGGCCACAAAAACAACACTCCATGCCTTAACACTCATGAAATTTTCCATTTACATTAAGATAAACTTCCACCAGTAAGTAAATGTGCTTATTTTGTAGGCAGGATTTTTCTAACCTCTCACTGATGACACCCAACAAGAAAACCACGTGGTGCTGCTGACTTGTACTCCCACAGAGGTGACAGACCCAGCACCTGAGTTTTGTAGGGACTCAAGTTTGCTTCCTGGCTATGTTGTTGAGACATTATTTGGTCAATTTTTGTGTATCAAACAAACCATAAACACCAGCCCTGTTCCAATGGGCTCTGCTTGCACAAATGGGCAGCTCATCTGTACTTCTGCCACCAGCCCACATCTCTTTTTCCTGGCTGGGGTATTTTATACAGGTGGTTAAACTGGCCCATGCTAACCTCAGCACAATCCTGAATCCAATGGCAGTCCCACTCCTCACTCAGCAGGGAAAACTGAACATCCACAACAAAAAATCCATGAAGGTTCAAGTCTGCATCCAATTCAGCCACTGGAGGATCCAAGAGACTCAAGCAGGACCCCAGTCCTGCCTCCTTCATGCTGAGGACAGCAGAATTTGAAGAACTGTCTGGACAAGGGTGTTTATTCATTTGGGTTACTCAAGAGGAGGTTTTCCCTCAAGTACTATCAAGTCAGGAAAACCAAGTCCTCTGTACCACAGAAGTGGTTTACCAGATGACTGGCTGAACTGTGCCAGCCAAATCAAGAAAGGCCACTTTTAATACCTGCCTCAAAAAAACCCCAACCAACAAAACAAAACATTAGAGGGTGGTCCAGAAAAATATGACCCATTTAAGTGGGAAATAAAGAGAAATTTTTTTTGAAGTTGTTGAACACCAATGGAGTCAATATAATTTGTACTAAAATTAAGATGTACAAACCTCTGATCTCTCTAGTCCTTTCAGTTTTCCCCCAGGAAGAAGTCTGGGTAAGGCTTTGCAATGCAGGACACACCACCATGCTGAGCAGCAGCTGCTCCACATGTTCCTCTAATACCTTTTCTTCCTGAAGCGTGTTCTGTCAGGCACAGGATATGATCCCACCAAAGCCATTCATCCTTACTGCAGCACTGGGAGATATTAAATTCCCTGGACAGGCTGACTAATGATACAGCAGGCTGAGAGGGCCCCAGGTGCTCAAGGCAGTGAAGGTAAGAGCTTTCCTCCAGCACAGCCATGATCTGCTGTGAAGCCGGCAATAAACAGAGCACAACGCGAGCAGCTCAGAGCAGGACCTGCTCCGGCAGTCTCCATTCCACAGAGGGACAAACTGGGATATTGGCTGTTTCTCTTCCCAGCTCCTCAGCTTCCACAGCCAGGGACAGGGTGCTGGGAGAGCACAGTGTTCCCAGCCCAGCAGCACATCTGCCGCTAAGATGTCGCAATTCACTGCCCAGCTCATTAACGCAAATTGAAACCGATGAGGTTTAACAGCCAACTGCAGCACATGATGCATGGACATGGCAAACTGCCCCTTCTGCAGGGATGCTGGCACTTGGCACAGCATCAGGAGGACTGTGGTCTTTGCTTGATCCTGCAATGCCCAAAAGCCACAGGTCTCGGTCACTGCTGCTCAGTTTTGTATTTCCAACTACTGTGAGCTGCAGATCTGCTTTAGTGAATTGTTCCAACCTGCACTTTTTCTCAAAAACACCAATGCAGGCAACTTTGTGGAAAACCAACGGTTAACCTGGCTAACAGAGACCTAAATGGCTTACTGGAGCTCTGCAGAACTGTTTTTCTGGGATAAAAACAGCTCTGCTGGGATGAAAGCCTTCATATGCCAAACTCTATTACAGCTCAAATGGAGAACATGTGCTATCTCCTCACGGACACATGCTTATTTACACCAACCCAAGGAGCCTTCGGTTCAAAACGTTCCTATGTGAGCACTGCTCATCTGCCAGCATCTATGGGAATAGAAGGAATATCCACTACAGGGACAGGAGGAGGAATAATATTCCAGACTGCCATGTAGCCCTTCAAGTATGCTGCATGTCAGCACTTCACAGAGCTGGTGCTGACCACAGAGTGTCTACATGGGAGGGAGAAGGAAGAATCAAAATGCCATAAGATGGAAATATGTTACCTTAAATGACACGGTCAGAATTGTCTCAATTACAACACATTTGCTAAAGCAGACTAAAAGTATTTCATCACTGAACAAAATCTGGTTATCTTATTGGGTGTTTTAGAGTGCTGAATCTGATAAATAGGAAACACAGTGTACTGGTTCCCTGTGTTTTCATACCAAAGGTTTTGCTGTCAGTATTGCTGCAAGAAGAGTAAAGCTCTCACAGGACAAAGGAAAATTTGGCAGAGTGGGCTGCTACTATGCTGGATTACTTTTATTTTTTTCTTTTGAAGAAATTCAATGGCACAGAATCTGTCATCTATTAGATGCTGGCAAGAAGAGCCTCAGCAGCCATGCTCCAGACCCACACTTCAACTTCTGCACAGGATCTAAAGAGACACTGCTTAAAATAGATTTGTTAAAACACAACATTTTCCGAAATCCAATGCCAGAAGAAATGTTTCCATGAAATTATAGCAAAAATCTCCGGAAAACTACACTTTTATGCTAACATTTCTCTGCAGCATCCACAAAGCACAGCATTGCAACACTGCTACAGCACACAACAATCTAGGGAAAAAAATGAAGGAACTGGGGACAAAGCCCATATAAAAGTGAAAGTGCCTACCCGTCTCCAATGATCACGCTGAAATACTGTAGAGAAATCAAAATAGTAGTTAAAAATACTGCAGAATACCTCAGAAAGCATTCTGTCCCTAATACTTATAGGATTATTAGCAACAGGCGCTAACTTTTCTGATTTGACAGTCAAAGAGATTATCTTTTGAACATAAGGGACAAGAATTCTCAGAATCTCTTATTAATGATCTATTAGATTCTGCTCTATCTGCACGATTTTCTCCCCTAAAGTGTTTCACTGCTGATCTGGATTACATATTTTGCTAAAGGAATAGAACTGCTTTGTCCCAGCCATGTCAGAATCTCATGTTTTACTGTAACTACAGATGACGAGCCCCGTGAGCAGAGCTCAGAACCGCTCAGTTCCACTGCTACCGCTTGACCTCGTGCAGACCAAACACCCCAGAGCAAGGTTTTGCACAGCCTGGGGCTCACCTTGCCGTCAGAGGCAGTGTTGATCCTGTAGTGGTAGACCCTCCCCTCGTAGCGCAGGGAGATGGATCTCTGGCCGGGGCTGCTCTCGCTCTCCCGCACCAGGAAGCTGCCGTTGATGCCGCTGCTCAGCAGGTACTCGGCGGCGTTCCGGGACACCGGGCCGTGGTACCACGAGTGTTTCTCCAAGCTGTTCACTGGGGTGATGTAGTTACTGGGGACCCAGCCCTGCCCGTTCTTGGTCTGTGCCTCGCACCACTCCCCATTGTGATTGTAGCCCAGCACACGGAGCTTTTCACCTTGGGGAAAAGAAAATGTATTTAGACATGGCAAGCCTGGGAGCTGAGGACAAAGATAAGTTCTTTCTGCCTAACAGATCATTAAATAATCTCCTGTAAGAATAGGTATCTGACTCAGCAGGGAGCATGTGTTTCTCTTCAAGCTTGAGTGGACCTCTCCAAGCCAAATAAAGTCACATGCTTCAGATTTTTAGGCTCTCCTGCAGTTCTGCACCAGCTCCAATACTGCCTGAGTTTAAAAAATGAATCCAGCAAATTTTATTTGAACTGAGCTGGCTTTTTTTGGAGCTAGGAAAGAACTAGAGTGGATAAACAATAAAAAAAAATAATTTCAATAAGGATGGTAAGTAGATGTGACTTGGAGTACATACAGTGTTTTCTTATTCAATCTTTCTGGTCCTTATATCTGTACAGTCATTTTTCATAATAAGGGACTGTGTTTTGGAGAACTGTGAAAATAAGAGGCCAGCCTCCAAAATCAGCTTAATCTCTCAGTTCAAATTCTTGCTCCTAATGGACACTTTAGTTTTGACAAATTTTCTTGCCCAATTCAATAAAAAAAGACAGTTATAACCTCTAAAAAGTTCATGACTTTGTGAAATGTTTGTATTTGTTTAAGATAATTTCCCACAGTAAAAAAATCAATAGGGTTTGGTGTAAAACTTAATTATTTCACAACGACTTTCCTTCCTACACCTTCTCCCACACTCCCAGTGGATTTCTGGCCAGTGACCTTACCTTTAGTTATGCTGAGAGTGTTGTCCCCGCTCGCCACAAAATCATACAGTGCAACAAAGAGATGGGGGTCATTTTCACTAGGGCAGGAGAGAAGGTTTTCCTTGGAGTTCCAGCGAGCTGCTTCGCTCAGACCCTGCGGCTCAAAGTCTGACACTACCGGTCTCTGAAGGGCTTCTGGAGGAGAAAGAGGGAGAGGAAGGAAAAAGCAGGTTCATTTTGGCTGATAAAATCCATCTGGCCAACCCACGCACTCCGACTTCCTAAGTTGCATTGTTTTGTGACACGTGTGCTCCTCGTGCATCACAGGACAGATACAGACAGTGCCTTAATGCAGATCCTGCCACAAAGGCAGGACATTCTTGTTCCAGAGCTGTCCCCAGCCTTCCTAGAGCCCCCAGCTCCTGCCTCTCAAGAAATGCAAGAAAGGGAAAGCCCCTCTCCATCCCTCCAGTAAATGCAGCTCACGTAGGCTGTTTGCTGCCTGTAAATCCTTTGGCTCATACCTATCTGCTGGAATGGTTAGATCTGAAAACAAACCCAGGACCTTTAAAAGGTAAATCCCTTAATTATCCTATAAATGAAATGGCCAGAATGTGCAGCAAATGGAGCCAAGCAGGGCAAGATTTATAAGACATGGTATTTAAGGAGTAAGTTCTTTCTGTTCTTCACTGTAATTTTAATCATTTCTCTTCTTATTTGAGGACAAGGCAGTGTCCTTTTTGTTGCCCTCTCTCCTGCCCATCACTCTCAAACCAGAGCAGTGTTGAGCATACTTCATACATTTTAGGAACCCTGAGACACCTCTAAAGACACAGATTCCTGAAAACTGAGCTTAATAGATGAGTAAAAACCAACCTCCAAAGTTTTTTGTACACCGCAGCACAATAGGCATGTAATATTCAGTAAGTATCAGGCAAGTCCCAATACCTCAGGGAATTCTACTGCAGTTGTTCCTGCAAGTCCTTCACTTTGGAGTGAATGATTGTGGAGTTTGGAGCAGAAATGCTCCAGATAATTGTGCCCCCTCACTCTTTACCACACTACCCCCAGATGGGCTGGCAGCGCCACGTCTGACTGCAGTGGCACAGAGCCAGGACAATAAGCTGTGAAACTCTCGTATTTTGAAGGGTCATTCTCCATCTGGATGAGTTTGTTGAGTGAGGTCACAGTGTTACACACAAACCACTGCGTCAGTGTGGCTCTGGGGGCAGGAAACACAGCACTGTCACAGCAGCCCCTTGCGCCACAGAACTGCCCTACGTTACACAGCATCGGCCCCTGTCTGCTGAACCTCTCCTCTGCACACAGGGCTTTGGTCACAGAAATCCCATGCCAAGTGTTTTCTAGACTGTCAGGTCACCTGGGAGCACACTACTGTTTTTATACCTGCAATACTCAGTAGCACTGTGCTGCTATACAGATGCAATCCCGTCAAATAATAGTTTTAACGCCACCATTTGTTTGGCTTAGAAACTCAGTACAAGCTGTACCAGTAAACTGTGAAGAACTGATGCAACCAGAAGAGACATGGAAGTCTAGTGTGGACTAGGACATATTTTATTTCCCAATGGGGAAATGCTAAAAAAAAAAATCCCACCAACCCCTCAAAATTCTACCCTACAAATCATAACAATATACATTATTTTCTAATATTATCTTTGATAGCAAAAGTGTGAATAGTAGTGGTGGCCACTAATTACCCAAACACAATCTGGCATCCTTGCTGTGCTGGTCCACACACAGAGCCACTGGTAAAGGCTCTCTGGGTGGTCATTTATGTACATGAGTACTATTGTATTTGTTGGAAAATGTATATCATGTATGTGAGCAAAATAGCAAATACAGACGCTGCTGGGCCTTTTTTCCTAGCCAAACTCTAACTGCAGGGAGATATATTTCCATAGTGAATCAGAGCAGTTAAATAATTCCACTTTCTAAATGAATCCACAGTCAGAAAATGTGGTAGTGTGTTGGGTAGTTATTTTAAAGCACCTTGACATCCTGGCTTCTTCTTCCTGTGTCCCGCAGGAGAATATATTTTAATAGCCTGGGTTTCCCTCGAGAATGACAATGAAGAAAGGAACAGAAAATCCACTTTCAGAAATTAAGCTATAATCATTTTACCATGAAAACACTTTGATCCTGTCAAGCTCATTAAGCTCCCTTATCAAACACAGGGCACTGCAGTGACTGGTGATACTCCAAGGAGTGAAACCATCAGTGAACACCTGGAACAGACAGCAGAGCTGCAAGCAGCAGACACACAACCTCAGCAAGCACCAATGCTGTGATGCTCTCCTCCAAATATTGGACAAAGCAGCACCCCCTGCTCCGTGGGATGGACCATAACCTCTGTTAGGAAGGAAAATGCCTCCCACACGGGGCACTGATTCGACAGGAAGGCAGGAAATCCAAGGCAGGCTCCCCTCCAACTCGTGGAGGATGGCTCAGGCACAGACAGGGATGGGGATGTGGGAGCAAAGCCAAACGCTCCATAAGAATCCCTCCCTCGTGCCCAGGCTGTGGCGAGGCTGGGACTGACTCACTACCCACGGATGCCAAGGTATGTGCTCCGATTCAGCTGTGAGACAACACCGTGCCAGCCACCAACAACACCCACGAGCTGCGGTACAGGAGTCAGGGAAGGCTGCTTTTGCTCCATGACATTCCTACAGACACTGACTCAGTGATAACGCCTGCAGAACCAAAAACCGCCAAGAGCAAGGGCTGTTCTACACACACATGAGAATTTGCTAAGCTGGAAAACCACACTGGTCTCCCAGTGAAATCAGAGGATGCTCGTACCTTCTGTCTCTCCCAGTTTGACCCTCCTGTGCAGCCACAGGCACCCCAACAGAGGTGTGGGCTGTGTGTGAACGTGCCGTGCAGGAGAGCACGATGGGGAGATGCCAGACACAGCCCTTGGGCTGAGAGGGGCTGGTTTTTCCAGAAGGTAAGAACCCCAAGCTAAGAACTGGGGTGGGGAAAGTGGTGAATGAAGCTTGAAGAGTGTCCAGAAAGGGAGGATGAGGCCCTGAGTCAACACAGAGAAGAGCATAAAGGAAAGAGCAGAATTGTGGTGACCCAAGTGTAGCAGAAGCTTGATGGACCGTGACAAAACACACTTTTAAAGGTCTGGGCCCCAAGAGGAGACTGTCAGCAGACTGAGGACACAAAACCATGAAGCGAGAGAAGCAGTCAGGACATGTCCATCTGGGAGCCATGTACAGCCAGCTGTCAGCAGCATTTATCCCTCTGAGCAATTCTCCAGCAAATCTGCCCAGACATTCCAGTCCTTCGGAGCAGGAATTAGATGTTGCTGTTCCTACCTATAGAGGGTCTTTTTCAATACAACACAGCTTCTTCACCTCCTACTGCTGGTTTTAACTACAGTTTTACAGCACTGCAGAGATCTTCAGTGGGCCAGATTCCTCCTAATAAATCAACCTTGGCTGCTGTACTTACAGGAGGCCATCCTGGCATGGTGATGGGGCAGGAAGCGAGTGTAATTCAATCTGTTATCGCTGCACTGTTGTTCCTTCCACACATCCACTTTGTTTTATGCTGCATCCCAGCAAGGCTGCAATTTATTACTCTCATCATACCGTGCTCTGGATAACACCTGGGTTCCTGATAGGAGTCCTAAAGCAGCACTGTAATTCAGTTTTCCACTAACATCAACTAAATGATTACTGTTAATTAAAATGGTGCAGACTTTGAAATAAGACAACAGCAGCTTGTATTTTGAGGCATTAGCCGTAAGAATGTCATCATTTCCCCCCTAAATTAAGTTTTTACCAGAAGGTATTTATGCTTGCACACTAAAAGGTTTTGTAAGTGTAACTATCTCCTGCTCATTACCGTTGATACAGAGCCATGAATCATTGTTAGGAGCTGTGTGAGAACTTCTCAGATGTGAACAATTCTGGTCCAGATCCACGCAAGCATATTCCCCTCACAGTGCAAGGGAAGGGTTGGAAAACAGGCAGGAGCACAGAATTACACTTGGCTCCCCCATAGCTGACTTCGAGGCAGTCCCAAGGGAAGGAGGAGACCTCCTGTCTCCCTACAAAACAAACATCCTGTGGGCTTACAAACTGTACTGGCATTTTTTCCACAAGGTTTGGAGAGCAAAGGAGTGCAGAACACATCTAGTAATCTCTTTGGAGGCACAGCACATGCCACCTAGGCCTTCTCCTTTCTCTATATTCCCTCTTCTCTTCTCGTGGAGGAAATTTAGATAAATGGCAGAACTGCAGTGCAGATTTAATACTTCCAAATGTTTCCAACTCTGAGCACATATGATGGAGAGGCTGCCTCTCTGTTTCAGTGTTTTTCCTTAGCAGCTCTCACAGATTCCCTGTGCTGGATGAAACATGGATTTAAATATAAAATTAAAGAACCTGCAAACCAGATCTTTCCAAATAGAAGGAAGGACTCATGTTTTATTTCAGACTCATCCCTCTGGTGAGATCAGGCTCAGCCTCTCCCATTATCCACTCCACAGCCCAGGCCACAGATCCTTCTACAACAATGACAATTGCTGTTTTTTCTGCTCTTGGCTAATATTTAGAAAGTCCACCTTCTTAGAGCCAACATGAGGATAAATACCACTTTTTAAACATTGTGTATTTATACACAGAGACGATGTGGTGCAGAAACTGATCCAGTCTCACTCCCCAGCTGTGCTGCCCTATTTCCCCTCCAGCAAGGCACCTTCCTCCTGCTGTACTCCTTCCACAGGAACACCAGGAATCTCCACTGCTCCTAATACCAAGACTGCTGAACACCAGCATGAGAACAAGGGCACCCATGGCTCCTGCTGCCTTGTCCAGGCTCAAACAGACCCTCACAATCAGCTGCAGTGCTGGATCTTGTCTGAGCACCCCTGGTGATGCGACATCTCCCACTCCTCCAAGAGATGATTCCATAATTTGAGGGCTTTTACTGTTGTATTTTGTTTTGTTGGTTTGTTTGTGGGTTGTTTTGACGGGTTTATCTTCAAGTTCAGTCTTACAGAGACCTGTAGGTTCTACCTGAGCTCATTCACTGAATTTATTCCATTTAAAACCCCTTAGTGACATGGCAAACATCTTTCTCCAGCCAGCTAATCACAGCTGTAGATGGACAGAGTGGAACAGTGGGTATGGCAGACAGAAATTTAAACTTTACTCCCAGATCTGCCACTAAGTTCTGCCTGACCTTAGGCAATAACTTTTGGGAGAGGAAGGGGGAAGAGTAACTAGATTCAAGTGAACTTCAATGACACTTCAGTATTTCTGACAACTTCACTTTTATAGCTTTTGGTTTTGTTTCCTAACTGGAGAAGCTGAAGTAGGGAAGTCTGTCTGATTCTGTGCCCTGGGCAGGGAAAGTACCAAGCAAGAATCATCACGATTTACTGTTATATTCCCTTGTTTTACTACACAGTCCCACAGACTGCTCAGGGAAGGACTGACATATCTGTGGATGATCAGTTTTAGGTCTGAACACAGTTACAACTTCCTGTGAAATGGTAATACTTTTCCTCACCACGTCCCATGGGAAACTGTAGCAAGCACCAGGAACCAGATTTTTTAACAAAGATGGGACAAAGAAGAACCACTGGAACAAACACATAAGTAAGAAGGCACCACAAATCCAGAAACGTGGACAACAGCAAGAACTCTACTGAGTGGTGGCAGATGAGAGGTCATGAGGTGAGCAGCAGAAAATAGCCAGGGAAGAGAGGAAACAAACAGAAGGGAAGCAGCAACTCCAGGTTAATGCACTTGCTCTCCCTAACAGAGTGACCAAAGCCCTGCCTGCTGATCCCAGTGAAGCTGGGGCAGATGAGTTGCTGTGCTGCCAATTTAGGTCTGGCTTAATATCTGCCCAAATGCATTACAGAAATCCCTCTCCAGGAACAGGGCAATGGGTACAGGCTGCCACTCCTCCCCAGACCTGTCTACCCTGACTGTAACAAGAGACACTAAAAGAAATAAATTATGGGGGGGGGGGGAGAGACAGTCTGACAGCTGGCAGGACAGGAGTCTTTTCAATCAGTAAACAAAAGGACTTTACTAGTGTCCCCAGAATGTTTTTCAACTTCACAGAGAACACTGACAGGTTTTAAACAAGGCTGTTGCCTTTCAGTGGTAGAGCAAAGCCCAAAAAGGCAGCAAGACTATTTCAGCCCCTATTTGGGACATGGACACGTTCTGTTTTCCTGATCAGATTGGCAGCAGTACTCGCTGTGCCTCTTCCCTTCTACTCTTTACCCTTTCTTGGTGTGAAGTGGGTGAGGAATTATTCACTTTGGCAAAAGCAGAAAGGAGAAAGCAGAGGAGAAAAATTCAAATCTGTCACATTTTAAAATAATATTTACTAGTGGGAATAGAAATGAGGGCAAAGAAATGCCCAGCTCAAACATCAATATGAAAACTCAGTCATTGTTAGAAGCAGCTTGAACTTATTTTTGATCAAGTTAAGAGAAGATTTTTTTTTCAGGGAGCAAGACAGTCTGCCCTTGCACAGCAGCACAGAGCCATGGGCCACAGCACCTGCCAGCCCACCACACCACACACAGAGCATCTCCAAACAACCCTCATTCCTGCAAACTAACAGACCATAAAAGCCTTTCAGAAGAGACCACCATGAAAAGAAAATCACATTTCTGATTACTTGATCAAAGGACATGACCATCTGCACATGTGCCTGACATCAAATCAGCCTTACACCAAATCCAGACGCAGCACAGCATTCTCAAAAGGTGTGACTTGATTTTGTTACATCCCATGCTACCTATTAACCAAGAACTGAATTATTTCTGTTAACATATGAATACAAAAAAAAGGAATTAAGTAAAATTTCATCTATCCTTCTGGTTGCAACTGGTTTTCCAAGCCCCTAAGGGACCTTTCAGCCTTTAAGCAGTTATGTTTGACGTTTCCTATTCTATTACAGTAAAGAAACTTTCAGCTTTCCAGACAACTAAAATAACAACAGCAGAGTTAAATCCTCCAATGTGATCACCATCATCTCATTAATTCAGAAGCTTCACAGAGGGTGAGGGATGTGCATGGAAATGGCCTGGCCATCACAGGCTGTTCACAGGGATCCAGGAGCAATGATCCGGAGTTTCTGACCCTTGACACAACCCTACCCCCTTCTCATGATCTGCCAAGCTTAAAATAACAAATCCATATCCATAAACTTGTTACATTCTTAAGGGCAACACAAGCAAATGGATTTCACTTGTGCTCTTGGAATTCAGGAGTTTGGGACAAGCCACCACCATTCTTTTGGAGGAGTCCTCAACAATGATTTCAACCTCATAGTAATGTTTATAAAAAAGCTACCTAGGAATACATTCAGCTTTAGAAAGGAGTAATAGAAAATCCTTTTTTAAAAAAACTTCTTTCTCCTCAGATGAGTATCTCACCCTGCTCTCCAGGAGTTCCCAAATTAATTATTGGGGTTCTGGGCTAATTATGGACTGCCACATTAAGGTTGCAGTTGCCACATTTGTACACCTTTAACATCCACTCTGACACTGGCTTTGGGTTTGCCCCATGCTGTGTTGAGAAGTGAGACTCAGCTACCTTGAGAGATTGAGTAAAAGTCGTTTCAACACGCATTTCCCATGCCATCATCAAAAACAAATATGCAACCACAGTCTCAGGGAAGCAGAAGGTGGAAATACTACAATATCAATTGTGTCTGACATTCTTAACTCATACTGCCTATACGGCCAAGTCAAACTATGCTCTAATCCTATCATGAAACTGCACTGCAAATTGGGGAGGGGGGGGAGTGGTTGTAAACGAACACAAAAGAGAAAACTTGCAAAAAAAGAGGGCAACACCCTTGTAACATCATCCTTCAGCATTCATTTCTGCAGAGGGAAATGAGGCCCCAGATGCTCAGCCTGCTCTCCCGGGGCTGTGTTGAAAGATCCAGCAGCACAGACAGGAGGCCCAGCACAGCTTGGGGCTCCTTCTCCACATGTGCCCTGAGCAATACCAGAGGCAGGGACACAGACAGAGGTTTTCTATACTCAAAAGATCACAGAAGAATTCAGTCACACAAAAACATCGAAATTATTCATGCATCTGCCCACCATTTGGTTTCTGAAACTTTAAATAAGCAGAAAAAGTCCTCTGGAAACTGTTCTTTGGTTTTAAAGAGCAGAAAATTCCTCATAATCACTGAATGTATCCAATAAATACAGACTTTTGATCCAAAACTTTTTCAAGTGAGTTTTCCTCAAGCAGCCATTTGTAGATTTTGAGATTCCTAACCTATGAATTTCCGAGGGCCGTTTCTGCACTGAATATTTGAGAGTTGAGCAACAGCGACTTGTGATAGGCCCCTGGAAATCAGCTGCTGCCTTTCGTGCCTCTGATTTGATGAGTTAGCACGGTCCTCCTGGCAGGAGGATTATTTTTACTGAAACAACATCCAGCAACACAAAAGAAGTTGAAGGAGCCGGGACCTGTGGGATGGACAGAGCCCTGGGAGTGCAGAGAAGAGGCTGAATGGAGGGAGCACAAGGCTGTGCCACAGGCAGGGTGTGAAGCCACGGCAGGGTGTAAATCTTGCTTGAGGTCACTCCAAGCAAGACCTCAGCCCAAAGTCCCCCCCGCCCAAGCTTTCCATCCACACCAGTTGAGTCCGTATGTTTAACATCTCTACAAGTAACCATGGGTGTGACTCAAAAATCACTTTTTAAAAGTAAACATGCAAGAAAATTTAGCTAAACGAATGCCTGTGGAAAGCACACTAAGGGGGATAATCAAAGCGTTACATATTAACACACGCTGAAAGTACTTTACTGATGTATTCATCTAAATTTTCTTCTTGAGTACAGAGTTGGGTTTTTTCACCAAAATAAGGAAGATTTCCCCGTCCCCCCGGAAAAAAGAAACTAAAGCTGAGGCCTGAAGATAGGGGTTTGTTTATGGGGCTCGGCAATAAGATCACTTGACATTTTACAACCATAAATGGTAGAGCCGCGCTCCCTCAGTAAGTGCAGTAATGAAAGGCACCTGGGTCCGCACGCTGCCGACACCGCTCGGTTCTTCACCCCCGCATGGATCTGACCCCGGCCGGCTCCAAACATCCCCCCAAACCTGGCCCCAGCTTGGAATCCAGGGATAAAACTCGTGTTGGTGATGGGATCGGGCAGTGCCCCCCGGGAGCACGTCCCAACCCCGGCCCATGAGGGTACTCACCTTCCAGGTAGCAGCTGGAGGAGGAGGAAAGCCCCTTCTTCGATTTGCAACCCACCAATTTCAAGCAAATCTCCAACATTTTCATTTGTTAGAGTTTGGCTTCGGCTGTCTGTTTTCCCTTCCCCCCTCCTTCAGCTTCTTCTATGTGGAATTATCCGTTAGAGGACTAAAACAAAAAAGTCTAAAAAGATCCGGTAAAAGTCTAAAAAAAGTCCATGAGAAGTCTAAAACAACGTATCCAGGAGAAGCCTAAAACGAAATATCCAGGAAAATGAGACGAAATCCAGCGTTCCGAAGAGCACTACAAGGACGAGCCCGAGAGGCGGAAAATCCAGGGGCCCCGCGCCTCCTCTCCCGGGGAGTTAACTCCAGCCATCTTCCCTCCTTCCCAACTCTTTTGGCGGGAGAGAGAGGAAGGGGGGGGGGGTGGGAGGATAAAAGAAAAAAAGAATAAAAGTAGTAAGAAGGGGGGGAAAAAAGCGAAGGCAACCAAGCTGGGGCAGAGTCAGCGGAGCCGGCCGTGCGCGGCAGCCGCCGGGCGCTGCTGGGGCTCCGCTGCCAACAAAGGGCCCCTCGCTCAGCCGCCGCCGGCCTCCATGACATCAGGCATCCAGCAACGCCCTCGATCCTTAACCTCCTCCTGCCTGAGCCTCTCCCAGCGCCGCCGAGGCCGAGGGGAAAGCAGCGGGTTTGGGCAAGCGGAGGAAAGGGGGGGATGCAGCCGAACCGCGGCCGCTCGGCACAGGCTGCACCAGGCGCGTCATTTCACAGCCCATTAAGGGGCTGCTCAAACACGGCCGGTGGCGGGGAGAGGCAACCCGAGAGCGATGCCCATTTGTAACCCGGCATAAAAACGGCGGGGGAGCCGCAGCTCCTGCCCAGGGATCCTGTCTGAGCATCTCTGCGCTAATTACAGGCACAGGGATTCGGGTTTCGGCTAATGCGGTTACTGCTGCTCCTTTGGCACAAGGGCCCAGAAGTTTTCACTCTCCCACCACCCACTATTCCTTTCCCCTGCAAACTGTGCCCTTTCCCCTGCAAACTGTGCCCTTTTCCCCTGCATGTTTCTCAAGGCTACACACCAATTAATGCTCTCTGCTTATACATTTTTTACAGATTATTATTTGGCATTATTGTGTGTTTCCCATTTAAACAAGCATCATTTTTTGTTATATAGACACATATTATCCATCTACCTATCTATCTCCAAAGGAGGCAGCATGCTGGGTATGTATACAACTGCATTATTTCCACTCAAAAATCCTCTTTCACCTCCCAAAGCCTGGGTGCTTTTGCTGCTTGGAGCAAGAGGTGTTCAAGGGTGCAGGGTTCATCAGGGGTGCAGAACACAGATCTGATGCTGATCCCAGCACAAAGCACAACACAACGTGTGGAACCCTTGGTGTGTCACACACAGAGTCAACAGAGCAGCAGATCTTCATTTTTGTCCCTGAAAATTTGCCTTCACATCTGACAGTTTATTTTGGCAAGGTTTCTGACTAGTGCTTGTGCTCTTTTGCCCTCCAACGTTTTCAAACATTGAATACTTTAGGGGAAACTCTGCATGCTTCCAGCATCTGAGGTCTGTGCCTCCGAAACAGCAAACATTGCTCAGACTCTTTAAACATTATTTTACAGCATCACTTTGCCTTAGTCTTCTGATCCATGGGGTGAAAACATGAAAGACAACTGGGAAAAAAAATCCTTGATCTCTCAACCCATAGTGAACTGCAATAAGACAAGTCGCTTTTTTTTGTTGTTTTTTTAAATACCACAAGTCACATTTCTAGCAAAGAAATAACAGTAAGGACAGCGTGATGTTTGAAGCACATTCACCTTTCTCTCAGAAAACATGAACATGGATATCCCCATTTAATACACCAGAAAGCAGGTAGAGAATTTCAACATTTCCTCTATTCAGACAGTTCAGCAAAGAGCTGAGGCTCCCATCCCCACTGTTGGCAGCCTTCATGGATATTGGGAAAACAACAATACAGTTCTCCCCACTCTATCCTATCCTCTCTCCACTTCTGGATAATTTATATTTTATGAAAGCCCCAGAGTTTTAAGAAAAAACAACATTTGTTCCTTGCCTGCCTAACAGGGAACTTGTGTGCAACTGCACTGGGAGAGAGAAAAAAAAACAAACAAAAACAACCAGAAAAAAAAAAAAAAAAGAGGAGTTAAACACAGTTTTGGAGGAAAAAGGTTACATAAATCACAGGAGGAGCTCAGTCCTCTCATGTTTCAGCCCAGTGTCATGTTTAGGGAACTGGGATAAAATGAGGTTTTAAGAGCAGACCAAGCATCCTGCATGCAACTTCTTTTCCTTAAACACAAGCATCCCCATCCCTAGCTCACTTCTCCTGCAGCTCTAGGAACACAGTATCCCCAAAGCATTCCCTGCAGCACAAAGGCTGCCCCCCATGAACACCACCCAGCCATTACAATCAAGGTTAATACAATGAGTGCCAGCAGAATTAATGCGGATTACATTTCTGATGAACTCCTGGGGTTCTTATTCCTGAAGAAGAATGCCTCATCTCAAATTAAATTAACCCGCTTGCAGAAGAACCTCACTGCAGGAGAAACACATTCACTTGGGGAGTTAAACACAAAGAGCTATCCGGAATAACTTCCTCTGTAGATAAACAAATTAATTCCCTTTATGCTTCCAGGCAGACACGCTTGTGTGGTCCCTGTGCTCCAAACATCATCCTTCAACATTTCCTCTTTTGTGTCATGGCAAACTGGGCTGTAAATACTTTGAGCAAATAGCCTCTGCCATTCCTGAATGCCATGAAATTAACTAGTGATATAGAAATAAAAGCCATACGGGTAGTGTCACACAACCTCTGCCACTCTCACTGCTGTCAGCTATTAATCCCTCTCACATTTGTTGGTCATATACGCATCTTAGAACAAGATCAGTCATTAAATGTGCAGATTTCTGGACTGCAGTGACTGATGCAACCTTCAGCTCAGGCTCTCTGCTGCAGAATGGCAAAATAGTTTGGTTGGGAGCAGGCTCAGAAGGTCTCCAGTTCCAGCTCCTGCTCAGAGGGAGGCTGTCTCCCTACATCAGGATTTTCCAGGCTCTATGCAGCTAAACTTTGAGTCTGCTGGGCAGTTAAACACTTCATCTTCTCACACCTACCCAGTTTTGTCTGTTGCTAGTTTTAAGTGTTGTTTCTCCTCCTTTTGCTGTGCACATCTGAGAAGAGTCTTTCCAGCCGCCAGTTGGGTGGTTAAGAAAGCTTTGGGACCCCTTCCATCCCCTCTCTCCCCTGGCCCCTGGGGACAGCGCTGGCTCCAGCCCCTGCCAGCTCCCTCCAGGGTCTCAGCATCTGCTGCAGGGGAAGGAGCTCCAGATGTGGCTTCACAAAAGCCAAAAAGAGGGAAATAATCACTTCCCTCGACCTGCTGGCTCTGCTCTCATTAATGCAATCCAGCATCCATTAGCCTTTATTGTTCATGCTCCTACAAGAGCATAAACCTATTTAGCCAATGGCCTTTGTGTTTGAACTGCTTCTAGCAGACAGATATTTATTCTTTATGTTCTTAATGCCACCCAGAATATGAGGATGATTTTTATCCAAAAGAGAATGATCACACAGACATATGACAGCAGCAGCAAAAGGACTGGACTCCATGAACAGAAAGTGAGTTTTGGCATGATCTCACATCTTAGCAGCTGGAGTGAATTTTGTTGCGATACCGTTAAAAACAGCTCGAGTGTTTGTCACCCATTTAAAATCTGAGCTTAATTTTGGTTTAAAATCCTCTTCTGAAACATGGAAAGTTTCAAGCCCCAAAGTCTGGGCAATTTTTGATAGGCACATTCAGCTGATTTGGGATGGAAAAAGTCACTTGAAATGGAAGTATCACAAACCAATGGTTAAAGCAAAAGATTAAAGAAGTGTACCAGAAAAAGAATAAACTATTGCTTACACTTGCAGTTACCTGTGCATTACCTTTCTCTTCTATAAATGCAGTTGAGAATTTCCACACAGGTGATAAATACTAACTCAGTGCCAGCTGTAAAACAGATTTTTCTGTCTCTGGAGCAATGTAAAATGTAGAATCACAGAATTTATGAGATGTATTTTTCTTAGGTAATATTCCATGTGATTTGGGGCATTCATAAGTCACTGTCTTTAGGATTCAAAATACATCCATGCCACAGGACACTCCCACAGCTACACAGCTTTCTTCTGATGGCATTTTTCACATAGTGCAATAACACACCTTAACACCATTACCTGATAAAAAATGTGTGTGTATGTATATGCAAATAATCAAAGATGCCTAGGTTAAAATCCATAAATGACCACAGCAAGGGCTACAGATGCAGCTGCAACAAAGCTGGGTTTTGATCTGACAGCAAATGCAGCATTGCCTGCTTTCCTGGGGATTAGTCCCACTTTGTCTGACAGGTTCCAGTTTTCCTTTGGATTTTCAGATCCTCCACCTTAAACAACTTCATCCACTCTTAGACACAAAGTGCCAAATTTTTGGGACCACCTTCTTGACACGTGAAGCACAAAAACTCTGGTGGAGTCTTGTAGAGCTGTTTACAGTGAATACAACAACTTTAGTGAGTCGAGCACATTGAGTCATGAGAGCTTTGTTATGGTAGAGAAATTCCTTCTGCCAAAGAAAGCAGAGCAGAAGGTGAGCCCAAGGTTGGCAGGGTTAGAGGTGAGTGCACATCCCACACCCAGCCAGTTAAAAGCCACCTCAGATTTAAAGAACTGTCTCCTGAGTCCATCACCTCTTAGTCTCAAGTGGTTGTTCAGATACCTTGTAGCTACTCCAAAGGACAAGTGAAAACAATTAATTCTTCCAGGATACTCCAAGGTTCTTCACTTCTTGGCTATGATAGCACTAAACAAGAAGGCAATGACACTTGGGATTCATTTGTAATATCTGTCATGTAATGAGGAGAGGCTGAGAACACAGAACGTGCTCTTTATCAGCCTGGTAAAATCTCCAAGCGTATTCACACACTGCAGGAGGAAGCCCAAGCAACCAGGATACTGAGGGATCTACACCTACTGCTTATTTGGTGAGCTCTAGGAATCTGTAACACCACTGGCATTAGGAATGCACACCCAGATAAACAGGGCTCAGATAAACAGATAAACAGTGGTTTTACCACTCTGCCCAGATGAACCTTTGTGCCAGAGATGTGTGTAAATGCCAGCCTTTCTTCACTGCTGCCCTGACTTGGAATAATTCCACCAGTGCTGCCAGTGTCTCTCATCCAGCTTTTTATGTAGAAACCTCTGTCTCTCCTTTTCCAATTCACACACAAACCATTTTCAGAGACCAATGTTCTATCTTCCTATTTAAGCTCTTCTCTAGATCCAGCTGACATGTTTACAACAGCTAGTTAAAACAGCATATTAAAAACAAAAGCCTTTTGGTACTACTCTGACCATTCTACAATAGGTATTATTGTAAATAAAATTTTTAAAAAACCCCACACATGAATTTGGACAAAGGCAAGTTAGCACCTGAGAACAAAGAAAGTTTTTCTTCCTTCAGTCACCATCCAGCACAACTGGAATAGTCCTGCAAGAGCACAGAGAGGTATCTGCATGTACAAGGAGATACTAAACACTTCTGGTACTTGGACTTAGTAATTCCCACTCTTATCAGTACAAACTTCAAAAAACCAAGAAAAGCCAGGTTACAAAAAGTCCACTGTATACACCAACGGAAAAGACAAGGATTTTGCAATAAAGCATGTGCATTTCTTGGTTTTTCTCCTTGATTTAACAGATGTTTGTTATTTGCAATTTTCATGAGCAAAGGAGGTGGCTGGGAAGTGGTGGGATTTCAGAGATGGAATGTTCAACTATTTGAAATTCCTTTCAAGCAACAGAGCAGAATCCTTATTTTTTAAGGCAGTAACAAAGCAGAAGGTACTACTAAATTCCTGCAATGGTGATCTGTATTCACTGTACTCATGTAAAAACACGAGACAGGTCATGAGCTCTGCAGGGAATTGCTTGCAGTATTAGCATTTGAAGCCTGCAAGGTTAAATTCAAGTCCAAAGGGGCTCATCAGCCATCACTGAAAAAGTTTTGGGCCTCTTCCACTGAATGTTTTTTGAAACATCTGCAAAGAAAAGAAAAAAAAGAAAAAAAAAAAAGCAGCTTCTTGTACTTTTCAGATCTGAAAAGAAATAGTTGTGTACCTTAAAGACACAAAAATAGCATAAATTCCTACTGACTATTAACGACTAAACTTCCATTGTCCAGGCAGTTTATTAAGGTTGTGAAAGAGGTAGCAGGGACTGGAAGTTCCTGTGCATTAGGTAGAATTCCAACAGTTCAGGGATCCTGCTTAAGTTCCGTATTTTCTCCCTGCCCAGGGACAGGAGGAATCACAGCCAGGACACAATCAGAAAACATACATGCCTGGAAAGGATCAGCAAACAAATTCTAGAGAAATATCTTTGCCAAGTACTGACTCAGACCTTGAGTGGGAGCATTTCCGTATTTCTTTTAAATAAAAAAGCAAGGAAATGCAGATGAAAAAGTAAAGGTAAGAGTAAAGGTTAAAAGAGAAGCTCAGAGCTGATGATTTTGTGGGCTTTTCTTGTGGAAGTCCAAGCAGGTCCGCAGGAAGAGCCAGAGGGAGCAGTGAACAGGGGTTAGTCCTGGCAGTAACTAAGTGGTTAATTTCTTCCATTCAAGAGCAGAAAAAACTGCCAAAGCAGAAGAGCAGGCCTCGGAGATCAAATTACACATGAGGAGGGGGTGGAAGGGAAGAAGAAGAAAAGAAAACAAGTATTACTGAACCACTGCAGCATGAGACCCAGCAGGGATCAGGAGAAACATGGAGAAGGAGAGGTTTATCCAGGGCTGGCTGTAAACACACGCCTGATCCATGCCCACACCTCAACATTCCCCTGTCCTGAGCCCTGGCCAGCGTGGAAAAGCTTCAGTGCATCAGTTATGGAATTCCAGTGATGGGACCAGCTGGAACTCCTTTCTCCAGCTGCCTCTCCCCACCCAAAGTGGTTGTGCTGCATTTTCTCTCCTGGCTGGAGAGTTTAGTCTGGGGCATGGATCTATGGAAGTGTCCTGCTGTGGCCACAGGTGTGGAAATCACCAAAGGACATGAAAAGCAAATGGATAAAAGCCATGTAGAGCAAATAATGATGCACAAATAAATAATCCATCAAAGCAATTTGCCTTGAAGTTGATCACACAAAGGAGGTCTCGCAGCAGTATTAACATTTTCACAGCCATTTCAGGGCAGATGAAGGTTCCCTTCCCAGCCACACATCATTTCTGTACTCACTCATCTAAGCTTTTTCAGCACTGAATTCAACAAAGGTTATCCTAATTTGCTGAAATACAGGAAATTTCAAGTAACACACACAGAGTCACAAGAAAATAGGATAAATTCAATTGCAGAGATCATTTTTCTCTAGGGACCTAATCCTAGACAGTTAGTGCCTTTGAACACTATCACTATCAATGGGCAGAAATCTTTACAACATACAGATGTTTTGACACTGCAATGAGTGTGTTTTTTTCTCTTCTTTTATTTATTTTTTTTTTTTAAACCAAGGGAAAAAGCCCTCAAAAAACCAACCCAAAGCCCCAAAGTCCAGTGCCTTCTGCTCAGGAATTCCAGACGTCACTAATTCATCCACAGGGGAATATATATTATTTTGAGAAAGTAGTAGAAGCCCTTTGTAACTATAGAAATAAAAAAGCATCCACAAAAACATAAAACCCACTATATAAAGCCATCTACAGTCACTTGATTTGAATTACTCTACTTATCCACCCCCAGGATCTACTCTCAGCCTCCCTCAGATGTGCAGGTAAGTGCCTGGTGCTCCATAGCACTAATTGCTTATTATTCCCAGTGTAAGAAAGTAAATATATGCTCCCAGAAAGGAAAAGCTTCCAGTTAATTAGAACTGCCTGCAGCAATGGTTCCCTCCAAACAGTTCAGCATTTTATTTTGTTGTCAGGACACAACATAAGAAGTTTTAAGAGTCCTTCTGGGACCATGACGCAAAGGCAGGACCGGTATTTTTTCCTGTGAAGGTTGGGGGCGACAGGAAGAAACTTCAGACAGAAATAAGCTACTTCACCATGAGGAAAGGCAAAAGCAAAATGTATATATACACCTCTGCCCTGGTCCAGTTGGAGCATGGATACAGGAAAAGGGTCTCTAGTTTACTCATGCACTGCTGAGCACAGAAGGATGCAGTTCAAATGCTAAACTCTCACAAAGGCTGAACACTCTTTTTCCAATTCCTAAACATAAAAACACATTGAAAGAAGCTTTTTAATTTGGATTTTTTTGGAAAAGCTACGAAACATTCTCCCTAGGTTGCATCATTAAAACAAAGCAAAAGACTGGTGCTGAATTCATAAGGGGCGAAAGTTATTAAGCTAAGCTCTTTCAGGATGAGGTTTTTTGGTATGCTTAATCAAGCATGTCATATCTGAATTTAGATTTAGAAAATAGCACAAGACTGTGCAATACCTCTGCACGTTTTCTGCCTTTCCAGGCAAAAGTGGGAATATAAAGGAAGGTGTAAAAAAGAAATCAGTGCTACTCATCTCCAGTAACCAAAGAAGTTCCGTTGTATTCACTCCCTCTTTACCTGCCCATCATTAATCGGAGCCATTCCCAGGGCAAATATATAACATGTGGTCTGAGGTTTCCCTCTGATTCTGTCTGCCCACATACCAGACAGAAAACAGGGAGAAGTGCCAAGCATCAAGAAATAACAACCATTGGCACCTTCCAAGCCATGCCATGCTCCAAAGGGTGAGCTAGATACTTTTTCCATGTCAGGCTCAGCTGAGTCACTTCACTGTTCAAGGAGAGAAGAGGATCTTGACAATGTGCACAAATATTTAAACAAGCAAACACAAAACTAAAACACCTGTGACTGCTCTGAAAACTTGAACAATGGAGCAGCAGGGCAGGAAGCAGGAAAGTGCTACAGACAAACATGGAGATGAGATGGAAAGAAATCCTGCTGACACTGAGTGAGGGTCTTCAGCCAGTTAACCCCATCTAAACACACAGAGCCCTGGTCCCACCTTTCCCATCTTCTCCCTCTTGCTGGCACTGGTGCTCACACAACCATGTGGTGACCCAGTTCAGGAATGTGAAGAGTCTCATCAGTGTTCATGTTCACACAAATAACAGTGCTGGCATCATGAGGGGGCCAGCAAAGCTGGTCCTTAATTCAAAATACTGAGTAAACTATCTGTATTGACAAGCTGCATAAACAGCTTCATCTTACCAACCTTTCCTACTGAGAGAGCTACAAACAAATCCCAAAAATACAAATGTGAACATAGAACTAGACCAGCTATAGATGGACTTCATCAATCATTCACAGACCCTCAAACAAATCACAGTTATTCCATGCTGGGAGACATGCTTCCACCTGAAATGGGAGTACTTTGTCCAGCCTCAAGTAACTGGCTGCACTCCAGTCTGGATCTAGGGAATGCAATGCCTTGAATTCCTAGAGAGCTGACAGATACCCAGATATGCAGCAGTGCTGCAATACAGACAGTCCCAGAAAACACAGCTTGGTGAGAAACTTTCCGGAGCAGGAAGTTCCTCTGCAGTTCCACTCTAAGCCTCTCCTGATTCTTGGGTTGTTCCATGAAGTTCCAGACAGAAGATACCACAACTCTGTAATTTAACTCACAGCTTTTCCTATTTCTTATTGATTGCCAGTCTATACTGAGGTCTCAAGCCAGCAATATGCAAGCTCCTCTGCCTGCCCAGCCAAGTTAGAGATATTATACTGAGTTACTGCAATAAAGACTAGAAATAACAAAAGCAGCCTGGAACATCAGAGAAGGAAGGCTCTGGCTTGAGCTGATATCAGGTGGGAATACCCAGAGCAAAAGTCAACTAACTGGTTTTTGTTGGGCTGCACATCCTGATTTCCTCCCTTCCTTGGTTCAGCTCAGTCTTTGCAAGTCCAGCGTGACCACAGGATTTTCAGATGGTGAAAGAGCTGCTGTGTTCTCCTAATCCCTCCCTCCCACACGTACAGCAGTCAGGGTGCCAGGAGAACCTATTCCAAAATTAATCTCAAAGTGAAGGAACATTCATAGAAAGAATCAGGACTAGAAATCTTCAGCAGCCCTGGAGTCAAGGGGCATGAAGCAAGAGAACTGCATGGACAATAGAGGATATTGAGAAGGAGACACAAAAGGATTTTAAGCCATGAAACACACTATTTATAAAATGGAAAAACCCCAGAGAGCATGTGATCTCTCATTTGTTAATTCTACCTTTAGTGTTCATAAAGGACATCACAAGGTCACCAGGAGGATTAGCAGGTTATTGTTTTGGAAAGACCTGATGATAGCTTGGGTCACTTTTGCTTACACTGTCAACCCCTCAAGCAGAGCCTGGATATTAAGAAAACAATAATTTTAGGAAAAATAAAGAAATATAATAAGGGAAAATTAACTATTCTGCTTCATCATATGAACAGACATGCCATAATCTTATTTCCAACTCTTCTTTAGACTACTCCTATTACTGTGGATAAACAATTAACTGACTTGGCATATCATTTTTTTTCCCCAAATGTAACTACTACAAACCTTCAAACTACAAATCAGACCCCAGCCTTGGGATCCACTGCTAGAAGGTACCACACAAATGTGAAATATTCAGTAACACACCAACTTCCAGCTTAGAAACCACACTTCTCATGTACTTCAAGGGCACTCACATTCTTTCCATCAAGTGGAGCTGCCTCTGGTGGCTGTGGCACAGGGCAGGATTTTAAGACTCCTGATGCAGAATTTGATGGAGGCTTTTCACAGCTCACTCAGAGTGTGCTCAGTATCACCAACACACCCTGCATCACCTGCAAAATGTCTGCACATGCAGAAATTCTAACAGATATGAAAAGGAGACAGTTCCAAGCACAACAGACATTTTTTCTCCCTTTGCACAGAAACACTTTTTTGCATCCAAGAGAAAGGAGGTTTTCATGTGTTGGAGCACCAAGAAGCCTACTCTAGGAGGAAAACCAGGCATCCCAGATGAAAAGCTGCTCCACAGAAATGTGCTGGGACTCCCTGGGGTCTCTTAGCACAGACAGAGGAACAGCAGAAGCACAGGGAGCTTGACAGCCTCAGGACAAAAGTGCTCCAAACCACTTCAGTCTTGAAAGCTTGAGGAGTCAACATTGTATTAATTGGAAAATACAAAGGCTTCCACAAATGCCTGTGAACACTGATTACTGCCCTTTTCTGAATCCACTCTCTTCAAGCTTCTTATAATATCATAAGAAAAAGCAAACATGAACAGCAATGAGGAACAGCCTATTCTGAAACCACTTCCAGGAACAAGGATTGTTGAAACAAAATACATTAAGTGAAACCATCTGTTATTAAGGGTCAAACGCCATCTGAGGCTGAATGTGCAGAAATAGCCATTTTACAAAATTTGGGCAATTATCCCTTTGTTGTTTTTGTTTTTAACATCACTGTGTTGGGAGGTGTTACCAAGGGGGAAAAGCTTGAGGAAGGAATTTAACTCCACAGCTCCCAAGCTGGCAGTGCCAAGGAAATATTCCTGTTAATCTTGGTGTTACCCTCTCCCAGTGTCCTGGGAGGAAGGTTTGCTCAATTCCATGTACAGAGCATCCTCTCCCCAAGCAGTGAGGGGTCCAGGGCAGGGGTCTGGTCTTGGATTGCTCCCCACAGGAGGGTCCTCATTCTGCTGCCAGACAGTCATTTGATCTGAATCACAACGGATGCTGCTTTCACAAGCTTTGTTGGCAAAACAGAGGTGACAAAAGAGGCTCAGAGAAGGAAAAACAAAAAAAAAAAGCAATTTAAAGCTGCAGAGCTACAAAAGATACGTTTCAAGCCATTTCAGCATGGAATTCAGGTGGATTCAAAGATAGTTGATCATTGCTAAGGATAAATATTAAGATAAAATATTCTACATTTATGTGGAGCCTATAAATGGGCATCTTGTATGAGACTGACACATTGTACTGTTTCGAATACATGTTGATCCCTTCCCACCCTAAATCCATCCAACTTACCTGAAACTTAACTTTAATCAGAGCAGCAGGGGAACCTCAGTGCCTCAAAGCAAAGGGAACAGAGCAGATCTTGGGCACTAAGCTCCTCAAGTATTTATTTAATATAAAGTGTGAACTGGTATCACTATACCAAAGGGTAAAATGCCATGGAGGGAAACCTGCCCTCCAAGATCCTGCTCCTTGCAACAATTACATCTGAGTATGGTCTTAGTCACCTGCTGTGGATTTGATAACATCCAATTAACTGCAGAAATATTTCCGTATTCATCACTAGTGAAGTCAGACTGCAATCAAGTGTTGCAGCTGCAAAGGCTAAAGCTCATTAATCATTTTTTCTGGGAACCAAGAAGGATGATGATGGAAGGGAAAACTACGATTCATTTGTTTTCAACAAAACTGACAGCAAGAAGGCCAAAAGAATAGCAGTTTTAATTTTTTTAAAATTAGTATTTACATGCTAACATGTTAATGCCTGACAGCTCTTTAAGTGGACAAGTTTAATGGACCCAACATAAATGTATATGCCAGTTATCAGAAGGCAAATTGCACAGCTATGATGTAATGACATAGCTTTGCTTTATAGCAATGAGGTCACAGGATTGAAATATGGCCTTAGGTGCAAAAAAAAAATAAAATAGATTTTTCATAGAAGCCACAAAAAACTGTAATGCAATTACTTACCTAAGTCTAAAATTTTATAGAAATTTAAATTAAACTCTAAAGATATAAATGAGTCATCAATTTGCATTAGGATGGCTGGGGACCATATCACTTCAATCAACATGAACTAATGAAGCTTTCCTGGTCTGAATAAAACAGCTAAACTGCAGTGCTGAGGTGCATACACATCACAGTCACAAAGTACTTTTCTGTTCTTGATAATAAAGTGTCAGAATAGCTCTGAAAGTGCCCAGGGACTGAGCTGCCCCTGCTCAAAAAACCACAAATGAATGGGAAAAGCCAGGTTTTCTCATTTTTCTTCATTCTTGGTTCTCCAGAAATTGGTTCTTTTATTTACAGAAATCTAGAGGTTCATCTTACCTGTAAAGGGCCAGCTCACTTTGATGCCTCTTTCTCTGCCCTGCTCAGATAAACCAACGAAGTTCAGCATCTCCAGCTACTCTGTCCCAGCAGGGAAAGAGCCTACCTGGAGGAGAAGTTTTTCAGGATTTTTGCTGTGTTCTACTACTTCTGCTGGGAAGAACAGCTTCATTCTGCTGGTTTGGTAAATGAGGAAAACGAGCTCTCAATTCTGAAGCAGAACCAACAGGACATACGTAAGCACAAGACACTGTATTTGACTTCACTGCTAGGCCATTTTCCCTCTTTTCTTTGTACTTTTTCCCTCCAGAAACAGACCACAAAGATGAATTCATCTGTGGGTTTGAGGCACTACAGTGGTTCGCACCCCTGAAAGCTTTCAAATAAAACAACCAACACACCAATGGTATCAGGACAGACCTTGGCTATTTCATCTATGACAGGAGCTGAAAGCATTTTAAGGAAAGTACACCTAATCTCTGAAATGTCCTGCTGTGGATCCCTGCTCAGTTTGGAGGAAGGAGAGATCCCATATCCACTTTGTCCAGGTGTGGGTGGACACAAAAAGAAAGAGCAGCATGCACTGACAGCAAATGTGTCACCATGGTGGTGACACAGCCCAGCGAGGACCTGGGCACGTCCTTATGAACCATACTGGGTTCTGTGACAGGACCTGGGACATCTCCTGGACCAGATGAGCTGGGCCAAGAGCAATCCCAACACAGCTGCACTGCAGTAACACACAGCTTGTAATGCTGTGGAAACCATCCCAAATCTGAAGGCGGTTGAAAACGTAAAGGAAAATGAGGAGTGGGGGCCAAACCAAGAGGCTGCCCCCACCTTCCTTCCTGCCCATCCCCATAAGTTATTCATTAACATACCAAAATACACATATCAATGAAGAATTCATAGAGATTCCCTGAATACCAAATTACTGAGTATAATGACAAGGAGAACTTGCTTAACACCCTCTTCCAAGTTCCACACCCTGTCCCGGGTGGATCACTCATAAAGCTCCACTTGTACTTTACAGCAGCAAAGTCCTTGCTGAACCCCTTCCTCACCAATGCCTCTGATGAGTGCAGACCATCTCTAAACAGAGCAGCAGCCACAAATGCTGTATCTTTAAATCCATCCCCATTTCATTTTCCAAGTTTCTGTTTGAGCCGTTACAGCTCCCTCAGGACTCCACTGACTCACAGCATTCTCTGGGTGACGCAAGCATGCTCTTCTGCACAGCTTCAAAACAGGCTCCAAACATTTCCAGGCAGAAAGTGGCCACCAAAGAACCATGGAACTAATGGAAATTAGGTGCTCCTCCTGAACAGGCATCACCCCATGAAGCAGGGGGCAAACTTCAGTTCCTATCCTTATTGGAGACAGATTAATCACTGGCACTTCTCCCTGGGAATACTTCTAGGAAAGCTTAAGTTTCCACTCTGAATCCCGTGGAACGTATTTTGGTCCTGACAGAACACCTGTGAGCACTGGTCTACCACTTCCTCTGACCCATCCAGCTCAGCCTCTTCTCCCATGGGATTGTAGTTCCAGCTCTATTATTGAGTGCAAACCTCTGCTCTCAAGCTGCACCCTTTTCAGAACACCCTGAAGACTCAAAATCGCACTATATTTTCCAAGCTGATTCCCAGTTTCTCAAGTTCTATCTTCCCAGCAAGGGCAGGCAGGTAAAAGAAGAGAAAATCTATTCCAGGAGGGAATGTTTAAAGAACACTCCAACAGGTTATGCACACGTGCTCGTGGGTGGACTCTCTGAAGAGACCTGAAACCACCACAGGGAGAGATGCATGCAAAAAACACTGGATTGGTGAAAGCATTTGCCATGACTCAAGACTGAACTCTGTTTCTCTTCCTTCTGAATTCCTTCACTCAGCTCTTTGTGTTCTCCCAATTACTGCAAGTCAGCAAACAGCCCTTTTATGTACATTTTTTTTAATACAGGAATGGTAACAAAAGCAAAAGAAACAGCAGGCTTCTGACTGATGTTTGCAGCTTGATAGAAAAATTCTGGTTTCTGCTTGTAGCCTTCAGCTTTTATCCACTCTGAAAGATTTCACCATGATAAGAGAATTGGAAGTGACATAAAAATGTAAAACTGAATAATGAAGTGGAGAATAAATTCAGAGAGAAAGATGAGTGTCTTGTTTTATCATCTCCACTAACATTGGTAATACACATCTTAGGGAAAAGGCCTTCTTGCTGGAGAGCCTGCTCATTCCATTCAAGCCAAGTTAAGGAAGATAAATGTCTAGGACAAACCTGTTCACGAGTCACTCTCTAGAGCAGAAAGGCAGAAGCCTTTTGCTAGCAGAGGATTCCTGATTCCTGCCTCATGGGGAGCACCTAATATTCATTTCCTCACACTGCAGAGTAACACATGTTACCACAAACACTGCAATATCCCACACCAACAATTTGGAGCACATGAGGAGCTTGGAGCCAGCAGGAGAAGAGCAGGCACACAGACTGGAGCATGCATGTGCTAAGTGCAGGATGGCTTCACACAGGCCAAGAGTTCAGAAATCAGTGCCCTGGCTCCATTCCTACTGTAAAACGAGGACTGGAAGGCACCTGCAAAATTTACTTTAATCCTTATTTTCAGTCATTCATTCATTTTTTTAAAAATTAAAAAAAAAAAAAAGAAAAAAAAAGCTTCATATTCTCTGTACAGAATTGGGAGTTTTATATTGAACCATATGTGAAAAAGATATCTAGTGTTAATATATGCAAACAACTTTATTTAGATATAGATTTTTTTTAATTAGTATTTGCAATGTCTTGGAAAGAGGATTGAGGATCCTGCCAGTTCTTAACAAAAAGAGCAGATTTTCTAAACAGACAAACACACTCTGTTTTATAAACTGTGAACTGAAAACTGCATACAAGGAATGCTTTTGCTCACAATCAAATTACTGGTAATTTATCACATTTCTACAGCTAACTAAATTTCTTTTTCTAATTTTTTTTTGCATCTTCTGCTTCACTCTTAAAGCAACAGAGAAAAGAAATGAGCCACAGAGTCTTGACGTGGATTAATGCATTGGTGTAGGAAGTTGGCAAACTTTTAAACTGCTTGAAAGCTCTTTTCTTCCAATCAGACTGGATTGGCAGCCCATGAACCAAGGACACACTAAGGACAGCGATTAGAAAAGCGTCAGGAATTATGATTCAGAGAGGTGAATCACCAGCAGCTCCCCTGGGGGGTGGATTTGGGATAAGCAGACCCAAACTGCAGCCCCATGCCAGATTACACAACCCTGGGCATCAAGCATAGGATCATTTACTTGGAGACAGAACTCAGGTCCTCGTTCCCAATCCTCTCCCGGCGGAACAGCACAAGGCGCCTGCTGCTCTCGCTGGGTTTGTTTCCACTTGCAGCCTGAGGTTTCTCCTGCCCAAAGCCCACACACCAGCACAGCCCCGCTGCCAAGCACGCGATGGAGCCCTGGCATGGAAGCTGGACTTGATCTTCTCAAGAGCTGTTTGTTATTCAACAGCCACAGATCAGCCAGCTTCACTCTGACTTCACACGGGAGGAGCAGCACTGCTGTGCTTTAATCCTGGTGTCCTCCACTCTTTCCATTCTAGACATTACCTTTAGACAGAACAGGCTTTGAGCTTGCCCAACAGTTAAAGATCAAGCAAAAGCACATCCCAAACTCAGCACTAGGCCAAATAATCTGCAACGTTTTCAGAAAGTTCATTTTGTCCCATGGGAAGCTCTAAGACGCATTTTTATGAGGGTGCTTTGAATCAGGGGTGTGCAAACAGAGAGAAATTCTGCAGTCCATATTTGAAGACAGGCAATGGCTTTTTTTGCTCAAGTAGGAACAGCGGAATTTGGCCTGCAGTGCTTCATCCAAGCAGCCCTCTGATCTCATGACTAAGTGCATGCAGAGCAGTGGGGGCGGTGGGGAGGAAGAGATGCAGGAAGATGGAGCTCTTCTAGTAAACATCTGAGCTGTCTGGATTCAAGGCTGTGCTATTAAAATGAAGCCACTGCTGGTTTCCCAGTATCTTTCCCTCTGTTTATCTCAGTTGCCATGGCTCTCACTTGAATCATCTGCACAAATTGTATACACATGTCTCGGGCCACATTATTTCCACTCGCTCCACAGCTCCAGATCAACTTTCACTCACCTGGCAGCTACTCATGCCAAGCAGTGTCATCGTGGCCAGTGATGGAGCACTGCTTCACAGACACCCCCAGGCTGGAAAACAATGGCAGTTATTTCAAAAAGGCTGATTAATATTTCAGGAATTGCAGAAAAGGAAAAGAACTCAGAAAAAAAGGCCTCATGCTATCCTTCATGACCTGGGTTCCAAGAGAGTTGAGTCTCCAGTGTTGACACAACCAAGAGCCCTTCTGGGGCAGCTGGAGCAGGCCAGCTTGGAGCTGCTGGAGCTGCTCCCCTGCTCCTCCAGTGTATGAGCGAGATTGAAAGGAATGAAGTCAAAATTCATGTCCCTGGCACATCAAGCTATCTAAATAATTCAGTATATTGTCCTCTGGCTATGGTTCTGTGCTATGGGTCCCAAACTAATTACTTACATCATCCAAAACTAGGTACCAGGCTAGTGAAAGAGGGTCAGACCCTTGGTGCTGCTAATCCACAGCTCTCAGAAATACACTGTATTCTGTTGGAAACTTGGAGCTTAACAATGTAACCCTAAAGCATCCTACACCTGCCGTAAGAAAGGTGTATTTTCTGAGTGTTTCTCTTTGCATCAGAGAATTTACAGAAGGGAACCATGCCCTGCCTTAAACACAGAGCATAAAAAAGCAAGCTCTACCAATTGTGCTGTGTCAAAATCGTGAATATTGACGATTTCTGCCCCTTTCTCCCACTTCCATCCTCTCCAGACCATTAAGAATCAGAAGGTGAGAGCTGACACTGTCTGAAAGCAGCAGCTGAGGCAGCACTGCAGACAGGATTCTCTGCCCAGACAGAGGATCTGCTGCTGCTGGAGACAGAAGGCTTAGAGAGACTGCTGTCCTCCTGTGTCAGAGACAGACAGCAGACACCACCCGGACAGGCTGCTGCAGCTCAGGTTGCACCAAAACAAGTATCCCTCAGAATTTGTCTTGGGAATGACTTTTTGTCTGGAACTGAGAGATGGAAAAAAGATGGAAACATAAGGGGATTGCTGTCATGGCTCCAAAATCCAGATTTCTCCTGCTCACCTGCCCTCAGCTAAGGGAAATCTTGCTCACCCAGCCAGTGATGTGCAAGTACCTGCAGTCCCTGGTCACACAGCTCAGAAACAGCTCTGGGGTATCATGATGCTGAAAATGGAAAATCATTTTCTGTAACAACAATGCTCCCACCATGGGAATTTAAGAAACAAGCAAAATACAATAAGGAAACTTTCACTGTAATGTTTAATCAAAACTTTTTATTCCAAGTTTGCATTAGGTGAGGAGCAGGCCCAATGTCAAAAATCTCTCTGTTGCCTTCAGCAACCCCATTAAATGGGTTTATTCTAGAGGAAATTAGCCTTTACCTTTTTTTTTTTTTTTCCCCTATCTGGTTTTTTTTTCCCCTATCTTTTTTTTTTTTTTTTATCCCTATCTGGGATATAGCTGCAAATTAATAAAAGAACCACTAAAAGGGACATGGTTTAGTTGTGGCCTTGGCAGTGCAGGGTTAATGGCTGCACTTGATCTTGGAGGGCTTTTCCAACCTCAACTATTCCATAATTCTGTGAAAAGCACCAGTGCTTTGACTTTACCAGGTACCTCCACAGTTCTGCACTGAACTGAACACAACACAAATTATCTCACTTTGCAGCACACCAGAACTCAGAACCCAAGAAAATTGATCCCAAATTATTGAGATTACTGATTTGCTTCAGGACTATAGCTACTAGAAAGGTTCTCCTGGCACCAGCAGCATGAAATCCACTAAAATAGCTTAATACTAGATGGGTTCATGAATGTTTCAACAGGCAAAGTGTTGCCATAGAGTAACACAAAAAGAGCAAACAATTTTTTATTTTATTCTACTGCTCTGACTTTCTGGGAACATTTTGCCAAATTTGAAGGGAAAGAGAAGATAAAGTGGAATGATTTAATGAAGATGTTCTGTAGTTAGTCCAGTACAACATAAGTGCTCGTCTGACCAGCTTCTACTATGCAGGAAGATTGACAGATGAGCTTTCCCTGCTTCTCCCTCTATTCCTGGATTAAATTTGGCTGCAAGTTATTAGATATGGACCAGCTACCACACAGACACTACACAGGAAACCGGCCTGAAACATATTTTCTTCACTTGAAAAAAGTCTAGCTAACAGATTCACTGTCTAGAATAAATTAGCAAAAATCTCACCAGCACCAGGATTGTGCTTTTCCATGGAAAGATGAGCAGCATGGTCTGAACAGCCTTTAAGAGGCTGTTCACAAGGTGTGAACGTGTGGATATGTGTCACCCCTGGTGACAACCTGAGACACATTGCAGTGGTGGACACCTGCCATTTACTGTGTCTGACTGCTCCAGAAAGTCCTACCAGCAGGTGATATTGCAGGGAGTGATTTAATGAGAAGTGATAACCTGGTATTCAGAGCAAACTGACATTGAGGAGCTGAATCCCTGCACTCTACTTCACATGCAAATAAATCCCTATAGTCCAGCCTTCTTTACTCTGAGATTTGCTGTGGAGAAACACACACTGGTCAGTTGAACTCAAACCTTCCCTTTAGTGGTGATGATTTTATTTTAGAAGACTGTCACCAAGTGGCAGAGCTCTGAACGGCTGCACAAGGTCAGCAGAGCTGCAAACACACCATCAGCTGGAGCAAGACAACCAAAAATCCACTGTCCCAAGACATCTCAGCACACTGAGGGAAATGTTTGCATAGATCGCACAACTAAACTAAAATAAGCCATGGGAAAAAAAAATTGTCACAGAAGGAAACTTCAAATACTGTGAGGTTTGTTCTGCCAGTAAAAAAAACTGGTAGATTCAGTTTCTGATCCTTTCCTTTGAAGCACAAAAATCACTGACAACAAAGCCTGATGACACTGTTTCATGTGAAACAGCCACCTTGGGGGCTGTAAAACAAAAAGAAGGAAAGACACAGCCTCCCAATTGAATCTGCAGTTTGAGTCAAAATGCAATGTTTTATACCTGACATGAAGTGATACAAGTTATTTTTAACTATTATACTTAGTGTTTTCCCAAAGCACTACAAAAAGGCAATTTTTAAGAGTACATACATCTACGCAAAGCAGGCATTTGAGGATTCATCTATTAATCAAGCTGGAGCCTGGCTGGTGAAGCTGTTAGCAAACTGCATTACCACTGCACCCACGGGGATGGGAGACTCCTCAGCTGCATCAGGCACCTTGTGATCCATACAGAAGTACAGGATTGATTTGTTTCATCCCATACCTGTAAGTAGCCATCTGCACTATAACAGTAGCCAGGCTGTTATTTTTGTTCCTCCTCCAAGCAAAATGTCACAGTTCCTCTTTTAAATTGCTCCCAAGCTTAATTAATTTGAAGATGTTGATTTCTCTACATGTAACTGAAGGTGAGTAAAGACAGGGAAGGGCATTGCCAGGAACCACCAAGATTTACATCAACAACAACAACAACCAATCTTTCTGGGTTACTGCTTATATACAAACTATATCCAGGGAGCAGAGACCATCAGAGTACAATGATGGAGCACGTGATATCCAAGTAGTCTCTTGACAACTGTCAGTGCTTCAGAAAGAGCTTTGATGCACCATCATTAAAGCCACATCATCTCTCCAGGTCTAAACTTGCAGTAAATCATAGAATATTCTGAATTGGAAGGGCCCCATAAGGGTCAACAAGCTTGGAACAATGCTTGGAAATAATTTAGGCTACCTGTGCCTGCTTTCCTGTTATGAACTCACCTTCTAGTTTATTTGGGAAGTAAACCAAGTGAATTTACATGAAATTTTCTTTGCAGTCTCTATTCATTACTCAGATATCCAAAACAGTGTTAAAGATCTGCAAAGATTTTCAAGAGTAAATTTAAGGTAGTGACTCTTTTGCAATCCTCCCAGGACATAGCTGATGTTTACTTAGGCCTGCTATAGGGTTTTCTCTTCAATCAACAAAGGTTCCTGTCTCTCAGAATTTACAGAAGTGTGACAGATTTCCATCTTCTGTTCCAGGCTGGCAGGCCCAGCTGCAATGGGCCTGGATTCACCAGCTGCCCACAAAAGAATTGCTCTGAACAGTACAAAGAGAAGACAGTGCCACATTTCCCCTGCAACTGGCAGTGTAGTTAAAAACAGCATCACCTGAGAGAGGAAAACATCAAATCTGCAAAGGGGAGTCTCTGCACTTCTGCTGTAGCAGCACAATGCAGTGAAAACCACAGCCTGCCAGGCTGAGCCTGGTGGTTGTTACAGCACAGCACAGCTTCATGGCAGGGCTGAAAACAGCTCCATTTAGCTGTCCCTTGGCTGCTTCCAGCACCAGTTGGCTGTCCCAGCCACAGGGAACCCATCAGACCCACACTCACACTCCAGGGCACTGACACAGACAGGGACATCTGCGGATTTGGGAGGTTGGGAGCACTGAGGAACCCAGCTTGTCCCACAGAACCCACAAAACAATGAATCCACTTTACTAATTGCTCTACTCTAGATCCCAAAAATGATGCAAAAGAAACAGCTGCCAGCCACTCCCTAAAATAACCCATCATTTCCACCATCCTTCTTGTCTCTCTCAAAAAAATAAATCCTTCTGCCATAGCAAACTGATCTGGAAGCTTTACAGCTCCTGGAGGAAATCTTGCCTCATGCCTAGAGACCTTTAGAAAAGCACTAGCAGCAGAATAAATTATTTACAGTACTATTTCTGACAATACCATCTCCATAAATGATACAAGATTGAAGGGATAAAAAAATGTGTGCATGTGGCATAGGGCCCAAAGATGTATCTAATAGAAATATTGATTAACTAGATTTCTAGACTCTGTAAACAGTCTGATGAAAACAGAAACTGCAAGTAAGTGGATTTTTTTTTTTTTCCTTTACTGTAAAGTAGGACAAAGCAATCACTTCACCTGTTCAAACTAAGCCAAATTAAATTGTTTTTGGACATTTACAAAATTATTTTCTCTTTAAAGCAATCCAATCTCCAAGTTATTTACCTGATTCTAATTCATGACTTATTCCATTTCCCCAGAATAACTCAGTCAGTTGAGGCTTCTGGCTTGAAGCAAGGTTCCTGCTGTTTACTTAGGTTTTCCAGCTGGGTTGAATGATATGCAAAGAGGTCTGAGGACTTGCTGGAGGTTGTATAGAGAGGAAAGTCAGTTGGCTCCGCTGGCGTAATAGCCCCGCACTTTTACAGCTCCCAGGACTTTGCTCTAAGCACCAGGCTAACCTTCTCATCAAAAGATACTAAATCTGTTCTCAACATTTCAAACATTCCCCGGTTCTTAGGAAAAGGCATTTCCCTCCATAATGAGTTTGAAGCAACCCTGCTAAAGGGCACGATGAAAATCTGAAAGCACTAAGTGCACATGCTCACAATTAGAAGATTCAGTGGAAACTGCCAATGTGGAGTTTTCCATTTTCAACAGCAGAATTTCAAACTTACTTAGGCAAGCAATATAAAAGAAAGGAAACTGCAGGGGATGTTTAAATAGAGCTTGCCTAAATATTTTGTTTAAAGGAACTATTTTCATTTTGGCTAGAATTTATAGGGTGAAACATCCCAGGCACTCCATAATGGCCATCAGCCTTCAATTCATCCCAGGCTGGATTCCCTGCACAACCAAGGACAATCCAATGCATTCCCTGAGGCCTCTGATCCTGCAGAACCACAAGGAAGGTAGCAACTCACCCCTACAATTCCACTCTCTGTGGATAAAGTGCTCTGCTAAGCAGGGCTCTGAAGCATTGGATGGGCTGCAGAGCTTTTGATTTGTGATGTTTGGTGGTGTTGTCCCAGAGACACCAACCACTGGAAGAGCAATTCACCTCTCTTGTGCTACTGCCAATGTGCTTGACATAAACAACCCCCTCTGAAACACTGACAAGACAAAAGCAAGGGCTGTAAACTCCTATTTGAACACAGCACTGATACTAAGAGAGACTAACTAACAATGATATTTTGAAGAAAAGGCATTTTGCTAGTAATTCAACACCCACTCTCAACCATTACAATCTATTCTCCAAGAACTGCAGGGCCCTCCAGCAAAAGACCTTCCACTTCATCATTTCACCCCAACAGGCCTCCTGCCCTTCAACATTTATACTTCTGCCATCTAAAACCCACTTATTTTCACTTTCAAGCTCTTCAAGTTCATGCCCTGATGTTCCTCAGCTCCTCTTCTCTTCCATCCCAGAATAATTCAGGCAATTGTACTTCTGAGATCTGCTCTGCCAGCTCAGCTGTTCTAAAGCCCTCTGGCTCCAGTGTGGCTCCTCAGCCCTTTCCTTTTCTCCTCCACTGCACCAATGTTGCATCAGCTCCCATTTCTCAGTTTAGTATTCTTTAAACTTTCTTCTTCATTTCAACCTTCACAGTTTATTCTCTTTATTTTCTCCCAGTGTTCCTCACTCTATTCTCCTAGTGGACATCTCCAATTAAACCTTAATTATATCTCGTACCCGCAGCTGTTCTCAGGCTGATGAGCACACTCTAGAAGAAAACCCAAGGCAAAAGGTCTTGCCTGTTAGACACTTTGCTATAATCCAAAGGTCACACGTACAGACACATAACCCAGTAATTTACACTTACTCCAGCATTACAGATTTCTTTTTCTGTTTAAATTACTTTGGAAGAGGTTACCCTATCCTTAACAAGGTTAAGTATCTTTGTATGGTGAAGACTACACATGTCTAAAGCTTGTGTTGCTGGGACAGCAGTGCTGGCTGCCTGGTTTAGCACATCAGTCACAGGATGAGTCTTTTCTAGGTGCCACCACTCCTGTCACATCATGCCTGCTGTGCCATGGTGGGCTCAGACCCTGAGCTGGTCTCTAGGCTCCAGGCACACAGTCAAGCAGGCCTCACCTCTGGCTCTGGGGTTACCGTGGTTCTCCAGCCTGGCCATGAACCAGCCAGGACAGGGGGTGGGGATGGAGAAGCCAAGTTATGCCAGGAATGAGCCTGGGGAATGCAGCAGAGGTCACATTGCAGAGCGGGTACCGACACATGCCACTCGTTCCAGCCCGCAGCTCCCTGGAACTCCTGGATGAAGGGCTCTCCCAAAGCCTGGGAAACTGGCAGTGGGCGATGACCTGCACCCACTGGATCCTCATCCTGCTTAGCATATGACAAATACAATAAGATGCATTAAGTCAAGTCTTTGCTCTACCCAGCACATGATGTGATTGGCAGAATAACCTTTTTTCCCCCTCTAATTCTGCTGATAGTACGTAATTCTGTTCATCCCTTTAGCCTTAGCCAAATATTTATGTCAGGCTGGGAAAAAAATGCCAGGCACAGAGCAGAAGGCGGAGGGAAAGCAATCTAGAAAAGGCTTATAAACCAATTTCAGTGCATAAAGAACTTGCTTCTGCGCAGTCATACTCAGATTAACAATCAGGTCCCTGTGCTGGCCATTCCTTTTTTTAATTAACCTTCAACAGGTTGAACAGCCCAAGACAACGTTATTAGATGATCAATAAACCGAGGTGCTAATTCCATACCCACAACGTGAATGTTTTCCTGGGTTAGGATAAAACCTCAGTTATTTGTTAGACACAGCAACTGCCTGCGAGTGGGGGGCAGATGGACCCTAAAGTACTAATGATCCCACACACTCATGGATACTCCAGCCTGCCTGAATTGCATTCAATTCTTCAGTCACTGCTGCTCCCAGGCAGGGATCTAACACATACATCACGTCTAACACTTACCCGGTTCTGGATGAATGGGAAAATTCATTATTCATTTAATTCTATGTAACAGGCAAATGGCCCAAGCATCAGCAGAGTGCCCCAATGCTGTGCCAACACAGATGAGGAACAGCTTCTCTCTGATGCAAAGGGCTCAGCGCTGTAGCTCTTGGGGTAAGAATATGCCATCATCTTCTTAGGAGATTCAAAAGCAAAGCCATAAATTATTTTCTAATTATTTAGCAGTGAACAAAGGCAAAATGGGCCTGCTGTGTCGCAACTCTTCCAAAGGCACACGTGAATAAACAGGACTGCTGGAAGCCTAACAAACTGACAGCCCTTCCCAGGGAACACAAAGAGGAATGTTTGCCTAAACACTGTCTTTCAGCAAGACTGTAATCAAAGGAAAAAAAACATGTATGATAAGAAAGATTCCTGGTGGTTCTGGCACAGTGATTATTCTCTACGTAATTGGGAAAGTTTGGAAACACTTGACTATGCTGTTCTGATGGCATGCTTTCAAAAAAACACTAAAAAAATCAAATGGAGTAGTTGAAATAGCAAACAAGGCCCCAGACTAGTTACTAAACCAAAGCACTACAGATTGACAGGAGAAAAACCCCACACATTTCTTCCCATTTTCTGCACTATGAATGAAGAGATAATGGAAGCCTGTACAGAGATACCTGGTATTAGCCTGTCTCTGCAGGACATGGGTATAACTATCACAAGTTGAAATAATCAACTTGCTTTTATGGAGGAGTCAAACAAAAGGGCAGAGAGGGGAGCTCCAGCTGCACATCTCAGCAGGGACAGGACTGGGCAATGTGACATGGTCAGGTATTGTGGCCTGAGCACTGGCCCTCCTGTGAGGAGCCCAGGAGGTCTGTACTTGATGGCTTTGAAACTGATCCATAAGCTCTACTAGGTCTGCAGGACTTCAAAGAGGCAGAAGGATCATGGAAACAGGAAAAACAACCAGGAAGAGCGATAATATCAGTCAAAACAAGTGAGTAACAGAAAGAGAGGAGGATAAACTGGCCTTCTCCCTCCTAGAGAAGCTGGAAGATCTTGGTGAAAAGCTTCTTAGAACTATGAGAGCATCATTTCAAAATGCTACCAAAAGACAACAACTCCTGAGAAAAGCATATTCTCCTCACAAGAAGATGAGTCCAATCAAAATTGCTCCTGAAAACCCACAGATGGTGGGGCACTCCTGTACTGCCCATCAGCTCTCCCAAGGGACAGCTGCCTCCAGGGAAAGGATTTACCTTGGTACAAATCACCTGAGCAAGGGAAAGGCAGCACAGCCTATGCACACAGGGTTTAGGGTTAAATGCAAATTAATAATGTTTATCTGAACTAGGCCAGAGGCAGCTGTGGGATATAATGAGATTGTGATGGAAAGAAATACACAGCCTGAACTTCTAAGTCACAAAACTGAGCTAAGCCAACAATTCATTAGTTAATTTTTCTAAAACTGGTGGGGGAGGGAGGGGGGATGAATTTCTGCTGGAATGTGATCTAGATCACTCAGCAGGTATTTCTCAGATGCACAGGAAATAAAACATCCTGCAAGGCACTATTAATGTTTGTTATGTAGGTCTGTTATAACACCGTTTATCACTGGCTGTCCTCAACAGGCTGAATTAGCCTGGAGTTTTCCAGAAAACAAAATGTGTGGGTACACAGCCTGAAGGGTTTCTCCCCAGGCCATTGCTCCAGGCTGGCACTCTGCAGACTGACACCCACAAAGCCCCCAGAATGTCTCCATGTGCAAGAGTATATCAGTGAAAGGAAAAGAAATGCATAACCCCTTTCATCAGTCATGTCGACAAATCAGAAATAACTCAAGATATCTTAATTACAAAGCCCAAAATTCATTTTCGTGGCTCTCTGGGAGTTGTTGGAAGGGAATCAATCCTTCAAGAGAAAGAAATGAGCTGGTTCAGGTTCTTGGTGATGTTAAAGGGGCCACAAATGCTGATTTTAAGTCGATAAAAACATTTTAATTAATCATTCCTAAGTATAATTTTTTATTTCTACTGTGTTACTTTATTTTTAAAATGTTTGCTGTCCTGCAACAACTGAAATAAAGAGATCACCCCGAATTTTCCCACCAGCCCTCAAGTAGATATCTCAAACCACACACTCTGAGTCATTAAAGCAACAGTCACAGCACATTTAAGAACTCCTTGCATAAAAGCCCTATTGAAGTCAGTTCTGCAGGGGGGCCCTGCATGTTGACATGACCCAGGCAAACGTGTCTTCCCCTGGCCTGAAATGGAGAGGTTTGGCATAAAAAGGTGTTTTGTCCAGGAGGGAGAGAAACCTCCCACCCAAAACACACCTCTCACAAACAGCTCTGTAACAGCAGCGCTTTAAGGCATTCACAGAGTGGAACAGCCATAGGAAAACCTCCTCAAGCCTCCCCAGAGCAAAGAGGGATTCCACCAGGCACCCAGGAAAGAGCTAATATAAGCTGTAAAACTAATTTCAGCTTCAAAAAGGGAGTCAGCTCCTCTCTATCTCTCTAACTGAGCAGGAGAGCAAGCCACAGGGACAGGAGAGGAAACCTGCTCTTGTCCTCTCCCAGAAAAAGGTAGTGACATGATGGCAGAGCATTTCTATCAGCTCCCCAGACTGCCAGAGCACCATTCATCAGGAGAATGGACCAGGAGAACAATCAGAAATCCATTAGCAAGCTGCCTCTCCGCCTGAACTCCTGATCAAATATCACAGCGCTGAATGGCTTCTGTTGCTCGAGTGGACAGAAGGAGCAGGGAATTGTTCCAAGGTGATAAAGATATTATTACAATTTTTAGCTTATATTAGCATGAGGGCAACCATTTGCAATCTACTTTGTGCCTTTAAGCAAGTTTCTCAAATGCAGGACAAAAGCTCCCAGAGTAATTAAAATGGAAAGAGATCTCCTCCAGTATCACCAACTGGCACCACAAGGAGAGCAGTGGGGGAAAAGGAAAAGCTGGAGGTGGAGGGTTGTGATCAGTGCTTTTACTGCCTCTATCCAGCAGCCAGAGCTCAACTAGGAAATACTGCAAACTTGCAAGAAAATTGCAAGAATTACCAACACTGCTATTTACTAGCAGGGGAGTGACCCCACAGGAATAAATCAGCTCATCTGCAGCATTTCACCCTGCTCTTCTGCAGGTACAGTTCTACTCAAAGTAATACTTCATTGTCCACCTATCACAGCAGGAGACACAGCCAAAAACAATCTGATCAAAATCTACAGGAGTTACTTCTTCCCTCAGATGAAGGGTGATGAGACCATTTAAAAAGCAATGCAAATAACCAGGTTCATAAATACGTTTATCCATTAAGGAGTCTGCACCATGTCTCTGCAATGTTATTTACGTGTCTGAAAGCTGTTATCTGTGCTATTATCCAGCACAGAGACTAGAAAAAGATATTCTGAGTGTATTAGCAGCATATTGAAATGATTTGTGCAGATTCCTTCCATTCAGATATTGTTGATGCTTGAAATATAATGAGGGGTCTTAGACAGGAAACTTGCACATGTACTATAAGCAGGGAAAAAGCAATAATTAAAAAAAAATTAGGAATTCTCCAGTGCAAACATTTCCAACTGCAAGCTGATTCTCATTATCTTTCATCTGCCAGAAAAACAAATTAAAATATCAATCAAATGTAGTGATCCAGGTAAAAGTCTTAAACTGCATCTTTGGTTCAATAACAGCAATTATTGTGTCACTGTTCTCAACTCGTTGAGCTCCTCAAATGAGATCAGAAATGACTGCAGAAAAAAACCCAACAACACAAAATCTCAAAAAAAAAAATCTGTCATCCACAAGACCTGAATTACATTTGAACAATGACATTTTTGTCTCCAAAACAGGTAAGAGCAAAATGAAAATAAGGTTGTCAGCACCACCATTATGAAATGTTAGCCATAAAAACTGCTACTGTAGACTTTTCATTTGCTTTATTTACTAGGATTTTTCTTTTTTTTTCAAGAGAGAATCAGTCTGAAGCTTTGAAGTGTGTGAAAACAAAGTGTCAGTATCAGATCCTGGAGGAGGAAAGGATGCTGAACACGGCTGAGAGACACTTACTGTGACACTGGCAAGCCCACCGTGGGTACAATGTTTGTTTTACACCAGGGTATGGAGCTATCATGAGTTACACACAGGAGTAGATCTTAAAGCTCTGCTTGTTTTCCACCAAGACAAGAAGAAATGCATATCCAGCAAAAGAGCACTTGGATCCACAAGAGCCCCAGGCAATTTTCCTTCATCTGCATGGATCAGACCATAAACATAAAAATTAAAATACTGACAAATAATGGAAAGTACTAGAATTAATGGCAAAACTCTACCTGTAACATGCATCTCCAGGTCTATCTGTAGTCCTGGTGCTTTACAAGTTGAGATTTCCTAAGGAAATTCCCTACAGCAATGCCTCCAATACTGTCTTTATCCGGGAAAAGCCACTTTGGAGTATTCAGACTCTGATCTCTCCTATGCCAACTGTCAGCTGAGCATGAATGAACTTTAAAACAATAGTTAAGAACCAATGGAGGAGGGGTAATTTCCTTACTGGTACAAGGTCTGTGTTTTCCCCGTAGCCCATCCTGGCAGGGATCAGCCATCACAGGCATCCAAGGACTCTGGTGTGGCTGCTACCAGATGAGATGAGCTATTAGTTATGGCCCAGTTCCTACAGGACAGATGTCCTCCCTGCTGTCCATAAGCACAGCCATCAGCCTTGCTGACAGCATCAGCAGCTGGGGAAGTGGGGTAGGACACACTAAAATGCCCTTTCTCTCCCTAAACCGCCCAGAACCCTTCCCTCAGGCACCACAGCCACACTCTCACTGTCACTGCCTGTAGGTCTTCAGGGACTCTTCTGCCAGGGGTTTCAAACTGACACCTTTTGTAGTGCTATGTTCATGTAAATAAGTAGTTTTTCTAAGAACAAATTAGTTGAGCATATTCTCTGAAGTTATTTCATTTGTTTTTGCTCCTGTTCATTTATTCCAATCTGCTGCACCTTCCCTTGGAGAGGTTATTAAACGTTCTGCTAATGGGCGCCAGCACTCGTTTAATTCTTCCTAATGAATGTATGAGTGAGTAGCGGAAGCTATTATGTAGGGCTTAATAAAGGGCGGGAAGGAATTTCCTAAAATTTATTGCCACAGGCTGCTGCTTGAAGATAAAATAAATGGTAATTGCTTGGAACAGGAAAGAGGAGGATGATAAAATGTCCCCAGACATGAGGTAAAAAAAATACCAAATGCTGCGAACCAAAATCTCAAAGCCCGAAGGATCATGAAGATGGCCTCCTCCAGCTTTAGCTTTCTGATAATCCTTAAGACTTTTCCTTTGAATATGGATGCTGAAGGATGAACTCGATCTCAGCTGGAATGGTTATTTTATGACACAGAAAAGACATATATTTTTAAAAAAGGCATTAATTCAGAGTGCATCTTATGAAAATGATACTTGAAGGAAAGAGACAATGTAGAGGAAATGGAAGGACAATGTTTCTGGACTATTGAGTCCAGCAATACAATCTTCCCTAAAATATAGGCTTTGCAGAATGAAGGAGACACAGATAACATTTTGCTACAATTATGTTCCTTCCTTCCCATTGCTGTGTTGGTCAGGGTTCATGGAAGAAGAGAAATTGCTTAGACGTGAACCTGTGCATTGTTTGCTCAATTTCTGCGACTGTTTGTTAAAAGAGATAAAAATCTGCAGGCTGGATGAGAAGAAGTGTCTGAACTGGAAGTCCCAAGGGTCTGTCCTGCTCCAAAGTGCTGCAATCACACCAACAACCTCCCAGCAAGCTCCAGGTCAGGCCTCAACAACTGGTGAGAACAAAGTGGAAATCTAAGCCCCATCCCCTGTAATTGCAATGCAGAAGAAAAACACAGGTTTTCAAAACAAAGCTTCTTGTTATAACTCACAACAGCCTCCTGTCCACATAATCCTTCAGGCTTCGTTCAGACAGCGTGATCCAGTCATACAGATGAGTTTGGCTAAAAGCTTTGATCCATCTCCTCAAGAAAGCTGAAAAGCCAGTTTCCCAAGAACATGTCTGATTTTCTGATTCCAGTGAGCTCTTGGAGGTAGTAGATTGCACCTTAGAGACTGCAAAAGTGTTCTCTACCATCAGGCTGTTGAGGAGTTACACCAACTCACATGTTTAATTACAGAAGCAGTGATCAATAGCTCATGGGTCACAGGCTGTGGTGGGAGAGGAGAGCAGGGATGTCAGGGATGTCTGGATGTCACCTTATCCAAATGCCACCAGCCTTTCAAGTCCAGCTGTCCCATAAAGGACACTGCCAGTCTCTAAGGACCGTCCTCCCAAAACACACAAGAAGGAACAACTATAGAAAATGCCAAAATATCAATTTGAGTGGGCAAAGCAGCCATCTCCCTTTACTCAAAGGGGCAGAAATAAAGAAATACTATTTTCAATAGCAAGCTAATATATCCAAGAACTTAAAAGCTGACCTGAGAAGAAAAACAAGATTAGGTTTGCTCTTTTTTGCTGCTTTGGGCAGACAAAGCCCCTCTCTGAAAACCACCATTTTTCATGCCAGCTTTGACCATCTTAAAACCAGGAAAAAAGAGGATAAAATCCAATTTTTCTTTCTTAAATCCTTGGCAGGTCACCTGCAGGAGCAGGCCAAAAGCTTTTCTAGCAGGCAGTAAGAAATTATTACTTCCTTTCTAAACAAGGATTTCAGTTGCTTCAGCTCAACAGCAGGATTTCCATAGTCTTACACAATACAAAGCAATCACTCAACCTTGCAAGAGCATCCAATTTGAAAATGGACAGCTATTTCTTCAAGAGAAAAAGCGACAATTTGATAGAGACAAAGAAAGCAAACAACAAACAACACCAAAATAATCAAAACAAATAAAAATAAACAGCTTTAGCACACTGGAAGACAAAAGGTGAGCACTGACAAGATGAGTGTGAAATACCAGGGATATACAACACAGATTCTCAAGGATCAAATTTGGGTGGCTATAGGATAGGCATCTACTAGAGGCATTATCCAGGAAGAATTTAATCTTTTCCCCACTCCAAAGAATAAATCAAAACCAAATAAACTTGTATAGTATTCCATGTTGGTATCAGTACCTGTATGAAAGGCAGAGCTTCCCATTTAAACCAGCAAACACAAACTACTCCATCTCTGAGGACCTTCAAACACTTCCACACTTTCAACCCTCTTCCCCTCTTATGAAGAAATCTTATTACTGATTTATATGGGTTATAGAGCAAGAAGTTGCAGGTTTATGATAATAAAGAACATAGATAAAGGATCTGGTTTTGACTTGGGAATAATCCAAGCAGGTACTTAACTATCTGTGATGCTGTTCCCTGCTACAAGGAATAACGCAGGATTTCATCTGCCTCAGCACCAATGCATCCCTGGAATCACTGCCTACACACACCTCAATTACCCAGCCTGAAAATATACATTTTATTATCCATGGACAACCCCAACAGGGAGGAGAAATTATTGAAAAAAATTTCAGTTATTCTTTGCAACATAACACTGATGCCAGGTGCAAAGAAAAAGCTGCTTTTCTCTCTGTATTATTTGGTCTGCTTTTGGTAGCACATGGCTACTGTGTGCAAGGGCCAGATGTGGAAGGAAAAGTGGAGGTGGCACAAGGAAAAGCAGGATCCAAAGTCCCTGTTGCAGTTTATCTGTGGTCTCATAGTAACAGGAGCTCTGTCACCCAGGCTGGCTTGCAGCTACCCCCGCAGCAGGACGTGGCAGAAGAGCCCTGGAGAAGCCATGAACATTTCCATGGCTCTACTCCCCCATCCCTGTTACCTGCTTTTACTTGTGCATCTCATAAAACACCCCCAGGCCAACTCCTGGCAAGGCCAGCTCCTCAAGCCAAAGATTTATAAAACATCCCAGGTATGATCCCAGGCTAAAAGCAATTCCCTCACCATAGCCGCAAACCTTGGATGCTCAAACTGACGTGTCAGGCTCTGAAATCAAGAGTCAGGGCAGGGAATTTGTACTCCAGACGAGCTGGAAGTGCTGCATGGCACAAGGAGGTGAATTCCAGCACCCCTGGCTGCTGTTTGGAGCTGTATTCACACAGCTCATCCCCACCACGACATGAAGTCAAGGTGTAGGTGAACTGACAGAACTTCTCAGCAAAAGCTCTCTCACAGACCTCCTCCTCTATCCCTTTTCTGCCTAAAGTATTGCACTCAGATTGGCATTTTAAATGCCCTTTTTGATGGGGAGAAAGGCATAAGGGGAACCGTCCAACATACTCTAATCCAATTTCTTGTAGTCTAAAGAAATCCATTTGTTCAGCTTTGCATTCGGCATCCTTGTGATACTAATTTTTAACAGCACTGCTTATTTGGATCCATTTTCAATAAATCAGAATTTGATTACAAGTCAGGAATGCACCCTGCAATTACCTTTTGAGTGTGAGTCCTCTCAGGTAAGACCTTACCCTCCAGAGGAGGCTGCAGAGCTCCCCTCGACTCATCCCTTATGGACACCTCCACATGGCTGACCATGGATACAAACAGAACACACTGCAGTAAGATAAAGAGAACTCAAATCCAAGTCTGATTGTGCAAGGCTGTAGTAAAGAGGTCTTGGAGTAGAAGATAGCACCTTTACGTGCACAGGGTTAGTCTTACTCCTAAAAATTTCAGAAGTTAGTACATTTTTAAAATTCAGCTGCTAGCAATTCCAATTTGAGAACCATAAAAAGTACTGTATTAATAATTGAAATGTAAAATGCCTGCTTGATTCACTCCATCCCTCAGTCCCCCTCCCTAAAGGGCTTGTTTGCCTTAGGGGAGCATTTCACAAGCAGCACATCAACTTTCTGAAATACAACTTCAGCAGATGAAAGCCTCATAACCACAGAAGAGCCACCTTCCTTCCAAAACTGGAATTTAAAAAACCATGACATCCATGGAGCAATTTAAAGGCAGAATGGCCAAGATATTTCAGCCCAAGCAAGCACTTTGGCTAGCACACGGTGTAGTTATTTCACAAGTGGCTGACTGGTGATCTCCCCATTTCAGCCACAACATCCACCTTTTATCTCCCGGCAAAGTTGTGCCACAGCCGCCGTGACTCAGGGCACGGGGGTGACGAGGCACCCTCAGCACCAGGTGATTCAAGACTGTCCATGGCCATGAAATGAGTCTCATTCCAGAGGCTCCACATCATCTGCTCCCCAGTCCTGCTGAAACCCACCGCTTCCTAATTTGGGAACACTGCTGATGACAGCGATGGCTGAGCTGGAAAGCGACTGCTCTGTTGGTGCCTGTGATTTTCACCTCCATGTTTTTAATGCCTCTGTAGTTAGGCAAGACTAAATGATGTGGACACTGCCACCACAATGCAATACTCACTTTTCTGGGGAAAAGTAGCCCAAGTTAACAAATTAGAACTAAAACACCTCACTTGATTTGTGCCGCTTATTCCTGTGAGTGGAATGCAAATGTTTCGAGTTAACATTTCATGGTTCTTTGAATCCTTACCTGATAATAAATGCAACACTGATCTATTTTCATTTAAGGTTTTTCAAATCCTGTGTTTTTAACCACCATTACAAAGCCACGCTGCTGCTCAGTGAAGTTCACGATTCCTCTCAGGAGAGGTCGGCTTATCAACACTGCAGCAGGTCTTCAATGAAATGTCATGTGTTGCCTTTGCTTTGCAGAGGAAAAACTGCAGTCACCAAGATGATTATATTAGCATTTCAAGCTAGCATTTGCCTCCAAAAATCCAACCTTTATTATTCTAATTCTTCTTTTTTTCTTGGCTTTAAATATTACCTGCTTAAGAGGTAGCTCAGTACATTTTGCAAACCAGCCACAGCCCTCAGGATTTGGCCCTCTCCAGACCTGCTGCTGCAGCAAGTCCAGAATTAACTCCCAGATTATGTCTCCAAATTGTATTTCACAAGCACAACAACCCACACCACATCTGGTGGTGTACCTGTGGTCATGAAAAGCCTTTTTTAACCCGCTTTTCAGCAAGAGCAAGGTAAAATCCACCAGCAGTTTTCACAGGGAGGGCTAAATTAGACTGACATTTCCCCAACACATTTTTTTTCCTAATGACATGGAATTTGAAAGGTTGAGCAACACTTACACTGTCTTATGTGATCACCTCATAACAATAATTACTACTTAATACCTGGAACATGATAGCACCTTGACATCCAACCCTCTGCGTGGAAGGCACTATTTGGACATAACAGACAATCTGCAGAGCCCAGGGAAATTACAGCTTCTATATGAACATCAACAGTATCAAATGATGGGAAGAGCTTTGTCTTCCCTCCAGCACATTTCCTGTAAAGGACATCTATTTTCTATTAAACAGCTGAGAAAAAAAAAGAATGTATACAGCAAACACGTTTAGTGCAATCCATCAATAAATCTTTTAAGAAGTAACAGTTTGATTGCACAGACTTTTAAATGCAGCTTCTTATCCATCCAGCTAAATATATTAAAGAAGAAATAACAGCTTGGCATTTATTCAAAACTTTTCATTTAAGCTTTCCTAAGTTATTTGCAAACATGAGGTGTAGCCAGACAACAATAGCTCTAATAGCTGTTCCAGTTATTCAGGATAAAATGGGACGTAGTTTTTAAATTAACATTATGTGTTGTCAGATTTATATCAGGAATGAAAAGAACTTAGAGCAAATAAATAAAAATAAAACCCCATTCTCACATACATATTTATAGCTTAAACTATTTTGCTAGATATACTAAATCTTCTTCATTCTTTTAAATTCTCCCACCCAAAAGAGATTTGAATAAAATGGAGTATTATTAAATTGCAGCTTTGCTTTTGTAACCATTGTTATGACTTCATAACAATTTAACTCCACAATTAGCTCTGTGAGAGCAATTCTGACATTCAGATAACAACAACTGTGTAAATAAGGGTCACAGGCTGAATTTGTTTCCAGATATTCCCTGAGCATCCCTGCCATAAAAAGCTCATTTTCACACATGTTGAACTCAATGCTACAAGAGGATTTACCAAATCAATTTCTATACTGAGAAGAATCTAATATTTAATATTAGGAAAGTATTTATATTTTTAAAAAGTCAGTGCATCATAACAAAAGTAGAGGAATTAGATCAAATGCAGAAGACATCAATAAGTGAAAAGAAATGCAGAACTGAAGTATTTCTTTTCTTTTTTAAACAAAGAAAGGGCTGAAATGGAGCTTGAGGAGATGAGGGAGCAAGATTTTCCCATTAACAGTGAAAGCAAACATCACCTACCAACCTTTTTTTCATCAGGAAGCAAGCACACAAAGATTACAGGTTCTAATAGCATCTAAAAAGACTTGGCAGCCACCATTTCTGAAATTCGAAGTTGTCACTTCTGACCCTGGTTCTCACCATTAAACTTTGACTCATTTCCAAGACAATTCTCACTGCGGGGACTGTTTTAATCAGAGCAAGTTAGTCAAGAGTCACAGAAGACATCTGGTGGCCAGTGCACCAAATGACAATTTCATTTGCTTTACACCTTTGTAATAAAGCTTAAATTTTATTTAAGTAAATGTTTTTTAACACTTTAAGTTAATTAAATAATTTCATTCACAAAAACACAAGTGAAAACAGTTGTGTTTACTGCATTACAGCCCTGTGATAACCCTCTGTAGTCAGGCCAGGAACTGAGAACTTGGGAACAGCCCTTCACCAGGTATGTTAAATGAGGCAGAACCCAACAAGCAGCCTTTGAATTTGGGCAACTTGAACACGAATGACAGAGCAAACATTTCCTGAAAGCCCAAGGAATTTCCTATTTAAAGTTTCCATGTCCTTATCCCACTACCATTCACACATTCAGCCTCTGGAAAAACAACCTTGTTTATTCTGGGAACACACACAATAAAAAGGTCATGAAAGAGCCATCAGTTCCCCCAGGTGTGGAGTGGCAGGAGATCAGCTCACTGGGGTCACTAACAAACCTGACAGAGCTCATGTGAGTGTGTTTTGGATTCTGGATGCACAGAGCAAGGGAAATCTCCTCCTCTACAGCATCAGCATGATGGGAAACACAGGGAACATGTCCAGGTCACTCTGTACTTCCAACAGAGATGGACACTGGACAGGGAACAAACAGCAGGTCAGAGAACTGGGGAATCCTGTCCTCCAGCAAGCCTTGCCATCCAAAACTCAGGCATTTAACAGGCAGCAGAGGATGTAATTCAATAATGTAATTCAATATACTCTTCATCACACATTATTCCCAGTTTCTGACGCCATCACTCCCTCTTTGATGCAAATATGAATTGCAAACCACAGCAGAGGAAGGTTCAGCATTTTACTATTTTATGAGCTCTAAGGAGAGACTGGACCAAACAACATTTGCTGCTGCTCAGACAGCACTTCAAAGAGGAATCTATAGAGAAGCAGACTGGACACAGCTCAGGCCCTGGGAAGACGTGGCAGGAATAAGGTAGGAACTGAAGTCAGCCAAAATGATAAATGCACCAAAATGCCTTAGAAAAGCAGCACTAATGGATAAGCAGCTTCTCAAGGCAGGCAACATGTAGCAATATTGATTCTTTAATACACACAATGAAACCAAAGTCTTAATGATTAATAATCTGTTGTGAAACTCTATTCATTAGGTAAAAACAGTGCTCAGAGATGACACAACATAAATCAGGCAGTCTCCTCACTCATGAAAGAATGATGAGCTTGCTCGCATCCATGTAAATTAGCAACAATCACTCTGCATAAAAGCAAGCTCCTGCTTTTCACAACCCAGCTGGTAACAGCCAGGAAAAAATGCTGGGGAAAAAGAAAACACTCACAAACCCCCTAAATCTAATTTCAACACTAATTTCAGAAAGTACTTAAGTAAAAACTAAAGCAAGCTGGTATTCAGGACACACTTGCCTCGGCATTACAAGGAGATGTGTAGAAAGGGACTCCTCCCAGAGTACAACACACCATTTTAGCAGAATTATATCACATTTTGCCACAAGTGTAATGAAACTTCCAGCCATCTCACAAAAAATTATGCTTAATATCTAAGTGCAACACTAGCATTAAACAGACATTTAAAGAAAGACCAAAGTTAAGAGCTAAGTAAGAACTAATTTAGTTAAGAACTAAGGAAAGGCATTGACTTAGGTAGCTTTACTCACTAAAATTGAACATGCATTACCTTTTTGCCCAAGATTCCTCCTTAAACCAATTAAATGGACGCTCTGGAAAGGAGATTAATAACCTCTACAGATTGTTTAGATTGATCTTCAATCAACATAGAGCAGAGTAAGAGCTGACTGATAAAAAAGTCATGGATGCAAAGAAGCAAGAGTCTCTCTTGCTTCTGCTGGAACTACTCTGGATGTTCCTACAGCACAGGACTTCTGGGACTCACAGCAGACCTTTTATAAGGAGACTACTTCCCACAAGAATAGCTCAGCTCTGTTCTGAACTGACAGAATGATGCTGGGTGCAGACACTGGTGCTCCTCACACGGCTCTTCAACAGACACTGCAGAGAGAAGGCAGCTCCTTCCCCCGCCAAAGAAAAAGGAAAGCAAAGTCCATGTGCAAAAATACCCCAGAAGGTCACCAGTGTTTCAAACACTTCTTTCAGTCTTTTCAAATGCAAATCAGAGTGTTTTATACAGCTGAAAGAGGTGGCACCTGCAACACACCCAATGTCCACCCACACAGTGCCACAGCCAGGTTTTAAATTTTATAGGGCAGATCAAGTACACTGATGGAGCTGCAGGGATGTCCTGGCAATGCTGAAACACTCCAAACAAGGCCCAGAACTCACTGCAGGATGCTATGAACCTTCACTGAACACAACACCGGTATCAGATGGGTGTTAAGAGCTGGACTAACTCCTGCAGCTCTGCATGCCCACTGCCTGGTGTCAGCTAAGAGTGTTCCTGACCTGGCACCTGCCACGGCACTGGTTACAGTCCCATCCACACCAGGGCTATTAAAACACTTTCCCAATGATTTCTTGTCTGCTTTATCACAGTTCCTACAAGCACAGCTGGAAACACATCCCTGTTGTTCCAAGGCACAACCCAACAGCATCCCCACCCTGAAGTGAGAGTCAACAAGACAAGGCTTTCCAAGGCCATTTTCACCTTTCTGCACCCTCATGATTTGCCACATGCCACAGAGCCTGACACTGAGAGCACCAGGGATGCAACTCGGGACTCTCAATGCTCAGCAACGGGACTGTGTCAACTCCTCACTTTCAAGCTTAAAATTCAAACTTTTTAATGTAAAATACTGTGAGTTTGATGGTAAATGTTGAAGTGTGCTGAAAGAGATGATAGCCTACAAGGAAAGATTTCTATGCTAATACCCTACAGCTTTCTCTTGCTTCCCTATCCTGATTTCCTACCGTAGCCTTCCTATTAAAATTTGTAAATAAGAATGCAGAACTAGCATAATCTGCTAATGCAAGTCTGGCATACGAGCAACTGCTACCTATTTGTCATGAAGGAGCTCAAGAGCTTAAATATGGCAAGTTATCAAAGATTACTCAGTGCACAAAACAGAACTGCTTTTGCCCAGGAAAGGGATTAGTCTTTCTCCATCATCATCATCATCCACCTTGGCCTGTGGAAAAGCAGTTTAAAAAGTCTTAGGTCTCTTTCCAAACATACTCCAACCATAGATCAAGTTTTGTGGAAGAGCTTCTTAGCAAAACCCAGTGGTATTTGATAATTGGAGCAGTAAAAAATACAGCAAGTGTTTTTTATGATGAAAAGGGATACAGTCAGAAGCAGCAAACAAATCTGCATTCAGTATGCAGCAGATGTCAGCATTAACCAGGCTAATACTGAGGCACAGTGAAGTTGGATACATAGGCAATGATCCCAAAAGCTGGGGATAAGTCTTTCCTAATAGAGATGGAAATTGAAATTTGGGAGCTGCCAAATCTCCGACCTTTGTCAGTTCAGAATGAAAACCTGAAATACTGAAGGCAGACTCTAAAAAATGAATTCCAATTAGGACAGTGCTAATGACCCAACTTCAGGTGAATGGTCTAAAGTGGAGTCAGGAGTAGTAAAGCAGTTTCTCTGAAGTCTCAGGTTTTGCAGCTGGTGAAGCAGAGACAGAGTATAAAAATGCCCTGAGGTACAATGGAAAGAGATAAATGCAGGGGTTTTAAGTACAGGGGTTTGAAGAAACAGTTCTACTATGGAAGGAGTCTCATTTAAATAATTTCCATGTATGGACAATTGACTGTCTAACAAATGTATATTGCATATAAGGAAGACATATTGAGCTCATCTGTAGGATAAAGGATAATGAGTACAAAAATCAGACCTTGAAGATAATCTTGTACCAAAACCTTCCACGACCCCAGGTTGCTCCAAGCCCCATCCAACCTGGCCATGGACACTTCCAGGGATCCCAGGGCAGCCACAGTTTCCCTGAGCAACCTGTGCCAGGGCCTCCCTACTCTCACAGGGAAGAATTTCTTCTGTACATCTAACCTACCCTCAGTCAGTTTGAAGCCATTCCCTGAGTCCTGTCACTCCAGACCCTTTCCAAAGTCCTTCTCCAGCTCTCTTGGAGCCCATTTAGGCACTGGAAGGAGCTCTGAGGTCTCCCTGGAGCCACCTCTGAGTGAAACACCCCCAGCTCTCCCAGCTGGCTCCAGAGCAGAGGGGCTCTAGCCCTTGGAGCACCTCCATGGCCTCCTCTGGACTCTTTCCAACAGCTCTGTGTGTCCTTCCCATGCTGAAGACAGCACTGCAGGTCAGGTCTCAGCACAGAGGAGTACTGGGGGGAGAATCTGCCCCCCTGCCCCACTGCACACACTGTGGGATGAGCCCAGGATATGCTTAGAACTGATTATAATGTCATTTATTAATTTTCGCAATTCAAGTACTTGAAACATGAAACTTAACAGCATAAAACAAGATAGATTATTAAACATAAAGACCCTTAAAATTTATTTTTAATCAATAATAAAGGAAATGGAACTTTTAATTGTTGGGATTTTTCCTCACAGTGAACTGTATAGGGCACATCTCCAACTGGAAGCTGTGGCAAGCTGGTGCTATAGATCCATTTTGCACAATTGCTTCCTAATTATAGCAGTAAAACTTTCAGCACCCTTGTAAGAAGAATTCAGATCTAATATGACAGAGACTGTAGTTGGCTGACTTCAACTATATTCAGCACTAAATGTATAAGAAAAATGGATCCAGTTCTGCAGTTTATCTCTCTTTACAGTGAGGTAAACAGCTCATTTAAGCTTCCCTATCACTCACCTGCTGGAAGAGAAACTCTAAGACTGCATTTTATCTTACTAAGAAAGACTATGAAAAGGCCATTTTTGACTGAGTGCTTTATCAATCTCTTCCTCATCTCAACATCATTACATGTATGTAATGATTGGAGTTCATTTTTTAAGCCTTCAAGTGCTGCTTTTGCTTGGAGATACTGTTCTACCAACATGCTTCAGGGGATCTGCTCATCATTCAGCACAGCACCACCTCCAAGAGACAGAGAAGGTGTGGTGTTTGCCAATTGCTCCAGTTAACTCCTGCCAACTCTGGGATCAGAGCTGAGCCCTCTGAGAACATACCTTTCTTTTCAGAAGTTTGAGTTTTGCTGAAATTAACATTCTGGAAAGGCGTAAGATACACTCGTGTGCAAATTTCAAGGTGCAGGGATAGAGTCTTTCCCCTTAACCATCTACTGACCACACCTTTTTCTCAGCTGGATATCCCCAAAAAGCAGTGACTACAGACTCATTTCTCACCAAGAAAAGCAGAGAAAAAGAAGAAAACTTTGCCTTTATAATTCCTCTCAAGTTCAAGCTTGCAAGCAAACTGTGAGCTAGAGTAATCTGCAGCAGGGTGAAATTTGTAAAATCCCAGCAAGGGCTACTCTTGCTGCCCAGGGTAACGACACAAGCATGAACTCCAGCTTGTGAAACTCCCTCTGTGGGGAAAGTAACAGCACAAAGAGAGAAGCCCAAAACTTGCCCATAGATTATTTTTTTCCCCTTAAGGCACTCCTCAATTGTCAGCTCATGACAAAATTTAGAGGTTTTCTGCATTATTCTCACAGAACATTTGAGCACCAGCAGAGCTGATTTCTGGCCAGTTGCCTCCTTGGCTTTTCAGAAGCCTCTCGATGTGTTGCTTTGGGTGCTACGGAGAGTGCGATGACCGAGAAATGGAATTACTTTCCTGAAAGTTATTTTGCCTTACACTGTTAGTATCTGATATTATTCACTAACCCTTTCAGCCAAAATCTGATACTTCTGAAGCAATCCAGATCTTCCACTAAATGCCTCCTGAATGAGCTTCAGCAGAAGTTCACGGGTAATGGTGCCACCAAAACAGCACCATGAATATCTTTATAAAAACACAACCCTAAAAGGAGAGCCCTGCTACCAGAAGTTCCACTTCTTTTGTCTCCTTTATCATGGCCTTTAATATACAAGAACTTCAGACAAGCACATTTAAGAATTCACCTGTCTCTAGGGGGTTAAGTGGCCCACCATGGAATTTCTCCTTAAGTATTTCTTAATTATGAAAAGCCAGAAACATGATTTTCCTGGGACAAACTAGTTCCCACAGTGCAACAGAGAAACCAGATACAGTGATTAGTATTTAGAAGAAACTCTGTAATGGCAATGAAAGGGAAACATGCAAACATTTAAGCCCTGAAAAAACACCAATCTTATTTCTGTGAACTACAGCCCATGGTACAATCACTGAATAGGACTAAAGGTATTAAATACTGATCTGTTCATTAATTATAAAGTATGTCAGTCTATGTATTTGAAAGGCAAATTATTGAAAGGAAAAGGAAGAACTTTTTAAATGAACTTTGTTCCCTCTTAATTTGTTCAGGTTTTTAATATGGCATTTTTCAGGACAGAAGCAGCCCAAACTCAGAAGAAAGCTAAATAAACAACGGTGGTACTGCCTTCTACTGCCAGGACTTGGAAGAACCTTTTCATCCACTCAAAGGAAGAAACTTTTCCTCATGTGTATAAGCAAGGCCAATCTTTTGCAGTTCTCTTAACAGGCATCCTAGCTCTGATGTCCTCTTTCAAGTTTATTCTTTTCTAAATCAGGACACCAAGGTCTCTCGTGGACATATGGCACAGGGACATTAGAGATGCCATTTTTCCTCCTGAATGTGTTGGGATCTGCTGACCTCAGGTCACACTGGCAAGAAGTTACCATCTGCTTATTGCTGTTAGATGATCAAAAAAGAACGTTTCTGGCTTTTCTGCTGCAGCAAAACACCAAAGGGACTAAGACTATTGTATTGCTTGCAGCAAGTGGTCTGGCTGTGTCTCATCTGACCTTGAAACTCTATCCAAAGCAGTAAAAGCAGGAAACAAACTGGGGGTGAAGAAGTGGGCATATCACAGGACAGAAAGCAAGGAAAAATCCAACAGCAAGTTTAACATCAGAGGGCCAAGTTAGCCCTGATATTCTCTAACCTTCCCTTAATTACCTCAAGTTTCTTCAGTGCAGAAACATTGTATGGGAAAATAAAACACTGAAGTAACCCAAAACAGTATTTCAGCAGAGCAGTACCAAACACGGGATCTCTGCCTGTTTGTTGAACGCTGCAGAGAATTTCTTGGGCCCTTCTAAAAACACAGAATGAGAAAAAGTTTGAAATCAAAGCCCTTAGAAAGAAAGACCAAATCAAAACTTTTCTTCTAACTAGATTGTGTTCTCAGACAAAGCAAATATATCAATTTTTAGTTATATGAAGATTGCAGATGCAATTTTGTTTTGTTCACAGATAAACTTCCTCTATATGACAAAACGGTTGCAGAAGCTTTGTCAAAATCACATTCTCCAGCCAAAGACAGCGGCCAGCAGCACGTCATCTCAAAGAACATTAGAATTTTTAAAGTGTTGTGCAAAAACAAGGATTACCCCAAAGAGTTTAAGCACAACAATGCATTTCTGCACCTCACTTCTGTAGAAATGCCTTTAGTTTACAGTTTCTTTGGTTTTGGGGTTTGTTGGTTTGGTTTTTGTTGTTTAATGAAGAATTTGATGTAGTCACCAAAGCTACATCTGAGTCCTACTGAGACTTTCATCTGGCTTCTTTCCTGAGATTCTGAACTCCCCACATACTTTGCAGAATCCCAGCAAGTGACAGAGTTGCTCTACCCCAAACTTTTGGCCTTAAGCACTTCAATCCATCACAGCACAGGACGAAGGTTTAACCAGCTGTGAGAAACCACCAAGCAAAGGTGCTCCAAACGCACCAAGAAACTCTTTTCACAACAGCAGTAAGTCCATAAACTTTCCAAAATAAGGGGTTTGGGTTTTTTTCCCTTCCAAGTAGCAAAGTCCCTTCGGAAAAGGTAATTAAAGAATACCTGTCCCTGACCACAGCTTCACCACTGGCTGAGGCTGGTCTGTACTAAAAAAGGATCAGACACTTTCCCAGACTGCAAACCAGAACATAACCAAGGCAGAAATGAGAAACTTTTACAATGTTAAGAAGTTACTTCCTTTGCATTTCACCTTTAAGTGTACAATAACCTCTCCTCAGATTTCAAGCAATCTGACCCAATTATTTTCTTAATAAACAATCACAGAAGATTTACATTAAGCAGCAAGACTACAAGAAAGAAAACAAGACTTCCATAAAGTACATGTCTGTATCTGCTCCATGCTCTTGAATAAATCCATATTGCAGCTAGCTCAGCAAACCAAAATTCAACCAAATACCAATAGAAACTTCTCACCATGTTCCACAAAGACATTGCAGTGTGGGCCCACATGCCTCGATGACTCCTTCTTCCCTGCTCCTTTGATGAAGTGCAGGGCAGGCAGACTTGGCCTCCTTTGGTCCCCAAGAACTTTTCCAGGCTGTTGCCCCATAAAGTAACTATGGGCAGCCTTTCCCAGGACGAGAAGTTTTCGAAGAAGTCTGTGATCCCTGATCTTCCAGGCTGGGAAGGAGTTTTGAAGGAGAAGGTATTCAGGTGGGTGCACTGGCTGCACTCACAGTGGGGATAAAGTCACTTGAGGTGAATTAAGACAAATTCCTCCAATGCTCCTGAAGACAGCAACAAGGTTCCTTAGGTGTCTTTATGAAAAAAAAAACAAAAACCAAAACCAAAAAAAACCAAAACAACAAACGAGTAGAAGTTCTAATCGCTCAGGAATGACCAAGCATTACCTAAGTTTCAGGTTGCCATATGCAGTGTGTCTTCCACCGGGTAAAGGAGAATTAGTTCATCTCACAAGCAAGAAACCACACATGGGCTCACCCAGGGCAGGAAACAGCCATTCCCACCACTACTAGTGTCAAGGTTTCTTTTTTTTCCTCCTTTTCTTTTGCATAGCATTGAGTTAGCAAAGGCCAAAGAGCCACGGATTTGGCTTCAAGTATCGCTGAAGTCCAGCAGGGTCAGGTGCAGTGGAACCATGTCAGCCCTCCAGGCGAAGCAGGAGCAGCTCCGGGCGGGCTCCGCACGCTCCTTGGGGGATGGGACGGGGGCTCCTCGGTCACCGGGCTTCGGCTCCTTCCACCGCCGCTACCTCGGGGCCGGGGGGCCCGGCGGGGCCATGGCGGCGTCGGAGCAGCGCTGGGGCGGCCGGGCCGGCGCCCCGTGCCCGCTGCTTCAGGCGGAGCTGGGAGCGGAGCTGCGAGGCCGGGGAGCTCCGGGAGGCCGGTTCCTGCCCAGCAGCCGGGCCAGGGCAGGCGGGGGGGACCGCGCCGGCCGCATCCCCGGGCGGGCGGGCGGCGGGAGCGGGGCCGGGCGGGCGGAGCGGGGCGAGGGGCCGCGGGTACCCCGGAGCTGCGGGACTGGCGGGGGGCGGCGGAGGCGGCGAGGGAGATCCCGGAACCCCCGGGCCGGCGGGCGGGCGGTCACATCCCCTTCCGGCCCCTCCTCCTCCACCGCCCCCGCCTCCCGCCCCGCGCTGCCCGATCCCGGCCCCGCTCCCGCTCAGGGACCGGCCGGGCGGGGAGAAGCCTGTGAGGAGCTTGGCCGGCAGGGCGAGTGGGGGATCCTCCCTTCACTCGGTCCCGGTGAGGCACATCTGGAGTGCTGTGCCCAGTGCTGGGCTCCTCAGGAGGAGATGGGCAAGGAGCTGCTGGAGAGGGTCCTGCGGAGGCCACAGGGAGGATCTGGGGGCTGCAGCACCTCTCTGATGAGGAGACACTGCGGGAGCTGGGCCGGGTATGTCTGGAGAAGGGGAGGCTGAGGGGGGATCTCAGCAATCCATGGAAATATCTCCCTGCTGAGTCCGAGGATGGTGTCAGACTTTCTTCAGTGCCCGGTGACAGGATGAGGAGCAATGGCCATAAACTAAAAGACAAAAAGTTTCTCCTCAACATGAGGAAGAACTTCTTTAGGTTGAGGGTGGCAGAGCTCTGGAACAGGTGCCCAGGGAGGGCGTGGAGTCTCCCACTCTGGAGACATTCCAAACCCACCTGGGCACCTTCCTATGTCACCTGCTCCAGGTGTGTTAAACAGGATGATCTCCGGAGATCCCTTCCAACCCCAAATAATCTGTGATTTTATGAAAAAAACCTGTGAAAAGGCCTCAAAAAGCTCATGTGAAATCCTTCACCTCTTTAGAAGGGCTGCAGATCTGACTGCAGGGGTCTCAGAGCCTCTAGCCAGCTCTGGACTCTGGATGCTTGCAGAGATGGCAGGGAAGAAGAGATCTTTACTGGATCAGCTGTGTGCACAGCCAGGAATCTGTCACCCTTTGCCTGCACAAAGGACTTCACTTCTTTAGGAATGCTCTCAGCATACACAGAACTTGATACCAAAACCAGCTATAGAGGCCAGTGACAATTGAAAAAATATTTTATTGATCTATTTTTGTGCACCATTTGGTACAAAGATGGAGTTAAACCCCTGAATTCTTCGGCAGGCACTGAGAGTTCCCTGAGCTGAAGAGCAGACCGTGGTGCTGAAGATATTTAGTTTTTCATACATTCTCCAGTTCACCTTGGGGATAGAAGAGGGTCAAGGCAGCAGCTTGAGGTCAGGGTGTTTTGGTCAAAGGTCTGTGGTTGCTCCCACTCGACAACAGGAGAACACACAATTGCAATTCTGTGCTGTAGCCTCCTGCTTAGGGAAACCATCTGGACACAGAGCAGCTTGTTTATACTGACTCCTCCCTTGTGACAAATCCAAACACACTCTGTGTCTCCTATGCCATATTCAAGGTCTCTGGCAGACCTGAATTTTTTGTCTTCTAACAATAGCATCCAAAATGTAGCACTTCATACAGCCCTGTGGGATCCTCCATCTCTGCTGTGCCAGGCTGCTGCTACATCACTAATTCTTAGTCAGGAGACTGAGCTCAAACCATTTCTATTGGATTTCTCCATCAATGGCTCAATTTGCAGGTATTGTGGCTGGTTGTGCTGCACACACACCCACACAGGAGAGAGAAATTCTGCTACATCGTGCTGAGACAAATCCAGAGTCACATCTCTTGAACTCTGCAGAATTTCTCCAGGTTTATCTCAGTAATAGAGATCAGCTTCTCACCAAGGTGATATAACCCTCGCTCTGCTCCCATGGATTGAAGGAAAGTGAGGAAATGAAGCTGTCAGCACAGGCCAAGCAGCCCAAGAGAAATTCGTTACAAAACCCAATACCAACCATTCTTCACAGGAAGTCACTCTCTTCTGGGTGTGACTGGAGCATCCTGGATAATCTCTCCTACCACAGCAGTGCTGAAGCACAGTAAACTCCAGAAGACAACCATGGGTCCACAATAGTCAGAAAAACCTTCACCAAATTAAGCAAAAGTAATTGCAAATATGCAAGACCTCATAGAATCACAGATCTGTGCAGATGATTGCACTTACTTTTTATTTAACAGACCAGATGAGTTTATCATTCAGGCCAACAGGCAGCTTTTCCTTCTGATGCTGTGCAATTGTAGGCAGCAGTGGGACGGGTTCTTTGCCAGCAATTCCCAGCCTCCCCACTCAGCAGTTTCTCCAAAGCATTTCCTGTTTCCCAGAGCACTGCTGTAGTTAATGTGGGACAACACACAGGCAGATGAGTCAGCTGGTCACTCCCAAATGTCATAGTGAGATACCTGCCTTCTTCCCCTTCCTCAAGGGTATTACATTTTCTGCTCCCAACCCTGCTGCCAGTTCTTGTGAACATGTTAAACTTGGAAGTTGCCCAGTAAATTCAGAAATTGTTAGAGAAGACACAGACAGAAAAGTTGTGGGAATACAGAATAAGTTAAAAAAAACCCAAAACTAGAGTGTTTTTTCAATCAAACCCACTTACATACTACCATTTATTTTTTTCCTAAGAGATACTTCAGTACTTTTTCTGTTTACCTCCCATTAAGTGTGGGTTCTCACCCAACAGTTGCAGTGACGCTTTCTCCATAACAATATCTTAAAAGCTTCAACCTCTTCACCAAATAATAAAACTTAGCATGTTAATTAACAGTCCTCAGGAACCTGAGAACCATTTCAAGATGTCTCTAATCTCAGTGGGATTTCAGTCTCTTCTCAGGTCTGTGCAAAGCTTTTTATTTGTACCACTCTCAGCTGAACAGCAAAACTGTGCACGGATGGTACAGAAGTAATGCAATAAGCAGCAGTAATTGGATTAATAACCCATTAGCACAAATTTTAAATCTCAGTGGTTATTCCTAGGAGTAAAGGAATTCTTCCTATTAGTGCATGAACACTGGCACCAAGAAACAAGAAAATTCTTTTTGCAGATGATGGATGTGCTCTCATTCCTACAGGCAACACAGCAGCAAGGGAACTAGTTACCAACTCCACTTCTGAGTACAACTGCACCATGTATCAACCCTGGAGTAAGCAGCACAGGAGGTGCTATAGCTGCTTTACAAACAGTGTCAGACACTGGTGAACAAAGAAATCGGGTTGGTCTGAGCTGTTTTAATGCCTGCATGGGCTTTTTAGTTCCTTGTATAAAAATGAACACTCACTGGGTTTTTGTCATCCTGCTTTCAACTACTGTTTTGGGGTTTTTTTCTTAAACCAGAGAAGCCATAGTTTCTTCCTTTTCACCCTTCCTGCTTAGAAGATTTTCTCCAGCAAAATCCTACAGACTGTTTGAAGAATTTACAGGGACACTGCTGTTGCTGGCTGGTTGTTACCTGCTGGTTTGCAGAGTTGTGCTGGATGTGGTTGCAGGAACAGCCAGCAATGACCTTGCTGAAGCCTTTTTACAGAATTTAGGTCTTGGAACAGCACTGGCTGAATGTGCATGGTCACAGGGGAAAATGCTGAGACCTTTGGTTCCCTCCCATCAGAGAGATCCACAACCAAACCTCACCAGATGGTTCTCTTCTTGGGTTTAAAACCAAAAGTGCCAGGTATTCAGGAAAAAGGGAACTGAATGAGTCACATGCTTCCCCCATTTTTAACACATCGTTAATGTCAAAATATCAGGGACCCTGCAGCAAGGAGGAGGAATCAGAAAGCTCAGAGCTGAAGCAGTCCAGATCTTGAGCTGTTTATTTTAGCAGAAATCCCTGAATCTCCCCTTGTGGTAATAAGCTGCTAAACTACAGCAATTGGGTAAGGGGGGAAAAGAAAAGTACTTTTCTAAGTAATAGATGCAGACTGTTAAAGCTTTTTTAGCCTTTTTGAAACAGTTTTGTCCATGCAGGTATGTGTTATGTGGCCACCAGAAGCCTCATGGAGACCTGAAATTGTCACCATTAAGCCTTGGTTTTCAATTCTCCCCAGTCATCTTGAGGATGTGATTGTTTCAACACTTACTAGGGAATCCTCTAAAAACTCAGCAATTCCCAGGTCACATCTGGAACATTCCAGCGATACCCCCAGCAAGTTCAGTACTATTTTCAGAGGCAGCACGGGCAGCTGTGCAGCAACAGAATGGATTAGCCATGTCCTTGCTTGTCCTTAGCCCCGCTATGCTTTAGGATTTGGGCAGCAGCGCTGGTGGCAGCCATCCAGGCCCTGCTGTTTGGCAGGGCAGCGTGGCGGAGCTGCTGGCCAAGGGACGTGCCACAAACACGATCCAAAGGTGCCATCTAGTGCCTGCTAGGGACCACAGGGAAAGCAGCTCGAGCTGGAGGGACAGCAACAAAAGGAATTTCTACTTCCCAGGAAAATACAGAGCAAAGAATTTTCCCTTGTGCCTGAGGTGAGAGTGCGAACTTGTAATGTGCAATTGGATTCAGGAACAATTGGGGCAGATGTTTTATCATCCTTTCTAAAAATTACAGTGCTGCGGTGCAAGGATAGATTTGCAATATACATAGGTAGAAAACATCTATAATAAAACAGCTCAATTACAGCACCTGGAGCTGAGAGGATTCTCCAGAGAAAGCATCACATTCTGAGAGAACGTGACTGACTGCCTGCCAACACCTGGCTCAAAATGTCCACCTCTAACCACTGTCACTGGAGTCACCTCTGCTTGACTCACCTCTCCAAGGCATCCTGCAGGGAGGCAATGCTTGGAAAGCTACTGGGAACACCAGGAATCCTTACAGAAGAACCTGTAAGGGCTGAAGAGGAAGGTCAAATCCTGCTGGGATGAAGGGCAGCAGCTGAAGGGGAGATAAGACATTAACATAACTTGTAACCATTCCAAGTGTCCTGGCACAAGGAAACTTGAGCCAACCACAGCTCTCAAGCTAGACTAAAAACAAGCCAATGCACACACTGCTGAAGGACTGATTTGTTTCAAAAAATTTATTGAAATGTAAAATACTTAATACAAAATCATATTGGTGCCTCCTCAGAAGAGGCATTAAAAAAAAAAAGACCAGCAGGATAACACAAACCAGGACACTGCATGTCCACAGCTCCTGGCTCATATGGACAGTGACAGCCACATCCCATCTCATACCCCTGAGATATTCAAGCCATGAACAGCCAGACCCAAACTGTGGTTAGCAAGGGTGTGGATACTCCTGTTCTCTAAACACATGTGCCTGGAAAAATGAGGACTCTCAGGGGATAGACTGGCAGATCTGTATCACAAGTAAATTAAAATCCAAATCACCTTCTGGGGAGAGAGAAACATCACAAAACATATCCCTTCCTCTCTGTCATTCTGCACAAAGTTCTGGGGCACTAGATACAGCAACAGGTGCTAGGAGACATGTCCCAGTTGCATCTGCATCTTTATAAAGGTCAGATACCAATTTTTCAGGCCGTTGCATTAAAAGGCCATTGTACTTAAGTACTACTTTGTATTAAAAGGACACAGGAGATATCCTAATAGTGAGGAATTTCAGTGGTTTCTGAAGTGTGGAATGAATGTTGGGAACTAGAACACTGAAAAAACATAATACTGAGACTCAAAGCTGCCATGCTGGGATTTCAAATGACTGCTTCTGGCCATATGCTCTATCCCTCCAAATCCAGCAACCTCTGTCGAGCTTCCAGAATGATCTCCTCTGTCACCTCTGGTTTCAGAATGTCCTTGATCTGCAGTGGAAAGAAGACCAATATGAGCACCAGGAATCAACTGCTGTTTTTGCACTCTGTGGGGAAACAAAGCTCCCTGACACATGACACTGACCAGCAAGGAAGTTCAGAGGGTTGTGGTAAAAAAAGACCTATGGCAGAGGCAGTGGGTCCAAGGCAAAATTAACTTTGCCAGTTGGGAATTCTTACAGAGACGAGAGGAAATCGAAGAAGAGGATACTAACCCTCCTTATCTTCCTTCAAGGACACACACTGTATTTGGGAAGGGCAGAAATGATTTAAACACAGTAATAGTTCAAATTAATACCTCATTGAGAATGAAAGCAGAAGACAATTCAGATCTCATTTATTTATGGGAAGAGAATTGCCCATGATTGTGCTGGCAGGAATCACAGTGAAAAGCTGTACAGCAAGAGGTCAAAGGCTGCTGGAGGCAGCCTTCCAGCAGTGGATACAGACATGAGACTGCACTCTGTACAATACATGACATTTACTTTTTCATTGCTTCATAAAATGCACTGTACGCTCATACAATACCAAATTTAACACTGTTTTCACAGGAATTAAGGGTCCATAATCCCAGCAAGGGATACACAACATCTATCAAAAAAGGGACTGATCTCTCTGTAGGAATAGCTAGACTTTGCCAGAGGCAGAACCCTTCAAATTATCCCTGAAATTGTGCAAGGCAACTTACGTTATGCAGAAGGTGAGAGTTTGTACTGTCACTTACTACAGGATGTTTTGGTAAGCTGAAAGGAAACTCTGACTTCAGCAGCAACTGATGCAGCCCTTCTGTTCCCTCCCCTCAGTGTGGAATAAACACTACTGGTTCCTATACCTGATGAGGAAGGGATGCTTCATAGCAATACAGGATGCTGGTGTCAAAGAGCATCATCTTGTGAGTAGCCAGAGCCACAATGCAGTTTCGGAGCCGTGAGATCACCTCCCGGTCAGACAAGGGAACTGGCTGAGGAAGGACAGAGGAAAAGGGATGAATGCAGAGGGAAATAAGTAAAAAAGCCTTGCTGTGAACCTATTACAAGATCCTGAGAGTCTCAGGTTACTCACGTGCCTCTGAATATGTCAGACTGAAAACCATCACTGGTAGAAGAAGGCTCACCTTCCCTGAACACTCACCTCCAAGTTGGCAGTGTAGCCTCCAGCCTCGTCATCCTTCTGCTCCGGAGTTGGGTAGATCCAGATGAAGCCATTGTTGCCGAGGATCACGGATGCACCACAGGGCAGGTCGTGGAAATGAGTCTTCTGGCGTTTCACAAGGGAGGGAGAGACCTGAACCAGCACACCCTGGCCAAGCTGGAGAACAGACCATGAGGCTCAGCATGAGAGAGATCATAAGCCACCACAGATAACACCAAGTCACTGACTCACACTCCATTCCTGGCCTAGGAACAACTCTGTTGTAACATCTTTTCCTGTGAAACAGTGAATATAAAACCTGCCTGCCTCTGGGAGTGCTGGGAGGATTAGTTAATGCATCCCTTTGAAGATGAAGAATACTCTAAGTGCTTAGCACGAATGTTAATAATATCTTGATTGTAACTACACATCAACCATCCCTGCAGAAAAATGAGGAGTCAGTGGCCCAATTTAGCAGAACACTTTCCCTGGTAATCCAATCACTGTCCTTCACCCTTTGTGCAATAAGCACACTTTCCTTTCATCTTTTAAGTGCTAATACCCTCGGTCTGGTAATCCCAAACTGCAGCCTACGCTCCAACAGCCCCTTGGCTTATTTCAATGCACAAAACCAGAGATAAATGCCAACTGCACAAAGCCTAAAATAGAGCCCTGGGGAGAGGAACAAGTCACAGGGGCAACAGCCAGTTGAAGAGGAGTGAGGAGATCTCTCCCCAGGATTTAATTCCCAAGTGGCTAGTGGGGAAAACAGATCTAGCAGGCTGAAACTGCAGTCAGGGGAAGCAGTGGATCAAAGGGCAACTCAAGGACATCTCCTCTGCTTCAGGGAAACTCTACCTGGTGCTCCCATGCTGAGAGTCTTCCTGTCCTGCAGGAATGGGTTATAACAACATCCTTCTCTACTCCAGAGCTTTTTTCTTAAAAAAGCCACCAAAAGGCCTTATACAAGTCAGGTGGTGGAGAATTAACCCAGGATCAAGGCCTTTGGAATAACTCACCTTCCCATACTTCAGGCTCCGGGTGTGCAGCGATACAGCCCCATCAGCAAATATAGACTGAACCTCTGCCTGTCGGTGCCACTTAAGGAAACAGGGTCCCTAAGGCTTCCCAGTGCCACCCCACCATAGCTCTCACCCCCAGCCAGGCCAGCCAAGCTCTCCCTGTTCTTCCCATGCCCTTGGCTCATCTGTCAATGTGAGCAGCAAAAGGATACGCTGATGAGATCGCCTTCTTGCAGGTAGTCCCTCATTGCAAGCTCATCTTCTGCTGATTTCCTTCTCTGAAACATCACAAGAAATGTTACATGTAACCCAGAATGAGAAAACATCCATCTGTAGCTCATTGTGGGAGACCTTAGGATGCCATGCAAAACAACCAGCTACACTCACCAGCTCCCCACCAGGTAAATTTATAGACGACAGTAACAGGACTGAATCCAGCCTGGAATTTGTTTCCACTTTCCATCGCTTCTGCTGAACCTAAGGGGGGAAAAAACCACCCAAACTTATGGATACACACTCAAAAATTGAATTGGAGCTGCAGCTCACCAAGCTGCAGGAGGGGACAGCTCTTCTGGCTTCTTCGAGCCTCATAATGGTTAAAATCAACACGCTGCCAGTACCCTGCGCAGGGACACTGATCTGTATCAATGTTTTAGGATCCCAGGAGGGCGCTTAGAGTCGGATGGAGCCACGACCACCCTCCTCCTCGGCACCGCGGCAATCACGGGACTTTACCTCCGTAATCCTCCCGACCACGACGTCGCCGATCTCGCCGTTGTACCTGGGACAGAGAGCGGCGGTCACACACCTCACCCTGCCGAGCCAGGCCCCGCACCCACCCCGGCCGCGCTCACCTGGCCTTCAGCGCCCTGACACACACCAGCTTGTTCACCCTCTCTACCACGCCGGCCACCGAGGCGATCAGCTTCTCGTCCTCCACATAAGTACCGTGGCCCCTGCGGAGAGACAGCGGCCACCTAAGGACAGCCCGAAGCCGCGCCACCCCGCCGCCGCCTCGCCCTCGCCGCTGCCCGCACCTCATATATCCCGTGTCCGTGGTGATCGTGTCCCCCGGTGCCACCAGGTGCTTCTCGCCGCCCCGGGGCGCGCTGGAATCCAGAGGGGCGCGGACCGCCGGCAGCCTCATGGTGACCGCCGCCATCTTGGCCCCGCCGCACGCGCCTTCCGCCCGCCATGTTGGCTGCTGGCGAGAGCGCGCCTGAGGCCGCCGGCGGCGCCATCTTGAGTGAGGGCGGTGGAGGCGGTGACTGGGCAGCCATGGTTGTTTCTGGCAGCGAAGGGACTGTTGGGCTTCGCCCCGACGGAGCCCAAGGGGAGGGTGCGGCCATCTTTAGTGTGGGCAAGGTGTGCCGCTCTTCGGGCAGCCCCCGGCTCCCTCAGAACCCACCCGGCAAACCGGAGGGACACCACGGGCCTGCCTCGGGGCTCACCGGGCCCCGCAGCCCGCGGCGGGCGGCAGTGCTGCGGCTCGAGGCGGGGAGCAGCACCCCCAGTTTGGGTGTCCCTCATACAAGGTGTCTCCCTGAGGGCAATCCTCTGATGCCCCCTCAGCTGGCCGGTGCTCACGCTTGGCTTAAACATCCCCGCGGGACTCGGGACTGACCCCTTCCCCTCGGCCGACTTGTGCCAGCAGGAACTGATACATCCGTGGAAAAGTTTTATCCACTCACACACCGGTTCGGCTCTCAGAGCTGTGGAGGAAATGCCACGGGAAAAGCAGCCCGTGATGACAGTCAGCGTGTATGCTGCTTCCGTCCAGCAGGGCTTGCACCTATATGTCATCACAGCCAAAATGTGGGCACTACTTCATGGAATGTATCAAAGGATAGCAGTAGCTGTGGCTTCAAAGAGGGACTGTACAAGTTCGTAAGAAGAGGTACTGGCAGGGTAGAATTAGTAGATACCACCCGCTCCAGAGTGATCCAGCACTTAGCCCAGTTTCCAGACCTGAAAAAGAGCTTTTTTAGCTAAAACCTGGGTTTCTTCCCCTCCCAGATGCACTTCTTGGTCCAACAGATGACACCACATCTCCTCACCCACTGATTGTTGTGTTAGTTAAGACTTTCACTCATCCAGTACCCACATCATTGCCCTGGTACATAAAATAAAGCTTTCCATGCTATCCCTCTTCTAAATGATAAATGTTCCAAGTAATTTTTATTTAGAATACAAGAGAGGTACAAATGTATTTACACTGTGTACATATACAATCAAATAATATATAATATCAAAGTCTTGTAAATAATGTTTACATAAATATTTACAAAGTTAAAGTGACAGGTTTTTTTTCTTTTCTTCTGTTTTTGTTTATTTTCTTCTGGAAGTGAAACACGGTTTGTGAGAACTTTATACATCTCAGACTTATAATTAATATTAGAATACCTTCTTTTAAGATTTATGATACACAGCCCTCCTCTGCAGTGTGGCGACTCCAGAGGGCGCTTAGAGTTGTCCTTGGGGACAGAGCTGGCCCGGGGACAGGTTTTCTCTGTCCCCAGAGGGCAGCAGCAGTTCCAACCAAAATGTTCCTTCACAGCTGGGAAAGGGATGGGGAGAAGAGCTGCCAGGGCTGGAACAGGCACAGCCCGGCAGAGCTCAGGCTCCCCGCACAACCTGCCTGTGGATGGGCATTCCCAGCTGGCACAGTGTCCCCATGGCACATGGCTCGTCCCCTCTGCTCACAGCATCACTTGGAGCAGTGACAGACCCAGTACCGGGCTTGGGCTGAGGCAGGGTGGGCAGAGGGGGCTCAGGTGCTGGAAAATGCAAATGTTCACCAACTCAGGTCTCCCAAGGAGGGAAAGGTGTCCCTTAGAAGGAGGCACCGGGGCCAAAGCCACTCCTGGGGCAAACAGGTATGACTGGGGTGGTCGCATCAGGGCTGTGCCAACCTTTCCATAGCGCACATATCTGCTAGAGCAGAGGAGGATGGATAAGAGGAATTTTTCTTTCTACCAAATCATCTGTAAAACCCAGCCATGACTGATCCAGGCCCAGCTTTTCAGCTCCCCCAGTCGACTGGCAAACTCAGACAGGACATCCCACTGCATCCCTTCTCCTCTGCCAACCCCAGGGGCCACCAGCCCACCCTGTGCCACATCTCCCTGGGGATGACCCCACACAACTCAGCTGAAGAGCTGGGGGTTCCCCTCCTGCCAAACCCTCTAAGTCAGCGATGCCCAAAAACAACCCAACACTCCTCCGAGACACAAAGCAGCTCAGCCAAGGGCCACCCCCCAAGTTCATTGCATGTCTCAGCATCAGTCTTTGCATCAGTCCCAAATCCTGCTGCCGCACCGGGACTTCACAGCACCATGGTGGGGATGTGATGGGCCAGCGAGGCAGGGTGGGGCACGGGCAGGGCGGGCGAGTGGGCCTGCAGGGAGGCGTTGGGGGGCCGGTGGCGGGCGCTTTTCTGGTGCGCCCGCAGCCCTGCGAGCTGGGAATAGGCACTTTGGCAAACCTGGCACTTGTAGGGCCTCTCGCCCGTGTGCAAGCGGACGTGGTTGCGGAGGGTAGAGGACTGGCTGAAGCGGCGGTTGCAGAAGCGACACACGAAGGGCTTGTCCAGGGTGTGGATGCGCATGTGGGAGCGCAGGTTGCTGCGGGAGTTGAAGCCGCGGTGGCAGATGACGCAGCGCATGCGGCCCGTTGTGCTGGCCCCCGTCTCCACCGCGTGGAAATCCTCTGGGGACGACAGCGGACAGTCAGACACTGCCCTCCAGCACAGCAGCTCACCCCACCCCAAGTCCCTGGGGTGCCCTGGAAAGCTCCCAGTGCCCTCTCACTGGCTCCCTGCTGCTGAGGTCACCTATCCTGGAGAGACTGGCATCCAGGTTGGCTCGTAGGATTTTGGGATGCAGCCAGTGCTGGGAATGGGCTCAGCCAGATTTAGGTAAGGGGAACATTCAAGCTGATCTGAATGAATCCCTTGTAAATGGACATGAAACCAATTTTCCCCTCCCTGGGCTGCCGCAGAGCTGGAGGGGGTGGGTGCAGGAACTCTCAGGAACCCCCAACCACATTGTCCAGCCCCTGCCCTGGTCCCAGCTTCTCCCTTCACTCTGCTCTGCTCAGACATTGCTCTCTCAGAATGGGGAGCAGAGTCAGGGATCACAGAAGTAGCTCCAAACACAGCCTGAGCTGTGCTGTGCCACAGAGAAGCACCACGGGGAGCTACTGAGACAAGCAGAGAGTGAAAGCCCAAGGAGAGAGAAAAGCCTCCTGTGTTGGTGATTAAGATCCCTTAAATGCAGAGTGAGGATGTAGAGACTGCATTCACTTGGTGTTTCTTGGAGTTTTGGGGTTGCATTACACTCGCACCCTGCCCTGCTCCTCCCTGCCTGGCTGGGTCAGGCAGTGACTGCCGGACACCCCACCAGCAGCAGCCGTGGGCAACCTGGCCTGGAGGCATCGCCCTCAATTACTGTGGACCTGTTCAAGCTGTATGGATCATTTCATCATCTCTGTGCTTGTCCTCAGAGTACTGGGATATCTGCCATACCCCTGGGGTGTCCCTGCCTTGTGCCCACCCAATGGCCTCAGAGCTAGGCACAGGATGAGCCGGCAGGCATGTTGTGCCCTTGACTCCTTCTGATGTTACCTACCATGTTTGTTCTTCTTCTGCTCCTCTTCCAGCCCTGGCACACCTGGAATGCCCAGGAAGGTGTTATGGGAGTTCCCATACCAGACCAACAGCTCTTGGTCTGGAGGAATCATCTAGAAAGAGAGATAGAAAAAGGGTAGTTGGGAGGAGCAATGAACATCCATCCCTGCTCTGATCCATTGGGACCTACCCTGGTTGTGCCCCATTTCTGTGAGACTCTGCTGCCGTCTGGGACCATCTAGCAGTCCCCAACACCCACAGGCAGGCATGGAACAGCCCAGGATGCAGCACTGGAGGTGATGGCACAGCTCAGCACCACCCAGCACCAGCACAGACCCATTCCAGGCTCTCCCCCAAGCTGGGACACAAATGGGATTATGGGCAAATATGCAGCTAAATATGCAGGGGTGTCCAGCATGAGAGCACAGGGTCAGATCTGGAGTCTCTGGAGTGCAGGACCCAGAGGTCCCAGCAATGCAGGGATACCAGGACAGGATGAAACACAGAGACATCAAGAAATAAACCATCTGTGGAGCCACAACCAGCACAAGTGACAGAGACCAAAGTAGGGAGCTGGGGCATGGAGCCCCAGCTCAGGGCTCCAGGAGAGCATTTTGTTGTTGGACAGAGCCACCAGCACCTTCCAGCTGCAGGGCACAGGCAGCATCTCCCACCCACCCCTGCCAGGGCTGCTTTTAGAAGGTGGAAATGCAGATCCACCAGCAAAGGGCTCATCAGCCCATGGAGCAAAGGAGAGCTCGGGGCTGCTGTCAGAGACCAGGGCTCAGGTGTGAAACACTGCTTATATCTCCCACCAGAGCTGCAGCGCCTGCAACAGCCCAAGGACAGTTACAGGAGCAGGGCAGGGGTTTTGCATCATCCACACTCCCATCTCCCTGAAGCGATGGCACTTCTGTCCCTGCTGTTCCTGTTGTGGTCCTGCATGGCTGGGGTGAGCAGCCAGGAAACTCAAGGCTCCCCTTGTGCAGCAGCTGTGGCTGGGAAGATGGATCCTCTCAGACCAGTCCAAACAACACTAATAACAATATCATTTTATAAAAAAAAAATACATATTTTCCCTAGCAATCCCTACTGTTAAGAACCTAATTTAGAAATAGGAGTGTCCTACGTTTTGGAGGATTTTTGTTTTATGTACACTGAGCATGCTAGATTCAAGTAAAGCATCCACATGAAACACAGATGCTAAGTTCAATCATTTCAACACTGAAAATATGTTGAATTTTAAGCATCTGAAATCAATAGTAATTTGACTTCTTATCTTTGTCCATCTGCATAAAGACCTCACTGGGCTGCAGAGGAGGAATTTGGGAGGCAGAGGAAGCCGATATCCTTTTGCATCACAAATTGATGACACCGTTTCTTGGGGTTATTTACTCTTAACAGAAAATTAGTCATTTTTAATACAAGAAAATAAAATATTGTTGAAAGGATAAAACAATCTGCATGGGTGTATACACGGGTGCGTGTTTTATTCTGCTGAAGCTGCTGCAGCCACACCAGCAGCGGGTGAGCACCCATGTGCATACACCCCAAAGCAAATTCAAATTGCCCCCCAGGAATCTTGTGACCTTTCAAGGCCAAAACTTCCTGCCCTCACTTTATTTTGCAGCAGCAGCAACTTGGTATTGCTGAGAAAGTGGATTGGAAAAACAAATCAGCAAATTAGGGCAGGAATGGGCAAAACACATTAAAATATCAAAGGTAAATAGGAAAAAAAAGCACCAAATAAATCTGATTTTTGGCATGAAGGTGAGAAAGACATCCAAAGAGATGCTTCTGGAGCCCTGGCTCAGCAGAGCTGGGTGCAGAGCAATAGGAACCAGGCAGTTCACTGTGGCACTGCTACAGGGGCACAGCGGGCATGGGCAGGAGGCTGTGCAGCGGGACAGGAGCTGGGGAAGCCACCAGGACTGGTGGGGGATGGAGGGTGACAATGGCACACATGGACACCTTTGGTCCTGAGCAGGACAGTGCTCAAGTGCGGGTCGGTGTGTGTGTGTCCTGCTGAGCCTGGGGAGCAGAGTGACAGCAGGGACCCTTTGTGCCCACCTCCTCCCACACATCACTTGGGGTTCAGCACCCTCAGCATCTCAAATTCACTGCTTATGCCAAGAGAATTAAACTCATCCTGCTCCACTGCTCACTGCTTCAGCCCCAGGAACAAGCCTACAGCTGGATCATGGCTATACCCAAATATCCCTCACCCACCTCCTTGTCCATGCCTGCACAAGGTGTAAAAACCACAGTCATGTTCCTAATTACACCATGGCTACCTGCAGTTATTCTACTCATTTACATAATTTAAGAACAATTGTAAAAGCACTTAAGCTGCTATCACAGTAGGCACAGATGTCCACAAGAATATCAGGTCTTAAAACTAGAAACATCTGAAGCCTGTGAAGGGGTGTCCAGCATGAGAACAGCAGGGAAGTGTTTGGAGCACTTGGGAAAGGTGGCAGAGCCCAAGGGGCACACACGAGTCTCCTGCAGTAGGAGAGAATACCTGATTGTCTTCCCACCCACCCATTCTCCTTTGCCACCCCATGGCAGCAATCCTTAACCCAGCCCTGCTGCTTGTGCTGTGGTCCTGTGCCATGGATCACCTGAGTTCGTGCTCCTCCATAAACCAGTGCAGGAGCCTGGATAGATCTGGGAGCTGCCCATGCCCACGGAACCAGCAGGCACTCATGGTCATTCTCGGCTGAGAGCCTCTCCCAGCTGCAAATGCTCCTCAGGTGAGACTCTAAACCCAATACTGGAGGGGGAAAATCCCACAGTGCTGGTCTGGGATGAATTGGGACGTGTTTCCTCTTGTGACTCTTTAAGCCAAAGCTGCTGCACAGGGCCACCTCCCCAAGCCACCACCTTTCTCCACCTGCAATAGCGTTGGGTTACGGGGACACTGCACATAAGCAGGGCTGGTCTCCACCCTCCCCCTGCTCTGGCACTGTGTGATTTCTATGCAAATGTCATCAATAATGCCAGGGAGCCAAACACCCACCTCCATCCCAGAGTGTCCTGTAGGGAGATGTGGGCACCCTTCAGCCATCACCCCACTGCACAGCAGCTGCACCACCCCTGGGACCCTGCTCCTGTGCCACACCAGTGCAGACCAGCACCTCATCCAGTGCTGAGCACAAGATAATTCCTGCCCACTCTGTGGTTCCCTGCACTTGGAGTGTGATGCCCAGGCAAAGCAGTGCAGTCAGGCACAGCCTGTGCTCAGCACCTGGGTTTCACAGGACTCCCCCAAACTTTACCCTGCTATAAAGAAGAAGGTTCTGCACAAAATCCCACTTTTTTAATAGAGCATGCAAGCCCCGTCCTTGCCCAAAGCCCCACATGGGCCAGAATTGCAGCTCTTTTCATGCTTTACACCCCAAACAAGGATCTACTCTTCCTCTATTCAACACGCATCACTCCATGAGCCCACAGAAAGGGGGCAGAGAGGAGAAGGGACCTTTACTACTCTCTGAAGGCCGTGCAATGGCCCTTCCCTGTGGTTTCTACCTCTGCTGGTGGATCTGAGCTCCAAGGATGGAAAAGCTGCCATGTCCTTCCACAGACACCCCACCAACAACCCAAAGAACAAGGGAGGGAGAGTCTGTAGGATGGTGGATCCCACCACCCTGCTCCTCTATTGCAGGTGCTCAGCTGCCCTTCAGCCCCACTTACCTCAATGGCCTTGTAGAAGATGCTGTTCCCAATCTGGACCACCTCGAGGTTCTGCTCCTGCTCATTCCGTGCACATTTGATGTAGGTCATCCAGCTGCGGTGATCCTCCTGGCTGGCGTCGATGAAATACCGCACTGTGCCGTCCTCATTGAACACCTGCGAGGGGAGAGAGCACTTGGTAGCGATGCTGTCCTCAGTGGGCTGAGCCCCTCCACCTCCTGCCTCTGGGGTAAAGCCCCTGGACAGGGACAAACTGAAAGCCAGCACAGCCTCGGGGCTGAGATCCTGGCAGCAGCCAGAAGATGCCAAACCCTTCCTTCTCATGGTGCTGGACTGTATCGGGGCTGAGGAATGTGCCCAGCTCTCACTGGCATGACTGGTCCTGCCAGCCCCCATCTCCCTGGAAAACCCAGCTCCCTTCCTTAATCTCCCTTCTCATCAGAGCCCCACCAGCAGCTCAGCCCCAGAGGAAGGGGCTGTTCCTGCAGCTGCCGTGGGAGCGGGAGAGTCCCTGGGTGGAGAGGGAAAGTGCATGCCAGGCTTGGAATGATGCTTGGCAGGGTGCCAGGAAAGATGAGGCAAGTTTCTGTTAGGCATAAAATTATAATAATAATTAACAATAATTAAGAAGTGCAAGTCTGAGTCAAACAAATTAAAAAATAGGAAAACCCTCTCTATTGGCTGTGCATTAGTGCACAATATCCTGTCCTCCTCAGATCCCCCCAAATTCCACAGTTTGATTTGGGATTGACCTCACCAGGGCAAAGCAGGGAGCAGGGGACAGGGCAGAGCTGTTTTTGCCTACTGTGGCCAGTGCAGGCAGGAACCAGTCGGGTGTTCCAACAGGACAGGGTGGGCAGGGCAGGGCAGGGTGTGATCTGGCTGCACGGGGCACAAGAAACAGCATTCTGGGGCTCCTCTGTGGGCTGGCTGCACCCCGAGGGCTGAGGAAACCTCATCCTTTTCCTCCAAGGGATTCCTAAACCCACCTGCCCAGATATTTGCATGAATGGGGAAACTGAGGCACGAGGATGGTGCCCGATGGTGCCCAGGCACGGGACAGAGCCCCGGCACCCCGTCCCTACTTCTCTCCAGACCAGTCCGGGCTCGGGGTTCAGGGGAGTCGTTACCTCCCACATGAGGTTGTTGTTCTTGCACAGGTCCACATGTTCGGGGGAGATGACCCTGCCCGTGAACGGCCCCATCTCGGTGCCAGCCTTGATCCAAGTCTTGGAGAAGATGCCGAGCCCTTCTCCGGGGATGGAGCTCTGGGCGATGATCACTTCCGACGGCAGCACCAGGCTGGAGAGCTTCTGCACCTCTGCGAGGGGGGAGATGGCTCAGAAAGGGACAGGGCTGGGGGAGAGGGGGGTGACCGAGAGCGGCGGGGACCCCGCCCAACCCCGGCCCCAGCGCAGACCCCGGGGCTGAGCCTTTTAAACGCCCAGCCGGGCTCCCACAAAGCGGTACAAGGTTCCCCCGGGGCATTGAGGAGGTACCTGGGAAAAGCATCCCGGGCTGGGCGAGGGAGCGGGGCTGGGAAAGGAGGTTAAATGGTGTCTATTTCGGCCCATCCAGCAATTTGTCATGCTGTTAAAGTGATCTGCATTCATTAAACTCAACTAGAAAGAAATTGCTAATTCTAAATTCATTAGTCCTTTAGGAATGCTGTAGCGGTACATTGTGCCTGAATGGCGCGAGGGCTTGTTTAAAAGGGCCCAGGAATTCCTCTTACAAAATGGGGAGATGAGATGGTTGACATATCGTGAATGGAAATGGAATTAGCCTTCATGGTAAATTAAGAGAGGAACAGAAATCCGAGAGGGGGAAAAGGGAGCTGGGACGCCCCGGCGATGCCGGGGCGAGAGAAAAGATATTGTCCCGGGCGGCTGAATGCGAGACGGCCCCGGCCCCCCCAGCCCGCGGTTTAAGTGGGAACTTTCTCAGGTCAAGCCCAAGTTAACCAAATGAATTTAAAGCCCTTTTCCCTTAGTCCCACGCCTGGGGAGAGCGGGGCGCCGGGACCGCATCCCGCCGCCGGGCACCGGGAGCCGGCCTGGGGCCGATGGGGGAAACCGAGGGGATCGGGGAGGGTCCGAGGGGGGTCACTCACCTCCGGAGAAGGACTGAGCCAGGACTTCGGCCGTGAAGGCGGTCTTGGGGCTGCTCTTCTCCTCGAAGAGCTGCTCGCCCAGGACGTTTCTCCAGCGGCCGTAGAGGAAGCTGTGCAGGATGTCGGAGGTGATCACCTCGGCCAGCGAGAGCCCCTGCGGCTTCAGCCCAGGCTTGAGGACCAGGGCCTCGGCGGGCAGCACCGAGCCCATCATGGGGGCGAGGCGGCGGGGCCGAGCGCGACGGGGCCGGGCGCGACGGGCGGCGGGCGGCGGGCTGGGCTCCGTTCGGCTCGGCGGCTCCCGCCCGGCTATATATGAGCTTCATTGACCCTCCTAATTGGTTATTAATGACCTCCCTGACGTTGGCGGAGAGACTGGGGCTGCCGGAGCGAGGCGAGCCGTCGGAGCCCCCCCCTCCCATCTCCTCCTTCCCTCCCCTCCCGGGGGTGGGGTGGCTGGAGGGAGGGAGGGACACGGCGAGCACACACACACACACACAAACACGCACACAGCATACACACACACATATACACACTCGGATACACACACACACGCACCGGCTCGGCCCCCCGCACCTCCCGGCCCGGGCAAACCCAAACCCGGGCACCTGTCCCCGGGCACGGCAGAACAGCAGCGGAACGGGCACGGCTGTCCCCGCCGGTGTTCCACGGACGGGCCGCACCTTTGGCCATGGTTCCGCTCCCCACCTGGTCCCCGCGCTCGTTTTGAGACTGAAACGCTGCTCTTTGGGGCCACTGAGCACCACAACGAAATTGGCGGCCTCGAGCCCGACAGCTCCCGGTGCTCTGCGGCGTTTGGCCCTCGCAGCCCCGGGGGAACGGGCTGAGCCTCCCGTAGTTGGCCCCGACCGTTCTCGGCTCCCCGCTGCCTCCCGCACCTCCGGCTCTCCCGGCCGGGACCGGCAGCACCGGGAGGCTCCGGAGCTGCTCCCCCAAATGCCGGGAGAGGGTCCCCAAGCAGGGGCTGGGTGGGACGCGCTCCCAGGGCCGATCCCCGCTTGACCCCAAGGCAGGGCTCACCCGGCTGCCGCCACCAGCCCGGCAGGTCCCCAACCCCACAGTCCCGTGGGAATCGTGCCCAGGTGTGGATCGCGGACAGGTCGTGGATCCCCCGTCTCCCTGCAATAACAACCATGCCCTGCCGTGTCCCCCCAGCGCCGGACCCCGGCCCCGGGGAGGCTGCGGTATCTCCGGAGCTCTGCCGCCGTGTCACCCGCGCCCGAAGGCATTCCCCGGGCAGCCACGGCGCCCATCCCTGCCCTGCCGAGCCCAGGAGCTCCGCAGCCACCTCTGCTTCCCAACAAGGTGGCATCAGAGCGGAGCCCCCAAACCCAGCGCTCCCCTCCGGGCCCGAGCTTTGCCGGCTCAGCAAAGGGTTAATCTTTCCCGGATTTAAACCAAATCCTGCTGTGTCGAAGCTTAGAGCCCTCTCCTTAGCCTTGTTCTTTTGATTTTCATGGGGACGAGGGGCTGTAAAGGGCTGCGGGAAGAAGGCTGGGCCCCCAGGATCCTCAAAGGCCGGTTCCCGCACCCCGGAGTCCCGGGAAGCCCCGCCGGGTCTCACCGCGCCCGGAGCAGCAGCCAAGCACAGCCCAAACCCCCACCCTATCCCCTGGGTGGATGTTTCATGGGGTGAAGCTGTGGAGTGACTTCTGGCCTGGGTGAAACGATGCTATAACCCATGTGCAATTATTTCTATTAATCCAATCAAGAAGCAACGCAGATGTCCGGAACCCACCCAAATCTGCGCTTACTTCGGGTCTTCGCCCCGAGAGAGGCAGCGCTGTCCTGGAAAGAGGAGGTTAACAACCTGCCGGGAATTGGTTTGGGGTTTAATAAGCGTAAAAAATAAGTTTATTTTGTTTTTCTGGACTTTGGCTAGAGGAGCTATCAGAATATTTCAGCCTTGCTAAACATAACGCATCAGGTGGAAAGGTTCCCAACACCGGCTCACTCCAGCCGCCAAGGCAAGCCAGCCATCGGATTGCTTTTTTTTATTTTCCCCTTTCCCCAGGAAAACCCTTCAACCCTCAAGTTATCCCGGGACAAAAAAATAATAGATTCTCTTGAACCCCCTGCGGCTCCGGTGCGGGTTGTGCTGAACCCCGCTCCCGGCTGCGGGGGCTCGGCGGTGCGGGGGGGAGTGAATGAAAAAGGTGGAAAAAAAAAATTCTTCCATTTTCTGCGTGGTTTTAAATATCCCCAGCTGTTTCCCAAAGCTTCTTCCCGGCCCTAGGAAGGTGCTTTGCTGCGTGTTCCCCTTCCACCCCCTACTCATTTCTCTTTTTTAATATCGCAGCTATCCCTCCTTTTTAACATTTAAGAGGAAACAAGTTTAATATTCATGGCTGTTAATAGAGAAGGGCCATTATCGCCGCCCCATTGTTCTGAGCCCCGCACAATGCTGCTTGTATTTTCATGTGTATATTCCCAAAGTTCCTTCTGAGCGTTTAGTGAGCACTTTAATATTCATGGGTGTTAATAGAGAAGCCCTCAGTATATTGGCATATTGTTGGGAGGTGTACATATTGGTCTGACTCTGAATAGCCACAGTCCTCTTTTCTTTTGCTCTGTTTTGCAGGGTTGATGGGCCAGGAGTAAATGGGCATTTTTCCCCCCCGTCTCCCCCTTACAGAGAGAACATCTTTATTCCAGTCCCAGACTTTCTGGTTTCCCATTCAGGACCCTCAGAAATAATGTCAGGCAGAAGAAAAGTGGAGCAAATCAATCTTTCATGGTCTTTTTGAGACCAATTTGACATCCATGGACTCTTCTTTTCTTTCACAGCCTACAAGGGGATGGTCAGGATCTGGACAAGGTTGGGGTCTGATGAGGGGAGACATGGGATCATAATGCAGCAAAGAGAGAAAAGAAAAGCAAAACAAGAAAAGATTGCAGGGATGGGGTGATGGAGGAAAAATGAGGGTGAATGACAGTGCAAGAAAGGAGATTAGAGCCCAGCAGCTGCTTTTTGGGGGGCGGGGGGGAGGGGGGAGCTCTCTCCCCTCTTCCAGCCCTTCGCATGAATAGGATTTGAACAGAGCGGAGATTGATTTATAGTTATTGCAGTTGAACATTTATTGCTCTTAAAGAGTGGCGGGAGAAAAGAGAGAAAAGGGGTTTGAAAAGCTCCTTTCTGTATTAAAGAGGTATCAAATGAAGACTGCTGAGATAATATACAGTGGCCAATGGGAATTTGATTTGCTTTAAAATTTAACTCTTGTGGGGCCGCCGGGGATGGAGCCGGGATGCGAGGATGGAGCATCCGCTGCCCCGGGCCAGTGCAGCCGCGATTCTTTCCTCAAAGCCCGCATTCGCTGCCCGGCTTCACTGCAAAGATCCGCGGCGGCTCCTGCGCGGCGGCTCAGGGCTGCGGCTCGGAAGGGGGATTAGTGCTTCGTTTGTACAATTTTGTATTATTCTTATTTATTATTTTTTTTTTTTTCCGTGGAGGGTGAACGCAGGAGGGATGAAGAGCTACGAAAATAACCGGCGCAGGGAAGAACCCTTTTCGAAGCTGAGTTTTTCTTGCGCTAAAACCGGAGGTTTCTCCTCTCCGACAGCAGAAACGCGATCGCAGCCGAGTCCCCTCGGGCGTAGAAAGGAGCCCATTGTTCAATGGGAAGAAATACATTTTTAGCGGTGATTGAAAGCTCCCCTCTCGTTTGAACTTTAGAAGAAAGTCCCTGGCAGGGAAGAGCATCCCCCTCCCTCTGCCCCAACATCTGTTTGGAGCAATCCAGGCTCTAGGGCAGAGCCGGGCTCTGCCCCCTCCCAAAGTCATTAAAAAGATATTAGTTGGGCTGAGAAAAGTCCAGCGGAGCCCCCGATCCGGGGTGGGGTGGGGGGGGTAGTATGTGTCATTAAAAACGATTTTGGATTTGCCAGCGCTAATACGAGGCGAAGGGACCGTGGGGTCTGAGTTCAAAAGCCCCCTGGCCCCGGCCGCCCCGCCGTGCCCTGCCCGGTGCCCGGTGCCCGGTGCCCGGTGCCCGGTGCCCGGTGCCCGGTGCCCGGTGCCGACCCCATCACCTGCTCCGTGCGCCCCCCGAGCGCCGGGAAAGAGACTGCGGAGAGCCGGGCTGGAAGCCGGGGCTGTCAGCTGCTCCAGCCGAAACCTCTGCGCCTCCACGGGCTGCAAATGCCCCGGGAGCCGGAGGGAATGGGGGGCAGGAGGGATCATCGCACCCCTGCGGGAGCCGGGGGAGCCGGGGCAAGGAGGGATCATCGCACCCCTGCGGCTGCCGCAGGAGCCAGGCGCCTCCGAAGTTGCTAAATGTGCCATTTATTAAAGCATTCAGGGGGCTTTTCTTTGGCGTTTGCTTGCAAACTCACAAAGGCCGAGCTGCTGTTTGGGGGTCTTTTCTGATGGAAAAAGGGCTCGGAGACCCCCGGCACAAAAGAAATCCTGGCAGTGCTTTCAATGGCCGGGACTCAATGAGGGGGACCCTGCGCGGAGCGGGCGGGGGCGAGGGGCCGCCCGGTGCTGCCTGAAAGGCAGGCCTGAATGTAATGGGGAGATCTGCGTTTATTTGTTGGGATCACATTTAATTAGCTTAGTACAACCCTTGAAAGACAAAGGGACCTCAATCTGGATCCAATCTGAAGCTCGTTTGGAGAGCGAGGGCTCCTGGAAAAGTCAAAAGAGAGAAAGGAGAAAGAAAAGGGAGGCTGGGAGAGAAAGGGGCTGGGGGCCCAGCCAGGTGACTGGCACGCGTGAAACAAGGGGGCCTTTTGGGCACAAGGCAGGGCTCAAAAGGGAGGGAGGAAAATAGCCTCTTCCTCAGGTTTTACCTACTTAAACCCCCTGAAGGGGCTGGAGCTGAAAAGCCTCAATAGGGGCTAAGGAGGCTGCAAAGCAAACAGCAGCACTGGAGAGGGGCTCCGGGCCTGCCGCAGCAGCAGTTGGTGACACTCGGTTATGGGAATGTGCCCAAATGTTACCTGCGCCCGGGAACGCTCCCGCCAGCGGGGCAGGGAGTGCAGGAGGATGAGGCGATGCTCAGGGTGAGCCTGGGCTGAGGGAGCCGCTGCATCCTTCGCATGTTCCCTCTATAGGGTGGGGCTTCCCACCTGTGCCTTCACCCACCCCGTGCAGCACCCCTGCATCATCACTCGGGAAGCTTCACCACAGAGGCCGTGGCTGGGCTGGGACACCCCGGAGGGGTCCCCATGGGTGCACCCCTTGCTTCAGAGCAGCCCTCGGCATCCCAGTTCCAACACAGGGCACATGCAGGCTCAAACGCATGCCACCTCCCCAGGGGCAAAAAGAGAGTGACTGTCCCCAAGGTGCCGCATCCATGGACGGAGCTGAACGGCCCCTTGCTTCCCTCCAAACCCAGCACTGCTGACCTGTCCCCGCTGCCCTCCGGGGCTGGGAGCAGCGGGGAGGGTTCGGGTGCTCCCGAGCAGTGCCCGGCGATGCCCAGCGGCTCCGGACAGGGAGGATGCCCAGAGACCCTCCCGGCAGATGCTCCGGCACAGGGCACGGCAGCCCCTCGATGCCGCGGGCTGATTGCACTGCTCGGGAAGGAGCTTCAGGGCATTATTCGCCTCCATTTCACTCTGCGGGAGGCCGCGGAGCCGAGCAGAGATGCTGAGTGCTCTCCCCTCCGCTCTCCCTCGCTTCCTTGCCTTTCCTTCCCCCATTCCTTTCTTTTAAGTATTATTTCCAGGATCGTTTCGGGAAGGGTGTCGCGGCACGCAAGAGCGAGAGGAAGAAAATCACCTTCCCATCTGGGACCGAGCTCAAGCGGCCTCGAAAGGGAACGCGGTTGTGGCGAATCGCGGTGGCGACTCCTCGGCCACCAGCGCGGCCCGGGAACAGGGGCCGGTGGCTCGGGGTGGCCGCAGGGACAGAGGGGAGATGTGGACAGCAAAGACAGGAAAATCTCTGCGCCTTTTCCTCCCTCCCGGCAGTGATCTGAGCATGGGACAGTCGCATCCCACCGATGTCTCTCCCGCATCCCAGCAGCGTCTGTCCCGCATCCCATCGCTCCTGCAGCACCAGCTCCAGCGCAGCTGCCGGGTTGTCACCCGGAGCGGTGACTGCGCTGGGACATCAGCCGGGAGAGGTGCCTAAGGGGAGGGTGTGTGGGGCTGTGCGTGAGCCCCAGTGCTGCCCCTGCCCGGCTTTGCTGCCCTCAGCCAGGGCCACGCCGGCAGCCGCCAAACGCACGGGCCGGCTGCGCCGGGAGAATCGCAGGAGCCGGCAGCGGGAGATGGTGACCGAGGCTGGGCAGGAGCAGGATCTCAGCACCCAGCAACAGCATCCCTGCTCCACGGCTGGGCAGCGTCCCCAGGGCCGGGAGCGCGGGGCTGGAAGAGCCCTGGCACGGGAGGACAGGGGAGGGGACAGGTGACCCCGGCGTGGGGCTGAGGAGTCCCCCGGCAGCTCCTGCTCTTCACCAGCCCTATTCCCCCCAAAACAAACAGAGCAGCAGCTCCGGCCTCCCCGTGCAACGACTACACGGCAGCAAAGTTTAATATTCCCTGGCGAATGGTCGGAACAAGGAGGCTGCGCTGAGTGACGGCTCCCACAAAGAGCAGGGACCGTCTAATCCCCGGGACCGCGGCACCTGCACCCCGGCCCGGCCGGGATTAAAGGGGAGCAAGCCGGGCTCTGCAAAGATCAGAGGCTTCATTAGAGTGGCCTTGAAATAGGATTTCCTCCAGTGATAAGGGGCAGGGTGGGAAGATAATCGGGGGGGCTGTTGGTACTTGCCCCCAGATCACCCCCAGAGATGCTCTTTTGGGTCACCTGCCTTGAGGGTGGTGCCCCAGACCTGGAGGGAAGTGGCAGGGCAGATCTGTGCATCCACTGCCCCAAATCTTTAATCCCAGGGATGGCTGGTTCCCCTCTGCCATCTTCCTCCATCCCCAGCAGCCGCTGAGGAGCTGCCCAGACACAGATGGGGCTCACTGCCCTCCCACTCAGCTCTGGGGGCCACTGTCTCCTCCTGCCAGCAGAGCCGGGAGCTGTGGCTCTTTCAACTCATCTTCACATCACATAACACCAATTTCTGCTCATTTCCACCATTAAAATTCTGGAAAGTTTTTGTGTCTTTTCCAGCCTTATGAGAACAGAGAATCCCTGTCTGCCATGGGCACCCTGCACTGCTGCTACCCACAGCAAATCCAGCGAAAAAACCTCCAAAGCAGCCAAACGAAGGATAAACAGCTCCCTGCATGGAATAAACACCCACGTGGTGCTTGACAGGATACACTGACACTGCAAGATCCTCATTCCTCGCTCTGCACCACAATCCTACAAACACCAACAGTCCTGAAATCCCCCGAGAGTGGGAGGAACCAGGTGGGTTTAAGGGAGAAGCAGCAGTGCAGGTGGGGCCCTGTGAATATTCAAATCCTGTTGGAAAGTTCCATGTTAAACACCAGGAGCTCTCTCTCTGACCACACTGCCTATTACTGTAAATACAGCATTCCTTTAATGCAATTAAATATTTAATACTTGGAGAAGGGGGAAAAAAAGGTCCCACATCTTCTTGTCTCTTTCAACAGTCATTTCAGTCTAACTCACAATGGCCATAATGTAGTTTGTTCTCAAATCATGCAAAATTAAAGAAAGTATTTTAGAGTATCTCAAAGTCTCCCACTCCTAAAAGAGCCATTCCTGTTCAGGCTCACTGAATAGAGAGCACAGGAGAGCATCAGGGTCATCCTGGGCTCAGTGAGATGCTCCAGTGATGGTGTTTTTAGGGCTGCTGCTCAGAAAGCGTTTGCAGGACCACAGTTAATGTCTGCTCAGGATTCAGGCTCTGCCTGCAGAGTGGGGTGGGGGCTGCCAGCTTGGGGGATCCTGTGGGACGTGGTCCAGACACCCACACACACCCAGCAAAGCTGTGCTGCTGGGTAGAAGTGAGATGGATTAATCCTGGGGAGAGCAGAGATGGTGTGTGCCTGAGCCAAGGACTTTGGGGAGGGACTGAGGGACGGAGCATTTTTGTCAAGCGTAGGAGAGAACAGGGTCTGGGCACTTCCTGCCAGGGCCATTGGCTCCAGTCCTGCTCTTCCCAAATGCCACATTCTGGAGTCTGAGCCTTCCCCAAACTGAAGGTGTTGTGATGGGATCACCTCACTGCCCCTCAGGATACTGTCTTGTCATGCCCCTGTGCTGGGATCTGGCTCCCTGTGAGGAGGAGGAGGCTGCACCATCCCCATCACCATTCATGGACCCCCCAAAGTCCCAAATGTGTCCCACCTGCACAGCCCTCAGGGACTGCTCCTGCTCCATGCAGCACCCAGCTCCTGCCAAAGGGACAGACAAACCCTTCCTGCCTCCAAACCCAGTGCAGCCAGGGCTTATTAATCCACATTACCAGGGGTTAAATTTGCCCAGGGCTGGGGAGGAGATTTGGTTCCTCTCCTGGACACCAAGGCTTGGCTTTGAAGGCAGCTCAGCAGCTTCTGGGCTGCACCACACGACCGAGCCAGGGGACATGAGGAGCTGCCTGCAGACCCTGGAGCGAAAGGTGAGGGGGCCTGTCCAGCCCTGGGGTGGGACTGAGTGTCAGACCAGACCCAGAACCCCCTGGATGGACAGAGACCAGGAAAGCAGCAGGGCTGGAGGAGGGCTTGGAGGAACCCAAAGGCCACCAGCTCCTCATGAAGTGCTGAGACATCTCTGCCTCAAACCCTGCCCCTCTCCAGCCCATCATGGGCTCACAACAGTTCAACATCCGTGGCATCTCCGCCCAGAGCAGGCAGCAATAATGGAAAACAAATTGGTGAACTTGGGAACGTTTCAAGCACTTCATCCTTCCAGGACACCAGACTGCTGATGAAACCCCAGCTTTGCAGGCACCATCTTAATGACAGGCCAAATTTCAAAGGCTTGCAAACTATTTCTTGTCCTGCTGCCCCACCCCCTCAATAAAAGGTTGCATCAGAAAGAGATATTTCCATAATTTATAGTATGGGCATTTCACTGGGGAGACTCACTCATCTGTACTTACAGATACATTTAAGAAAATGCATCCTCCCACAATCCTGCGCCATTTACGACTATTGGCACAATCTGTAATCCTCAGTCTTCAATTAAGGGACACCTTAGGGTTCATTATCACACAATTGCTCCCTGTGAACCATGCCAAATGCTGTTTTGGCACAGAGCTTGGAAGATGAATTAGAAGGAAGTCTTCTCGGTAATGCCCGCTCCCAATTCCCATCAGCAGCCTTTATGCCCTCCTCTAGCCATTTTTTCCCCCCTCTCCCCTCTTTCCAAGTGGCTTTTACTATCCCATCTTTCAATGTCTCTCTTGATTCTCTGGAGGTATATTTAGAGATGCTACATCTCCTTTTCTTCCGGCTCTCAATGTGCCTCCCGCTCCCGGCTTTGCAGATGGGATCTTCTTTCCTCCCTTCCCCCGTCATAAACCCCCGCGGCTGCCTGGGAGCAGGGGCTGGAGCTGCCTGAGGCTGGAGGAGCCAAAAACTCACATTTTACAAGAAAAAGATCCCTGAAGGGGCTACAGTTATTGCCAAACTTGGTCTGGGCACAACGAAAGGTTGATGGCCTTAACACATCTGATAGCGGCTCCACATCCCTCCCATTCCTCTCCCAGTCAGGAGCAGGATGATTGCTCCAGCAATCCCCTTGCAGGCACGGATCCTGCATGGATCCTGCATGGATCCTGCATGGATCCTGCATGGATCCTGCATGGATCCTGCCACAGAGCTGGGAAAGAGCAACAAGTTCAGAGTATTAAAAGCAGGGGCTGCCAACTCCTCAGCAGTAAAACCTTTACAGGGCTGCAGAGGAAATTCCTGCTGTTCACACAGGTGCTCTGGGATCCTCCTAACAACGACAAGCACAGAAACCTGCACGGGACTGCTCGGTGTCACAGCACCAGGAGGATGTGACAGGAACAGAGTTCCCCCAGAATTAACAATGACCACCTCAGTGACCACCCCAAACTCCCTGGGAACCGAGGAGAGGAAACAACAGAGTCCAACAGACGGGAAATACTTCGCCCACAAGACACCTTGTGGAAATTTTATTATATAGAGTGTAAAATGCAACTGTCAGTCAAATAAAAAGAACACTTTTTTTTTTTAACACCATGCTCAACATTATCCAATTGCAATTCTTTATAGTTAGACATTTCAAGCATAAGGAAAAATAAGGAAAGAACCCAAGAACAGTAATTCAGTACATTTAAAAACGGAATGTCCCGCAGGGCAATTAAAAATGCAAGAAAAAATAGCTTCAATTCCGTTTTTCCTTTAAAAATACACTGTTATCTGTACAAGAAACACTACAGTAAACATCAGAAATCATATTATCCCTTTTATTAAATCAAAATTATTTAGCGCATACTGTGGTTAATACTAGATTCATTTATTTCTCTAGGTAATTTGACAAATATTAGATAAGAAAATATTTAAAAGAAATGAAAAAGCAGAAAACACCCTGGAATTAAAAAATAGTTACTACCTTTTATATGGTTTTATGTTCCACAGTGTTTGTTAAAGGTACTAATAGCAGATTCATTTTAATATTAAAAATAACAGTATTTATATTTCTGAGAGCATAGAAGAAGTTTTTTTCTTTTCTTTTTTTTTTTTTGTTTTTTCATTTTTTTTAACAAGCTTGGAGGTCTTAGATACATAAATGCAACTAGCAATGGAGACATGAAAACATGTATTGCTAAAAAAATTAACACGTTTTTATATTACCCCTTTAGACTCTAGAAATTATACAAACCCTACAAAATGCCCCCCCGAACTTGCAAACAGTAACTGTTTCAAATACAGAAATCATATCATTAATTACAATACATATCATAGTTCAGTTTTTTAAAAATGCAATAAAATCAAAGACAGCCAAGATACAAGAAATTAGAAGTAAAACATTTAATGAATTTACATATTTAAGAATATTTAAATACTGTTTAAATTTTTTTTTTTCTCTTTTTAAGATTTGTTACATACCACCTAAGACTTCCAAGCCACTCTTTCTGTTCCAACAGAAAAGATTGAAAACTAAAAGGAAAAAAAAAAACCACACAAAAAAACCCACATGTTGAAATGTCACAGCTCTGGGGTGCGTTTTGGTGCCTGGAAATTCTCTGGCTTCTCTCCAAAAAGAATCCCGGAGGTTTTATTTTGATATAAATTTGGAAACAAAATTACCAGCATGTCCATACGTTTAGTACATTACTAATTGTTCCTGATTCTTAGAAAAGTTCAGTATAGATTATCCTACAGCTAGTGTTTCACAAACAGAAAAGTCTTCATCAAAATGTTGCAAATCTAAAAACCTCTGTTACAAAAAGGTTTTCTTCCACAACGATTCCAAGAGAAAAAAATTGCCACGAGGACCTTGTTCTACTGCTCCTGGAAAGAAAGAGAGAGGGAGAAAAGGAAAAGTTACTGAGCAGCAGCAAATTATCAAAGCTGCCGAGCCCTCCTCCCCCGACACAGGTCTGTCCCCGCTGCAGCTGAGCTCAAAGGATGCTTCGAGCTGCCACTGGAGCCCTCTGCCCTAACGCTGTCCCAGAGCTCTCCTGCCCCTCACCAAACAAGATCTCTCTTTCTGGCAGGGCAGACTGGGGGAGGAATGAAGAGAAGCTCTTTTATCACCATGTCCAGGTCACACTTGGCCAGCGCCCGCGGCGAGCGCCGGCACCGGCTCCACTCACGGTGTGAGTGGGGAGAGCAGGGGAGAGCAGCTGCTGGGGGCTGGCATCCACAGCAGCCTCTGCTCCCCAGAGCCACAGCTAAATGTGGAGCCGTGGGGACAAGTGTCAGACCACAGCAAGGTGCCCCTGTGCTCTGCACAAAGTTTCTGCTGCTTTGTTTGCTCCATGGAGCCGGTGCTTGGGAAAGCATTGAGCGCCATCAGGATAAATCTCACACAACTCTCAGGTGGGCTGAATGACAGCTGAGGGGAGATTTTACTCAAAAGCACGTTAGTACAAATTATTTTTCAGCAGTTTTGGTTTCTTTTGGGACAGGGAGCTGGTGAGCACACAGCTCCTGTCCCAGCACAATAAAAGGCAGTGCCTGCACTCACAGTTCCGGGACGTGTCAGTGCTGTGCTGCCTCATCAGCTTGGTTTCATCATCCTTTTACTTTAATTCCCCAAAGCCAAACAACTGCCTGGGGACTATAAAGAAAGGCTCCCAGAAGAAACAAGTAACTTACCAGTCCTCCCCCCAAAAAAAAACCCTCACCCACCCAATACAGGAAAGTAAGACTCTAATGTTGAGGCAATGCTTCTGTGGTCACTTTCTCAGCCACAAAATATCTCTGCCTCACCGTGTGAACCTGACGGGGAGTCTCTACACTAGGGCAAGGCCAATATACCCAAGTGCCCAAGAGAAGGAGTAGAGGGGTTTGGGGAAGGTGAATACAGACCTGGCTGTGGGCCTGAGCCTGCCCTAGTGTCTGCCCGTAGTAGGCAGCCTGCTGTCGGTAATACTCTGCCCAAGCCATCGTGTAGTCCGGCTGGGAACTTGCCTGAGAAGCAGCACTGGCAGCATGACCTAGAGGGAGAGAAGAAAAAAGGGAGAGATAAGCAATTACAGAAGTCCAAGCCCAGGGTTAGGATCTCCTTTTGTCAAGCTTAAAGAAGAGCCAGCCCCCTTCCAGCTGCTGCAGACACCCGACAGAGCAACGCCGGCTCTGCCATGTGGGACGGCAGGATGGGCTCCAAGCTGGACTGTGAGGGACAAGCCAAGAGCAGGCACAAAGCACCCAGAGCATTCCTGCAGCTGCAGGGACAGGCTGACAGCCTGCACACTCCTCATCCTCAAAGGCACAAAGCCTCCAGCAGCTCCATGTCAAAGCAAGTCCAGAGGTTGGGATCATGCACTCTGCAACATGGTGGAGAGAGCCAGGCCTGTGACTTTCCATGAGCTCTCCTAAACCAGCTCTCACAAACCAGCTCCAGCTTCCTGGATTTTGCCAGCATCAATTCCTGCATGCTCTGTGTTTCTCCAGGCAGGCTGGCTGCAGGTGTGGGCATGAGGGGACTGGGGCTCAGTGGGAGCTGCTCTCCTGAGGGGCGACAGCACAACCGAAAGCTCTCTGTGGCAGCACTACATGCACCATCACCAAAGGACTGTAAGCTAAAAATGGCAGGGATGGAGATGCAAGTCATCAGATTAGAGTTAACTCCTTGTAAGAAGAGCTGATTCATCTCCAGTAAGCCTGTTTCACTCACTCTGTTTTTTGAAATACTCCTCCCATGCTTTGCTGTAATCAGGATGGCTGTTCTGCTGCTGGCTCTGTTGGCCTGTGCAAAGATGACAACAAGGGGCACGTCAGTATGGAACAGGTGACAATTTCCAGCCAGTGACATCTAAATCTCCACTAGACAGGCCCTGGGTCCACCACAGCTGCCCAGACTTGACACTTCAGCTTCCAGTTTTCTGCAATGTTGGGCATCTTCGGTTCAGGGGAAGCTGAGGAAAAGCTTGAGTTCCTGATCTCACCTCATCTGCTGAAGGGCAGGAAGCCAAATGTGGCCCTGCTGGGACCTGCTCAAGCCAAAGCACGTGGCTGTGAGCTGCCTGGTCTGCAATCAGCCACTCTGGTCTCCCAGTCTGCTTGTACTCAGTGCAGGAGAGCCGAGACCCATCACCTCCACAGAGCTGCCAAGGGAATGGCCATCTTTTGAGTCACCTCACTTGTTTCTCAGGGGCTGCATCCTTCACCCCTGCTCCTCTCAGTGGAGCAGAGCTCAGGGACCCCTGTGGGCAATGCCCCTCCATACACCCTGCACACACACGAGCCTCTGGTGCACAAGCTGCACAGCTCCAGGGCAGCCACTCAGCTCCCCAAGGTGCCAAGAGCCCTGCACAGGGCACAATCTGCTCCACTGCCCCCAGGGCACAGCCCAGGCATCACTGAAGCAGCAGCCTCGACATCTCTGAACAGCCACAGCTGGCTCATGGTGTCATCTCCAGGTTCCTACACTGCTCCAAGGGAAGCTGTGCCAGTCTCTCACAGATCCCAAACCTTGGGCTCCACCCAGCAGAGTCCCCACCTCTGAAGCACTAAGACACCTTCAACCCAACACATCCAAGTGTTCCAGCAGGGAGAGCACGGCCAGCAGGACAGAGGCAGGATACCTGCCCTTCCCACACTTCCCTGGATCCCAGTGGGAGCACAGAGCCCCCAGTGAGACACAGGGCAAACAAGCAGCAAACAGCACCTGGGAGCTGCAGAGAGGCACAGCAGGAGTGGGGAGCACAAGCCCCTGCAGACAAGGGGAGCAGGCAAGGACAGAGGACACGCGTGGAGCAGAGCCCTGCCCATCCCATCCCAGCTCCAGGCACAGCCCAGCCCTGACACCGGCCCAAGGGGGGCTTTGAAGTGGGGGGAAGGGGGAAATAATACACTGCAAGTGTGAAGTGGGTGGAGGGAACAGGGCAGCAGTGTCCTGTCCAGGGGCATAAAAGCGGGTTAAAAGACTTGACCAACGCTACAAGTCAGGACCTTTTCTGGCAGAGGTCAAGGCTGCCTCAACTGTCCACCTGCTAATGCCAACAAAGGACCTCCTTCAATGCCTTTTCTTCTCGGAGAATTACAGTCCACAGCAGGCTGAAAGGACACGCAGCTAAATGCATTTCACAGCAAAATGTTTCCCCAGCCAGTTAATTTATTTAAGATGGGGGAAGTAATTAAAATCTAAATACATGTGTAGGGGGTGGGGGTCTGCCCCTCCTCCCACAAGGACTGCACTCGAGGCTGTCCCCAGGATGCTGGCGCTGTGACAGGGCTGACAGAGCTGTGACACACAGGCTGCAGCACTCGGGCAAGGGACCCTGCACAAGGCTGTTTTCAAATTAAAAAGTACAAAAGCAGGTATTTACCTATTTCTTACAATACTCCTCCTACACCTTGGTGAGCTCCACCTGGGCACCAGTGCAGCAGAGGAGAGTGGTGGAGGTTCTTAAAGCATTATGTGTGTGTCCCTTCCCCTCACCCAGCCTGCCTTCAGTGTGCCTGGCTACAAACAGGAACAGGGAGCATCCTAAGCATGTGGAATTAGGGAGCCAGCATTTTCCATCACACTCAACAGCAGGAATAAACATCTGCCTCCAAGAGACAGCAGTGTGGGGCTAAACCCACACAGGGGAAGGGCAATGGCAAAGCAGGAAGCTCCAGGGGTTTTGGGAGCCACCTGAAACCTGACAGTGTAAAATTGTCATTACTGGAGTATGAACTGCATTACTGGTCATCAGGGGGCTCAAGGGGGCTGTGCTTCCTACACCAGGCTCCAAAGCCAGGAGGGGTGAGCCTGAGGCACTATTATCTGCTGCAGGAAGGGAGATTCTTCTTTCCCCAGGGACTGGTGGGCAGCATGAAGGGATGTTTCAGGAAGGTGAAAAATAAGTTAACAAGATAAGTTTCTAAAGCCATCTCGCAAGGCAAAGAGCAATGCAGTTTTGTAAGCATTTATTCCATGGCTCTATGGAAGATAAAAGTTATTTTTTTATGGAGCTTTCCCTGCTGCACTGACTGCTCTGCTTTCCAAAACTCAGGGAAGTTCAGAGCCCTTGGGGGTGCAAAGCAAAGGAGCAGAATAACAATTTTTCCTGTAAAACAAGTTAATGAAACAACACTCTTCTTCAGTACCATACTATTTCACTCCTGGTACAGAAGAAAAGTCAATTGAAGCCCACCAGTGCATTTTAACGTGCTGAAACCAGAACAACTGCTGACCTTCTCCAGGACCTTAAAGCTCAAAGGGAAAGTCATCATTTCTAGACTGTAATTGCTAAGAGACAGGACTCAGACAAAGTTTAACACACACTTCCATGCAGGGTTGCCATATACCACCACAGCACACATTTCAGAAGTGCACCAAGTTAACAAAGCAGCACTGAGATTTCCAAACCTCACATATTCACAATGTCATAAACACCCAAAGGTGAGCAGTATTACAGGGAATCACAAATGGGATTGCAGGCATTGTCCCTCCAATGATTCCCTAACCTCAGGAACCTCAAAGCGTGGAAATTTATACCAAAGTTCACAATCTACTTCATTCCTAAATCAGCCTTAGCAGTGTAAAGCATCTGCCATTAAAACACTTTAAAATTAAACTAAAGCTAAGCACCAAAAGGTGTGTGTGGGGGTAATGAGACCAGACCATTTAAAAGCTCATATTTCTTAAAAAACTGTGACTGCAAGGGTCCTTAGGACATTACCACCATCATATGAGCTTTGAGATTACCAAGCAGACACAAATCTGCTCTGTTCAGGGCAAACCATTCCTCTGGCTGCTGGAGACACAGCATGATGCAGCTACAACATCACCACCAGCATTTACTACTTCAATTATTCTGAAAAGGTGACTCTCCATTCCAAAATGCTCAGTTTTGACTCAACAGGATTTCAGGAAAAAATGACCAGTACAGGAGCCCTGCCTAACCTTCCTTCCATTTCCTGCATGCATCTCCCCTGTTGTTCCATCAGTCTGGAATTTGAACAGTGAGAAAAGCTTGTAAAGAACAATTGAATAAGAAAATAAGCAAGAAATTATAAGGTCAAGAACAAAGAGATGGGAGGGCTCAGCACCAACAGTGTGCCTATTAGGGACAAGTGTGGTGTGCAAGTGCCTGGAGAATCCTGGGAGAAGAGAGCTGGAGGCAGGAATTTTTGTTAGAGAAGAACAGACAGCAAGGACCAAGTTTCTACCCAAAGAGCAAAAAGAGGCAATAAGCAGTTAAACACACAAAAAGCAAAAGTTTTCCACAACCTTCAGCTTGTTCTGAGCTCAGCCACCACCACGTGCCTCCACACATCTCTTCTGCTCAGGAAATCATTCTGCTGTTTTCACACACGTGGTCTCATGGGTGAACCTGCCTTTTGCAGGCACAAAGCAGAGACTACAAAGGGAACACCACCCCACCTCCAACCCAGGTCCTGGCACTTACTTGGGACTTGCTGTCCAGGCTGCTGCCACGTCTGGTAGGTACTGCCCCAGCCCTGTGTCATGAACGCCTGAGGACCACTGCAGAGGACAAAAAGCCATGCTCAAGTAGACAATAAAATACTTACCAGGCCACAGACACGAAGCTGCCCAGAGAAGCTGTCACTTATAACCAGCAGCTGCTGAACAAACAGATGAACATGGGAGCAAAAGGGAAGCTGTGCAGGTGGGAGGTGCAATGTCCTGCCTTGGTATCAGTCCGTTCATGAAGCCAAGGTGAAGATACATCACACTGAACAGCACTCTCTGTGCTCTATGCAATTCAGGCTTCTTCCCATGCTCTCACTGCACTAGACAGGAATTCTAGAGATGCCAATACCTACCTGGTGTGTCATTTAATAGATGAAATCTTTCCTGTAGTCAAGTTTAAAGGACTGAGCTCACTTGCTTTTGCTTCTGAATGCTCAATCTTTTAAAGGCTCCACTCACACCCCACCCCTTCAGGGCCCTCCACTCTTCTCCCAGCACTTTCTAGCTCCCAGTCATCCCCCCAGCCCATGGGTGAGGAGATGCAGAAGCTTACTTTTGATGAGGTGTAGCAGGTGCTTGGCTGAACGGACTTTGACCAAATCCTCCAGGTCCACCCATGCTGGTACCCTGTCACAGAATCCACAAACATTTAATGCCAGCTCCAAGTACAGGGTGGAGGCAGCTACTATGAGTTGTAAGAAAGGAGAGAAACAGCCTGGATCCTGAAGTTGGTGTTAAGCCTTCTCCTCTCAAGCAATTCAGCATGAAGGCAGCTTTTCAGCTTTGCCATGCCCCAGTTCAGTATTTTCCATACTTCTTTACTGAAATCTCCCCATTCAGTAGTACTGCAGCCTGACCTTACTAAGCTTCAATACCACAGCACTGCATTAAGTGTAATATAAGTCATCCTGAACTTACTGAGCAAGGAGTTGAGTGTTTTACTTTCGGGATGATGCTGCCAGGACTGTGTCATTCTCACACAATGACACTATTGTCTTCCTTTCAAAAATCTCCTTTTGACAGCCCTTTCATACCTTATTATTGTTGTTCTTCCCTCTCATATAGCTGTATACACTACCCAGGACTATGTCAACAGTCAAATCCTTCTGGGACCACAGCAAAAATTAACCAAATGGATGCTGGAGGGCTATCAAGTTCAAGCCAGCTGCTAAGAGGCAAATGGTTTTGAAGCTGAGTAATGCAAGCACGCGCATTCCGTGCCATCCTGTGAGTCCACGTACCCAAGAGTGACAACAGCATGTCTGAAAGGGACAGAGCAAGAGAGCAGAGACAGAACTTACACCAACTTTCTCATCTATGAGATGTCTAGCGAGCTCGATTTGCTGGGGGACCCCTCTGATTGTGAATATTCTTACGCCAGGGTCTGTGTTTGGGGGTGGGTTTCTCTGCAGCTCCACATGAGCTCCCGACTGCTGATTTATGCTCTTGATGTTCTCACCACCTGAAGAGAAGAAAGCCAAGACATAAGGACGGATATTCAGCATCTCTTTCCATAAAACCACATCAAAGTCAGATCCTGGAAATGGACTACAGCTTCAGTCACCTTCTGTGTGCCTCAGGAGAGGTGGGCAGAGGATGGCAGCAGCAAAAAAACCCTGCAGCACCTGAGCTCATGCTACTCTTTTAATCTTCCTCACAAACATAACCTGAAACCTTGAGCTACTGTAACAGTTTTTGGGGTCATGGATGACGCTGCTTAAAGAACACATAAGCCCCACTAAGTGCCCACTGCCAGGCTCCCAACAAGATGCAGCATGACTGGGACACACTTTGACAAAGCACATGCAAAACCTGCACTGACTGAATTCCATTGTTTTTGCACAGCTGTTCAAATCCTCTATGAAATGAAGGTCACCTGCAATCTAAGCATGCTGGTTTTTCTTTTTTTCTTCCATCACTAAGGAAAAAAGCCACCAGCCACATAACAAAGCTTAAGCCTTCTCCCAAACATGAGCTGTTTGACAGGTTATTGCCTTAAAGCAGCCTCTGCCTACAAGGTTTCCTATTCACCCTGCAGCCACACATCCCTCCACAGCCATGGCAGCACACAATTCCAGGCTGTCTCCTGCTATTTCAGAGTTAGCTGTGCATGCAGTGACCATGTCTGGCTCGTTTGCCATCTGGATGCACAAGAGCACAGGAGTGCTTCCAGCAGGATGCAGCAGGGCCAGTCAAAGTGGATCTGATTTCCTCAAGACCTGCTAGGTCCTGGTCTCTTCATGAAATTTGCTTAACAAAAGCCTCAGCCAATGTTACAATGGTTCAATTCTTCTTTTGGAAGCTCACACAACTTACCAGCTCCACTCAACTGGAGAAATTAAAGGGTATGGCTAAGGAAGGGGTTTTACAACTTTTAAATCACAAACAAAAAAATCACCAGCTCAAAAGATAGACAGCAAGCAGGACAGACAGCAAAGGAAACTAATCAGAGATTTTTGTTTGGTTTTCATTAAAAAGCATCTCCAAAAATAAAGGCCTCTATTTTGCTCACATTTCCATCTCTATACATCCAGCACAACTTCAAAACAAACTGTGGATGTTGCAGACACTTGTTCATTTCATTGTAATGGACTTGTGACCTTTTTAACATTTTAAAGCCTTCCTGGGGAAGGGAGGAGGAAAAGTTGCCAAAGGGCAATTAACTCTTTCTAAATGAATTTTTGAAGATGCATTTAACAAAAGATAATCATGTCACATCCCTGGGCAGACAACTGGGATTGTATTGTGCAGCCAAAAGCCAACCCACTTACTTTCAGTCAAGCATGGGAAAGGAGTAAGATGAAGTTTCAAAACCAAGAAGGTTTTTTTTGTGTCATGCTTTTGTCTGCTGCAGATTTGTTTGAAGCTCTGGTTTTTACATATCGAGGTGAGATCTGAATCAACAGCCATTTCATTTGCTTAGTGAAAACAGAGGACCCTTTCAGGCAACACAATTTGAAGGAGTGGCACAACTTCTTTACTGGGTGACAGAGGCACAACCAGAGGTTGCTACTTGCACTGCAGACTAGTTTCTCCTTCCAAAAGGGGATTAAAAATCGAAGCATTCTCAAACTGGAAGCAAGGAGAATAGAGATTTCAAATCATTGCCCCATTTAGCATTCAGCACCAAGCCTGTGGGTTGTTGGGCCTGTTTCTACAGCAGCTCCCTCCTACACCACAGAGCAGAATTAAGTCAGCTGCCTCTCCAGGTTTGCTGGGAGACTGCAAGCTCCTACCCCCACAGCAGAAGGACTCGGTGCCCTTGTCCTCTTCACCCTGCAGCCTGGTACATGTCAAAGTGCTCCCTCCCAGCCGAGCCACCCCAAGGCAGCCTCCAGACCATGCGAATGCTGTGACGCAGCCGCCGCTGGCGGAAGGAGTTCTCTTCCCCACGGCGAGGCGAGCAGCTCGGCACATGGTGGCTGTCTATAGAGCATTCATCCTGCTCCATTCTTCCACCTGATGGGGGGCAGGAGCGGTCCAGGAGCGGCCTCCCGGCTGGACGTGAAATCCTAAAGCAATTAATCAAACCTGCTCAAAGGCCGAGCTGACAAGAGCCAGGCCGGCCGCGGTATCTGTCAGGATTGCCGTATTTATCATGGAAATCCAGGGGGGCCCAGGGAGGCGGTGGCTGTTTCCAAGCACCACCAAACACAGACAGACTTTGACATGTGTATGGCGCTCGCCTCCACCCTTCCTCGGGGCCTTTGGGAAAGAAAAGCTGCACCTACCCACCCTCCAGGGGAAAAAGCCACGCGCAGGATCTGCAGGGAGCCCCGCCAGCTCCTAAAAGCTCACGTTCCCAAGCTGAGATGTCCACAAGAAAAAGGCACCAGCTCTTCTGTCACATATGCAGCAGAAACTGAAGTGAGAAACTTCCCAGCCTCCCTTTTTTTCCTGCTTCTCGAGTGGTCAGAGGGAGCTGGGAGCACAGGAGCAGTTACCAGGTCAGATCACACACACCACACCTGGGTGTCCAGGGCAGGGTCAGCACCCTGGGCTCGGGTGCTGATCTCGAGACCAAGCTGATGGCCCAGAGTCCTCAGCCAGATTTTACAGAGAAGGCAAACAGCCCCATCCTGTATCACAGCAAGGAAAAACTGCTGGGAACTGCTCAGAAACTGTCAGGGAGCACAGAGGTTTTCTAACTGGTCACTGTTAAGAAAACCCCACTAAGATCCCCTCTGCCCTGCACTGCCCCACAGGCAGTGGGGGAGGAAATAACAACAATCGCCTGTCTGGCATCAATGTGTGGAGAGTGCAGCACATCCATGCTGGTCCAGACCCCAAAAGGCAACGCTACAGCCATCACTCACTTGACAAAAGTGAAGGCTGCAACAGCCTAAAAGCACAGGCACTGTGAGAACACTGATTACAAGGTGGTATTACAATGCTACCAGCACTCAAATCACCATACAACTAGTAATTAGTCACTCCAGAAAGCTTCTGATCTGGCCAAGTAAGAATCTCTATTTTGCTGTTGTGGAAACAAAGGTTAAAAGCCACCCTTCACCCCCCAGTGAGGCTGTGCCAGGCCCTGCACTTGAATGCTGGGACATTCACTCCACTACCTGCATTTATCTTTTCAGCACACAGTGCTCTCTGTAGTCACAAATGCTCCACTTCAGTGCACTGCTGAACAAGTGACCTTTTCTGATCCTTTATTAAAGATGACTAATGGATACAGCAATAAAGTTTCATTATAATTTGATTTTTCTGTACTTATAAGTCTCACTCGTGGGCTTAAAATTTACTTCGCTTGATCTTTTGGCCAACTGGACTGTTCAGTGAGGACAAGCATAATCACTGCAATTTCTGCATAATGGAGAAAGCAGGTGGTTTTTCATACTGGAAAAAGTTTTCAGGTTTGTGAACAGGCTTGTGGCACAAAACATCTGAAAACAATTGCAGCTACAGGGCTGACCTGCCTGTGTCCCTGGTTATCCAACAGGGCAGGAGCTCAGGGTGCTGGGGGACAGGTCCATGGCAGGGAACAGCAGGGATGGGCAGCAGGGAAAGAGGCCACAACAAGTCTCACCACAAGCTCCCTCCTGCTGGGAGCACTCAAAGCCACTGAAACTTGGCTCAATGCCTTCAAGTCTCTGCTTCCTTTTCTGCTGCAGCTTATCTATCCCTATTCTATCCTCTGCTGAGGCTAAAAGCCAGCTTTGATTACTTAAATTCTAGTTCAGGCATATGTCATTCTTTCTGAAACAAGCAGATAGAAAAATGAAACTGCCTTAGCTCAGACACATTGCAGCAGTTCAGAGCTAGAGAGTTTGTCTGCTCCTGATTCCACCCTAAATCCTGCCACTGCTCCATGTGCAGCTCCTGCTCTGTGACAACCTGTCTGCTGCTTAGTTTCATAACCATCATGGGTTGTTCTGGTTGAGAGGATGACTCCTCCTTCATCTCCTTAGCATGGAGAGATCCACTGGCCAAGCAGCCAAGGGGCCTCCATGGCAGTGAACATGCTCAGCCAAGTGGCACAAAGTGCACCAGGCTTTTGTGCATGGTCAGGTGCCAACACAGAGGCAGAGAAATCCTCCTACTTCATTCATCACACACTTCAGGTACAGGGCTGGAAGCAGCTACTGTTATTACCACACTCAGAGAGCTTCTGTTTCCTCACACAGCACTCACAGAAATCCAGCATGATGAAATGACTGTTCTGTTTGTCCCTGATAATCCGTCCTTCAAACAAATTCTCTGCAAAAAGAATCCACAAATGAACCTGCCTTTTCTCAGCCAGCTACTTGTTATAACAAGCTTATTTGACAGCTCTGCATTAAGAGCTTGTGAACAAGGGCCTGGAGAATACAACTATGAGTGAGAACATCACAAAGAAAACATCCACAAGTGCTTACAGCTTATTCCTATGCTGCATTCACTGGGCACTAAACACCTACAATCACAGAAAACCCCAAAGCCTCTCTGTCAGGCAGCAAAAACATGGCCATCCTGAGAGAGAAGGATTGCAAGCTGTGGTGTTTGGAGTCACCAAACCCACCTTTGCCTATAACGAGGCCACACTTGTCAGCTGGAACAGTGTAGGTGATTTCCTGCATGCCTCCAGGTGTTCCAATGCTCCAGTCCCCACGGCCACGACCTCTTCCTCGGGCAACAGCCAAGCTTCCAAAGCCATCACGTTCCTTAGAAAGAAAAACATGTGTATCAGTGTTGTTATGCTGGCCCCAATGCACATTAAAAACAAAATAAAGCCAGGTCAGTTAAACTGCTTCATAATCAATGGCATTGAATTGAGATATTCCTGGACCTCAGTTTCACATTCAAGGTTTTGAAGTACTTTAGAAAAATGCCAAGTAATGTAGGTTACAGTTGCCTTCCTGATTCAGGAAGATATTCTTATTTATAAATGCATGCCTTTACATCTGCTGAAAGAAACCTATAAATAAACATCAACTACTAAAAGACTTTCAGTTTGTGATGGGGGGATCTCTTTAGAGCAAATAATGGATCCTGGCACTGGCACACACAAAAGTTGCTTTCAAACCCTTTCAAGTGTCATCCTACTGGAATTACTCAGCAGAAATGCACATTTTCCAAAACTTCCAAAGGAAGCTTTTAAGTTCAAAGACACTTACAGGACATGCCTATTTTGGGTAAGTGATTTTCCCAAAGCAAATGCCATGGGCAGTCAGAGACTATCATGACAGACTTCAACATTTAAGTGAATCATTACAGCAAATTATGAAATCAAGTATTCAAACCAGGAATTTGGGCTAGAAGAGATATCAAGATGAACAAATTATGGACCTTGCTGGACAAATTATGTTCAAGTTTTTGAAAAGGCTTAAAGTTTTAATTCCTCATAATACAAAGGGAATATACAACCTCCTTCAAGAGTCTGCCCCAGTACTTCACCCATCTTTGTACTTCTTGCTACTGTGTAATGCAAGGTGTTGGTGTGTCTCAGAGCACAGTGACACAACACCTGAGCAGTCAGCACCTTCCTCTGCCTCCAGCAGACCAAAGGACTGGAGTCTGGAGATGGAAGATGAGGCACCACTGAGCACTGGCAATGCTCTGCTGTCTAAGCAGAGGCTCCAGTCACTGTCTGATGCTGATGGACTCCATTCCATCAAGTCACTGTTCCCAAACTTAACAACAACTAAGAAGGAGATAGATTTGGAGCTATAATGATGCCTCATAGGCCTGGAAATAGAAGACAAGCACTTCCAGAACCCACCTGAGCCGTGAGGATGAGCTCACTGATGATGTGTGCTGCATGTTGACACCGATCAGGGAGCCCCATGACCTGTGCGACTCTTTCAGAGCTAATCCCATCATCTGTGGAGAGAGGTGGCAAAGACTAAATTAAAAGTAGAAAACATCCACTTGCCAACAAAAGCCTCCTTCCAGCACCACCACTGCTGGCAGCATTTTCACACCACAGAACTATCCCAGGAGCTACTTCTTCCCTCCACCTTCAGCCCCTCTTCCCTGGACTGAAAGAAGACAAAACCCAGCCCACACTGCAGAGGGAACAACATTCAAAACACTTTCAAATGTCAAAAAACCATGAAAGAGACTGATACAATTTTAAGAGGAAAAAAGGCAGGTTTGATAGGTGATCAGACAGCCAAGGACCCAGAGAAAGTTATTCAGAATTAATCAACTCCTGATCCCCAAAGGCTTTAATGTCCTGAAGGAGAATTCTTTAACAGGAAATAAAAGATTTTTGTTATTTTATTTATCTGTATAATTACCACTCACGACACGACTGTTGTGACATCTAATGTTTGCAAATGAGCTGTATATAATCTTACTCTCTGAAAACCAGGAAGTGCATGAGGAGGCAGCACATCATATTTAAGTGGGTTTCAGAAAGAGACACAATGCACCTGTAAATGAGGAAAGCCTGGCTGCTGGAACCCAAAAGTGAAACACTGGTCAGAAAGCAATGGCTCTCCATCCTCACACAAACCTGGTTTAAATTGAATCCTAACTCCAGCATCATTCTGAATCTTTTTGATCATTTCTCCATTTCTTCCTATCACAATTCCAACAGCAAACCTGGGCACAGAGACCTGATGGGAAAGGCAAAGGAGTATGAAAGCGCAGAGAACTAGACTGAATGACTGATTTTACAAGGAGATGCTCTTAACTTTGAGGACGGGCCATGTTAGGCACCTCCAGGCTACAGAACTGCATCACTTGAGAAAAACACGTGGCCACAAATTCCTTCCCCACTAAATGAACTCTGCACTACAAGAATGCAGCTTAAAAAAGGACAATTATAAAGTGCCATCTGGGAGTCCACGAGAACTCCTCCTCTTTGCAGAGCCAGACTCAATTCTTCTGGCAAAAGAACACAACACATTTAAAGAAAAGCTTACAGGTTACAAGTGCAGTTGGATGACTCCCCCCAGTACCCATCCCACAGGGAGGTTAGCAGAGCACTGTGAAGGACACGTACCTCTATGCTGCCTCCTCCCATTCTAGCACTGAAATCACTGCGTACGCCTCGGAAGTCTGCCTGATCTTTCTCTCGGATGATCTCCAGTACCATTTCCCTCGCTTGCTACATGGGGAAAGAAGTTACAGTTAGCTTCAAATTATTCTGCTTGCCCTCCTGGTGTTAGGGCCTCAGCTGTGGGTAATGGTCAGGCTTCAGGCAGAGAGATCTCCATCTGCTGAATGGCAACAGCAGTCTGATTTAGGATTTACCACAGTCTGTTCCTGCTGGCATCTTCTATGTCTGACAAAAACTGCCAGGTGCACAAGGTGGCAGTTTCTTGGGGTCAGTTGCTTCCTCCAGTCTTTCAAAAGCACCCTTTAACTTTTAAAATATCTTTGATTTCTTTTTTGTTTTGTTTTTGAACTAGAGGAAGTGAAAGCCCTTTCCTACTGATACAACTGAAACCAACACGGTAAGGTAGAAGTTGGCAGAAGAGATCATGCCCACTAAGAGCTACAGAGCACATACCAAGGAGGCTGCTGGGCAGCACTGAGCTTACTGACTCTGAAAAGTTAAGTCCAAGTCTGCAGCAATCCAGCAAGACGTTTTCTGAGACAAATGAATATTTTTCCTACCTACTGGCAGCACTCAAAGGCCATTCACAAGCCTCCATGTAGCCCAGCTAGTGAAAGTGTACCCTGGAAATTAGCCAACAGTAGTCACCAACAAAATAAAAAAAGCCTACATGTCAAACCTGAGCATTTGTTTCTCACTACTACTGGTCAAGCTTTTGACATCTTGGTTCTATTTCCAAGCTTGAGGACAGTGGTGAATCTCTCTCATTTTTACGTATTTTCCATGTCCTCAAGGTATTTTTAACAGAAAGAATCAACTCAAAGACATTTCAGAGATGCCAAGACAGAAATATGATGGAGAGATTTCATAGGGATTTGAGAGTTAAGAAACACTGTTGCAGCATCCAAAGAATCCCACCAGACCCAAGGATTCATCACACTTCTTAAACACTTCCTAAGTGTGCTCAGCTTTAAGTGCCTCAAAGATCTTCCAGCCTGTGCAGTCTCCATGTTTCCTTGAAAGAAAGATGTGACAACAGCAAATCTTGCAAAGCAGAAACTACCTGGGAAGTGGCAGCACTGAGAGTATGATTTGGTTAAAATTATCCAGACTGTCTTTAAACTCCTTTTGCACAGCTACACCTCCAGAGTAAGAACTTTTTTTGGGAAAAAAAAATAAAAATTCAAACTTGCAATAAGAGCTTTGAAAAATACCATCCAAACACTATGCCTGAGCAACATCAACTGTTGCAGCAATGCATGATTAGGGAGATCCTATGAAACAGAACTACTTTTATTGGAGACAGGAATGCTAAGCTAGATTTAGGTACTTAGCAAGGTATGAAAGGCACTTGCTGAGAAGTGGAACATGCTGTGGCTGAACTTTAATGCTCTAATTCAGGCACTCCCATCATGCTGCAATCCCCCAGGCTCCAGCTGATGGAGGTTTTTTCTCTGAACTGCAGGTACATCCACATCTGCAAAACCCTGACACAAGGAGACTGAGGCACCAATATTAAGCAAACCCCTTGGTTTCAGGAGTTGTTGTGGGATTGGTTTTTAATTACCTGCGTCGATTGGCTGTCTGAGGTAGTTTTGTGAAATGTTTGCTGTCTCAAATGTGTGATTCAGTCACTCACTAAGAACCCATTCTCTTGAGTGACACAGAGCTCTCATTTTTTGTCACACAGACTGGAAAGCATTTCAAAAGTACTTTCTCCAAACCCTCCTCCTCATTTCCACTCCTACCCATGTGCAGTATTTATGTGGAGTGACAGCTCCTAAGTTATGCTGTAAAACAAACTACTCTGGTGTTTTAACTTGCTCTATTCAACCTTACAGAACCAACAAAACCAGGAAAGATTATTACATTTACAGTTGGATTTGACTCCATTAGATGCTCACAAATACACTCAGGTTTAAATTTCTCCTTAGTTCTCTTGGGCAACCAGTTTGCTTTTGTTACATACCTGTACTTTAAATGCATCTCCAGTAATACGGAGAGGTTTATCTGCTCCAGTAGGCATAGGACCATCTTGGATCATAATCATTTTCACACCTGTTCGCTCCTGAAGAAAAAGCACAGAGCAATTTTCTAAGCAGAGTCCCTAAAACAAGGGACTAGATTTTGGTCACTAAACATTGTGAAGGTCAAACCAGCACCGTTACAGAATGCACAAATTCAGGAACACTCCTAGATTGTAAGGGATTACCAGAAATTGTGCTGCTCCTGAGGTTCTCAAATAGCTGAAATCCTTGCAAGAAGAACCCCCTCTACTTCAACTACTGACTTTTCAGCCGTTTCCAAAATCTGTAGCTGTCTGCATGTAACAGTTATTAAGTGACCAGCTTCCAAACCATGTGACAGAGGTCTAATCAGGGCACTCAAAACCCCTCCATTTTTGACCCTAGGTGTTTTGCTATAACCTTTTATTATTTAAAAACTTGTACCAGATGGAGGAATAAAGAACATCCAGGAACACAGTTTATACATAACACAACACGTAATTAGAAAGGGGTGGGATGAGAAAAAGAGATGACACATGGCAGTTTTACCACAGATCAGCAACAAAAGAGAAGCAGAGCACTCTACAAGAGCATGGCTGGCATTAAAAATACTGCAGAGCAGAGCAGACACGGCCCTTCCTTGGCTACAGAGATCCCCTCCTAAACAGCACCAAGTGTTTATCTACAGCACACAGGTTTCTGCCACAGTTCTGGCAAAACTCCACTACTTGTGTAGTTGGGGCCACCCTGATTTTGTAACACAAGACTGGATTTGAGTCCAATCTCCGAAGGCAGAAGAGTAGTCCCTGCTAGAGAAGGTTAGAGCATTCAGGGCTCTCCATTTCAGCCTGTTCCAGTGGACCTAGAGAAGCTGCAGTAGGGAAGAGAGCCCTAAAGGAAATGCATCTTGCGCACCTGCAACTGTTTTATTGTTTCACCTCCTTTGCCGATGACTAGACCCACTTTGGATGCCGGGATCAAAATCTCCTGAATGGTACTGTTGCCATCAACATCGTTGTGAAAACCAGGTCCGTTCCGACAGCGATCTACAATCTGCCCCAGTAGCCGTTTTGCTTGTCTTTGGAAAAGAATCGAGGGAAACAACCATTAGACAACATTGCTCCACCAAGAGACCAGGACCCATCGAATGGAGAGCGATCGGGGAGAGGAGAAGTGGAAAGATGGAGGAAACCATAGTCAGCACAATGTTTGCCTATTTTTTGTTTAGCTCTTTGGTGTCTATTTTCCCCTATCATGATTACTTATAAGCAGTTTGATTTTTGAAGGGGAAGAGAAAAAGAAGAGCAGCAGCATGCTCTGACCTCTTAGGAAGTTAAGGACAACAGTTGAACTACAGCATTTGGGGTGCTCACTTTGAATGAAGATGCTCTAGGTTATAACTTTTCTAACACATAAACAATAATAAAACTCAAGCTCTGTTCTCCTTCTCAGTCAAGACAAAAAGACACACACTGCTCTGATACTACCACAGCCCATGGATTAACCATTCTCTGATCAGTCACAGGCAACTGCTTAGCTCTTCTCTACCTGCTCTTACCAGCAGCACCAGAACACTGTCCTAACACAGCCTCTGCTCCAAGCAGTAGGTGCTGAAGCTACACCGCGAAGCGAGGCAGGGATACTGCAGCAGCCACCAGTGAAAGACTGGGTTCTTCTACTCCTGGTGAGAAGAGACACACAAAGAAGCATTTGGGAGATTAAAGATCCCTTCTCTAAAATCTTTAGCATGTCAGAGGTAACTGACAGGGTTTCCCTTCATCTTGAAGAGTCCTATACCAGCACATCCCATTCCTGCCCTTGTCCCACAACCCTTCTGAAAGCAGAAGAAATTCACTGGTTCCCTGTACAGCCTAATGCAGCATCTTCCCCTCTCTCCACTTCACACCAAGCCATATCAGGCACCCTAAGGATGACTGACTTCTGTCTGGAGATTTGAGGAACCGGTACAAAGTCATCCCTTCAAGCAGACATTCCCCCAGGGCAGGCTCAGGGGGTGGTGCTCTAAGGCTGCAATCAGAGCAGAGCACTGCTTGCCCTTGACTTTCTCACAACAAAAGGGAAAAGGTGGAATTTCTGGAAGCCCGTTTTAAATATTCTGGAAAAGTCTTAAGAGGTTTTATCCATCTGCCTTCATATTTTGTGCAAAGTTCTTTTAGTGACAATACAAAGACCACAACAGTTATTACATAACGTATTTCAGATGAGAAGGGGTCACTTGGAAATTAACCCTATTAGCTTGTCACTGCATATAACTAATGAAAATATTCCTCACAAAACCCTTCTCAAAGAAGTCTGACACTTAGAATGGTTTCCTTACTTCATAAGTAGCCTTAAAAAAAAATTCAAACAACCAATTTGTCAAGGACTTTATCACAAAAGTAAATTAAATTTCACTTAATGCTATGTCTACATTCTGTTTCACAGATTTAATAACTGTCTCACTTTTAAAGTTTACTCATGTTTTATTTAAAGACAGCCTTAGACACGAGTACATTTAACTACTTATTTTAGAACCACGAAGTCTTAACTACACCTCTCCCCCATTTTCCCACAACTGCATCTCATGAGGTATCCCAGCTTTTTACTATTTTGCTCTTGTTCTTAAATATCCTTTGTAAGGGGGGGGAAAAAACCATTTCAATATCAGCAAGAATACACTGCCTGCCCTATAATGTAAGTTTACCAATTATATTTATTCTGACTCACTGCTTGCAGTATTATGGTAGAATAAGGAGATTTAAGTACCCTTAGATCTCTTTAGGAATGGAAGAATGATGAGTGTCTTCTCTTTAGAGAGACAGACTTTGCACCAATGTATTTTCAAACGCAACTCAAAGATTTCCAGATGGATTTTAAAAAACCCACCTACCCAAAGGCTGGGGAGAGAAAGAGCAGCTCCATATGTTAAGTGTGTTCCTGTAAGCCTGAGGATCCTGGATCCAGTTCCAGCAGGAGGTCCTCAACTGGTTTGTGAGAGTCTCAAACTCAGCTCCTGGGAAGGGGGAGGGAGGAAACACTGTCCCTAAAGTTTCTATAGGTCTAAAGATAGAAATCCCTGCTGGCTGGCCACGTGTCTCTACCATGCAAGGAGCAGAATCAAGACTTGGGTTCAGTCCTTTGCTTCTTGTTGGCAGCAATGCAGAAACAAGCACCCAGTGGGCCTCATGCTGCTCTGCAACAACACCAACACCTCCAGGGTATCCTGGAGTGGCACCCACAGGCTTTAGAGGCCTCATGCAGCCCTTCTTCAGCTGGAAGGATGCTCATCTCAAAAGGAGTAGGGAAGCGAAGGGGAGAAGAGAAGTGCCCCTCAACAGCTTAGCTCAGTATCCTGGAGAGCTGCAGTTACAAAACTGCATCCTAGGTGCCCTAAGAGCAACCTCACCCTGCGGAGGGGAATTCCAAGGAAATTTCTGCAGAGGATTCAAACTGCAAGTGGAAAAAAAGCCTTTGAGGTGCACAGTTTAAAGCATCAGACCAAGAGGTTCTATGCTCCAGAGACCCTCGAGTTTCTCTAGGCCAACATTTGCTGGTGTGGCTAACAACCAAGTAGCACCACTGACAGAACACAGCATTAGGGAGAAGAGAAAGAAGGAAAAAGGAGAGAAATGAAATCAGAACTCACTCAATGCTCTCTGGTGTCCCAGTAAGTACACAGGGCCTCTCAGGCATCCCACCACTGTCTGCAAAGGATACAAGGAGAAAAACTTGTGATACATGGAATTAAAAATGTGGCAGCTATTTCAGTGACCATGAAGCACCCTCTGGAAGCACACATAGCATGCTAAAGAATTCAAAGACATCCAGGATCAACATATTTTAAACGATTTACAGGATGTCTGCATTCTTTTAAAGCCTTCCCCACCAATTAAAGGGAGGGATAAAAACTCAGATACTGATCATCAGTTCCCTGCACAGTCTTCCCCAAAGCAAACTGGCACCAAATGATCCCATTTGGATGAATGGTCTCATTTTTATGATGCAAAGCAAGCTGTTTGGAGAACTGCTGCCAATCCTCCTGAAAATCTTCTGCCAGGAGCTAGAGCTGACCAGATCAGTCAGAGGCAAACCACAGAGCTGAGCAAAGTGAGAAAATCCAACAGCTTCAGGCCTAAGCACAACATGGATCATTCATTTGCTCTGCAATCATCTGCTGGTTAAAGCTAGTTCCCTCACTGTTCCATCCCCCAAACCACCTGACAAACCTGTTTCCCACCCTGGTTGGGAGGTGGGTCCCACAATAGCTCTCCCATGGCTGTCTATATCCATGTTAATGGTGATGACACACCACGAGCATGGGAAGTGCCTGATCTAATGGACACAACACCCTTTGACATTAAAACCTGCTCACCCACCACACAAAGAGGGGCTTACCTGGAGCAATTTGAATTTTGCAGCCAGACTCTATCTGAATTCGTGAGATCTGTTCTCCTCCCCTGCCGATTACTGAAATGAGTTCAACAAGCATCAGAACAAACTGTTTTTCCTGGAAACTGCAGAGCACCTTCCCCCTTTTACTCCGCTGCAGCTGTCTATAAAGGAACAGTTTGACTCCAGGATTGCAGAAGAGGCATCCACAGCATGACCAAATTTATCATAGCAGACAACCATTAAAACACTGCTGAACATTATTCTATTTGTTTGGAAAAACAAACCAAAAAAGCCTGTCTTGCACAGGAACGGAAAGAAATTAGTATAAAAGAAATAAGGCACTTGTCTGGGTGATGCTAGGAGAGTAATTTAAGTACATCTTGTTCAGCCTGAACGAATAAGCCAGTTATTTGGGGTACTAAAAAAGGTAGACTTGTTTCTTTATAATTCCTATTTCACTGCTATTTTTGAATGGGCATGCTATTGGTCTGTCTGCACTCAGACAGAGCCACATCGCGAAATGCTCTATCAACCTCCAGGGAACACAAATATCCCTCTTCCTTAACTCTCAGAGTTGACACATCACTGTTTCACAAGACACCCAGAGCATAGACTGTGCCAATCACTATTCCTACCCTTCCCAGACTGCAAAACCAGCAAAGCTGTGAAGTCAACCAGGTATTCCTGGCTCAGGATGTTCCCAAAGAAGCATCTCAGCCATGGGGTTGCATCCCCCTGTATCTGTCTGTCCCTGAACCAGGGTGAGACACAGATGATGCCTGTAAGCTCCCATCGCCAACATCCTCCATGTGTAGCACCAGCACTGGTAAATGAAGAGGTCTGGCAGGAGAGGAGGGAGCCTTTCCTTTGCAGGAATTTGAGTTACAGTCTTACAGTGTCTTTAGAGTGGGGACAAAACTTGGCGCACTATGGGGTAATTACCACGGCCTGTTATTTTCCTCTTTACTCTCCATATATCAAATTGGAAGGGATACACAGAGACCCAGCAGTGGAAGAGTCTATGCAATCACTGCAGTAACACATCAGCAGGAGGTGCCATTGAAAGCCAGAGTAATGATCATTAAGAGGAAGAGAGAAATTAGGATCAAGGGTTTGAAAGAGAACAGTATCAGGAATGCAAATATAGGAAAAACTCCCGTCTGGTTGTGTTTCCCTGCAGCAAATGTGTGAGAAATTTAAAATTCTGTTTAACTTGTGTTTAGTCAACTCATATTTTAACATTTAAATGTTGTTTTTCTTCCTCAACTCTCACAGTTTTGCATACGCAAAGCAAAATGCTGCAATGAAGGGAAATAAATTCACTTTTGACTTGTTTATGTACTATGCTAATGGGAATTTAAGAGAAAACCACTAAAATGCCCAGTAACTTGTACCAAACATTCTTGTTCATATTACTGGGACACCAAGCTTTTCCATGAAATTTGCATCTGGATTTTAAAACATAGATCCTCTGTTCCCCATGAAGACAGCATTAAACAAGGCTTATCCAAGGCTAATAAGCACAAGAACTTGTGTGAGAATCAACAGCATTCCTGCACAGGAAACACATCAAGAAGCATCAAAAGCATCCAAGGTACTTACTAAATCCAACCATTTTATCAGGCACTTTGAACTCTTCTGTTATTACAGCCCTAAAAAAAAAAAGGGGGGGAAAAAAAAAGGAAGAAAACCCCATCAAAGTCATTACAAAGAACAATTTGGAAGAAACAACACCCCTACCACAGAGCCTGGGCTCAGCACAGGGATTCTGCACACACAAGTAAAAGCACATCAGTGTCAAAATCATTTGTATTGGAATGGACCTCTCATGGTCACACAAATCCTGCTGTGCTGGATCCATTTCCAGTCTATCTCCAGTATCCTGAATGGAGCTGATGGAAGAAGCTCTTTTTGTCATTCTTGCTCCAGACAGATTTAACTAAAAAAAGTGTGAAGTTTCCTTATCATTGAGCCTGGACCTTCCAAGCAGCAGTGTCTGCCCAGTGCTTCTGGATATTCTCTTCCCAGGAGACACCAACCAAAGTCAGTCCTGACATGAAATCCCCCTTCTGATATTCACAGGTTTGGTGTTTTGGAAATTTTTTTTCACCTGATTGTCCTTATTATTCTTTTCCTTGGAATTAATAAAAATAGTCTTCAATTATCCTCTGAATTCTTATCTCAAGACTTCCATACCTATTGCTCTTTGGACATTTTCAATGCATCTGCTTCAGAACAAATCACTCCAAGCAGTTTCCTAAGACCTGACCATAGTCAAGTAGAAAGGAATTAACTTGGACTGTCTTTTTCTTGAGCTGTTTGTCTTGTGGAAAACAACACCATGAATACAGAATTTGCAAATATGCATTATATACATTTTGTATAACAATCTCAAAAGCAATAGAACACCTGCACAGTAAGTTCAATGCAGGTTTTGTAGGGAGGTATATTAAAATCTTCTCATTTTTTTGCTTTAGATCAGTTAGGAAAGATATAAAATACACACTAGACTTGATCAGCTAAGCTGCAGATAAAGTACTAACACTGCCTACCCTTTTCTAGGATGCTCCAGTAGGACATCAGCTTAAACTTAACCATTAAAAATTTAAGGTTCCACAGCCTTCATGCACATTGTTTGTCCCTTCTGCTGAGGCCCCAAACAGCTGGTTAGGATGGAAATGCACTATTATTCACCTTCAGGCTAATCCAGCTTTAGAAATGCTATTCCCTTCAAAACAACACAGAAAACTCAAGAGCAGGATTTGAGAAAAACTGAGAATTTTACATTTTTATTGGATGCTGAGACATGCTGGTTGACAACTTATACTTGCTTTAGTCTTCCCAAACCATCTTTGACAAAGGAGTCATCCCAGGTCATATTACACCAATAAAACGAAATAATAACAACAACAACAACAACATGTGTCTGTTGGATACTTCCACCTTTTGCCAAAATGCCAGACCTTTTTTCACTTTTTCTATCCTGCCCCCTGCCAGGGCAGGGGAAGGGAATGGAGAAAGAATTTATTCTTTTTGGTCCTCCAGATTTGCAGGGACCAAATCTAAGTTTCAGATCAACTCATCTGTTTTCATCAGAACAAACTACCCAGGCTGCAGAAAACCCAAGCTGACAGTTTTTCCACATTCTCAACCTCTGACTTCCTAACACTACTACAGATGGCGGATCAATAAACAATTAGAATTGATCAATAAATAATAAAACATAACCCACTGCTTACCTTTGATGTACCAGGGCCCCTAACTGGTTACCTACTGTGGCAGAGAGAGAAAAAAGGGAAAAAAATCAAAGCATTAGCACGGATAAACTAACTTCATCCCTATAGAAAAAGAGTTCTTACCGTTTCATCAAAAAAGAAAGAAAAGCAAAACAGTAATTTAGGTTCAGTGGCTGAAATGAATGCATTATGTGGTACAAAACAGGAGGGGATTTCTTGATCAACACACACCATAGCCCAGTGTCCAGCTGAACACAGGATAGGGAATTGATCTGCATCTCCCCATGCTGAGAGTCATGGGAGAAAATCCTGCCTGCCCAAATCCAAATCCCTGCAACTAACCTCCCCCCTTCCCAAATTAAGCCCAAAGTAGTAAAAAAAAAAAGGGAAAAGAGGGGAAGGAGGAGGAGGGAGAGAAATTTGAAGGAGACCAGTGTGTATTAAAAAACAAGAATAAAAGCTGAGCAGCCTCAGAGATTCCCTCAGTCCAAGCATTAGGCACCGCTGGCACATACTTCTCTCTGTGTCTCTGATCTGTGCTCCATGGAGCCCACTTACACGGAGACCTGTTAAAGGAATAGGGCTGTTAAGTAACCTCGTGGCACCCACACAGTGTTTCAACCCAACAAAACACATGTTCTTGAACACATTCCAGGCATTTCTGCCATGTTAGCTGGTGGTCCATCTATGATTAGCAATTATCTCCCTACTGACAACCCTGAGACAGACTTCTCCCCCCAGCCCCAACAGATTAGATCTTTCTTCCAAATGTTAATAGGGAAAATATCATTAGACCAACTCATGCAAAGTGGGAACATGAGCCCTGCTGGGCTTCCTACTGGACTTTGCCTGCAGCAAACCAGCTAAAAACCAGACCATTTGGTGCTAACAACCAGTTGAAAGATTATATTGCATGCCTGGAGGGCACTGAACAAAACAAATGAAACTGGCCAACATGTGAGCTGTGATAATAAAGATGCTGTTTCAAACTACCTTGCAGCAAGCTGCACATTCTTTGACCTGAAATAAATTGGCAATCAGCTGGCAGGGATAGAAAGTGGATGCATCCCACACTCTCTAAATCTGGTAGAAAAATGCATCAAGTTTGTGGTCAAACACTTTATTCAAAGAAAATAGACAAAGAGAGTCAATAGTGTATTTCTGCTGCATGTCAATACCTCCATGATATTTCAGGACCAAAATATTGACAGCATATCTATTTTATTACTCTCCCCAGCTCGGTGATAAGACAACTGCTGTGTTAATTGACTCCCTTAGATTTGTCTTTGCATATTCTCACCCTGAATGTGAAAAGCTCTAATTTGATAACTATGAATATTGCAGTTAAAAAAATGTGGGTGATATAACGGGGAATATTTGCTCCAGCTGCTAAGCTTCTACCACAAAGCTGAGCAAATACAACCAAACTCAGAATCTTGCTCCAAACTGCACTCAATATTTTAACTCCACGCAGGTCTGGTGGTTCTGGTGTAGCGTGGGGTTGCCACAGCCAAGGCCACTCATTATCAAGATGCCAGAAAGAGTGGTTTTAACTCTGCAAAGGCTGTATTTAAATCTCCACTTCGCATTTCAATTCCCCAGAACAGCTCTCCTAGTAATCTGTTCCGCTGCAGCCGCTGCCCACAAATTATGGGACAGATACACATCCTATAATCAACTCCCCAAGTTCATGCAAGGAAGGGAAGAGCCTTCATTCTGTAACACAATCCTACACTTGAAAAAGACAACTTCTGAGGGGAAACCTGTACAAGCACAGGAAGTTAAATCAGTCAGGGAATTAATGCTTTAGGTGTAGGTAACAACGTCTCTCCAACCCATTCTGAGTACTATCCAGAGTAAGCCATTCACCCTCACAGGGAGATATCAGCCTTAATCCATATTTATTATACAAATTAGCATGGGAAAATTATGCCACAATAACTTATGTGAGAGACTATTCCTTCCACAGTTCACAGAAAACTTCTCAAAAAACTGAGACTGAAGGACAAATGGAGAGAAATGGAAATTATTTACTCCAAATCAGTTATGATTTCTTTCTGTTTTAGGGAAGAAAAAATGATGTGACTCCCTGTTCCAACCTAAAGGTCCATTCCTTCTCCAATACACCCATTTTCCTCTGAAAAACTGGGACTAATGGAGAGGCATGGCTGGGGCAGCCACAATACTGAAAGCTGATGTACCATTCCACTGCCTCCCTTCACACCAAGGAGGGGGCTGAACTCTGACAAGCCACATACATATTTCCCCCCTTTACATCTATTCAGTACAATTTAACTGTAACTGCAGTCATTTTACTGCAAATAAGGAAAAATACTGAATAAAATCAGCACAATTTCCTATTAATGGCACCTGCTGGTTGATAACTCTTCATTCTGCTTTACGCTTCACCTTAACTGAATTCTACCTAACAGACACTCAAAACAAACACGGATTTTTCTTCCACCCCATAAAACAGAGCAGTGCCTCCCACTAAATTAATGTGCATGATGGGAATATACAATCTCTTCAGGAATATCTTCATGGCTAGAATAAAATCAGATCACCACATCTCCTTGAGAGCAGTGGAACAGGGCTGCTTTTCATACTTTAGAGCCAAAATGGGATCATCATAAATTTTAGAAAGCTACAAAGAACGTTATCCTAATTCTCCATCATTAAATATAGTTTTTCCTTGAATTAAACAGTCAAACTCTCATAATTTTTGTGTGTGACTTCACTGCAAATCTTTGGAGGTTTTTTCCCCTCCCCTAAACTGCCTTATTTAAAAAAGTAGCCATCTGTAAAGTTAAAATTTTGAAGAACAGTGGCATTTTGTGTATTAAATGAAATTTTCTGCCAAGAGAGCTGGACTTTTGTCCTGTCCTACTGCTGCTGCAGATGTGTCAAAGAGCATCAGTAATGACTTTCATCAGACAAGGATAAAATTCCCTTCTGCCCACTGCTATTTTCATTGAAAACACACTGGAGGAAAAGTAATAAGTACTCTGTACACCAGGATTGTGTCGTGTTTAAGCCCTTAGTTCTACTACAATCAAGTTTTATTACACCAGAGCAGGTCATCTTCAGATCTGGATGTACCACAGGAGCTTCAGGAGGAGAAAGGAGTGGGGAGAGGGGGATGTGAGGCTTCTCCAAGGTCTCTCACTTTTGTTTTCCCAGACTCAAAGGATGCCCCAGCCTTCAGCTGCAATGCTGCTGCTTAATCCTATAGATCTCACAGGACACTCCTTTAAAGCAGCCCAAAGCAGGGCAAACAAAGGTTATGTTCTGTCCATCAGTCCCACTGCAGCAGACTAGAACCCTGCTTCCTTTGAACAAAAGGAGGCTGCTTCTTTAAAGGTTATTGAGCATTAAACAAACTTATTAATCTGTGCTGGTAATTAGAGGATGTTTTACTTAGAATGGAGGCCAGGGGCAGCAGTTGGCCCTGAACAGGAGAGCTGGGGTCTGTCCTTGTCCACGGGCAAGATGACACCAGGTCTCTCTCCAGCTCAGACTCACCTGTCCCCAGTGCTGCCCTTCACCAAGAAACATTAACCCCTGCAAGTGGCCACAGAAATGCCAGCTGTGACTTCCCAGGAGCAGTACAAATAAACTGATCTCTCCCCTGCACTACAGCTGTTTGCAGGATTACTTTCAAGTTGTTTCCAGAAAAGGGGAGAGGGGGAAAGCCAGGGAAAAGAGAAATAATCAGTCTCAAGCTACATCTAACACCAAGAGCCAAGTTACCAGGGTTGATCTTGCTGATCCTCAGTTCGGATGAGGGTTATGTTAAGGAAAGTGCAAAAAGCACTCACACATCCTGGTTTGCAAACTATGATAAACCAGTTTTTCCTGGAAATGCTTTAAAAGCAGATAAATTTGTTTTGGTCAATGTACTGACACCTGTCTTAAGACCACTTCCTCAGCTAGCATCAGGCAGCCACAGCAGCAGCTGTTTATAAAATCAGATGGGAAGAATTAGATTGTCCTCAAAGACAGATAGTTCTGTCACCTTAAATACTTCCTCTGGGGACAATTTTTTTCAGCAGTATTAGGAAGAACATTAATTTTCCAAGAGCTGCAAGGGGGTAAGGAAGCAGTGAGACCTGCACCCAGCTGTGAGCATGCAGTATAGGAGGGAAATTTCCCACCAGATTTGTTTCCAACCCATCCAGAGCAGTACAGTATATCCAAACCAACACACTAACATTTCTAGAGCATGTGTAACAACAATCACCTCTTGACAACAACTCCAAACTGTAGTTCACAAACAAGTGGAGAAAAGTGTGGGCATGCAATTCCAACACCCCTTGCTTGCAGCTAACAGAGAACTAAAAAAATCATCCAAATATGAAATGCTTTCCTAATTTAAGTGTCCTATTAAAAGCAACTTCCATCTCCCAGATGTTTAAAGCTAAAGCTGCATTATAGACATTTAATTATATAGCAGCAAGAGCAGGTAGCCAAATACTAAGAGATGGATCACACTACAAAGAGATCCAGAGCCAGAAGCACCAACAGCTTCAGGAGTTGCTTTGCCAGGCTGCAGGTAAAGAACAGCACAGGAGGATCCCATGTGTAGGGGGGAACTCATCACATGGCTGCATCTCAGTACACAACTTACCAATACCATTAGAAATAAAACCCAACATGACCCAAGCTGAAAGGAGTGCTACAACCCTTATCCCTGCCCTGAGAATTCCTGCTTCTTCGTCACATTCCAGCCTTTTAAAACATTACTTCTGTCACCTCTCCTCAAAGATCTCACAGACAAATTTTTGCAAGGGGAATTGACAGTTATATACAGATGTACATGAACAACCCAAGTGGAAACACAGCATTGGAGCTACTTTAAAAACAGTTACAGACAAGGTCCAGTGCTGAGGACAGGGTGAGCAGAACAACTGCTGAACAAGAACTGAGGAACAGCCGCTCTGGAAGGGTCTCCCAGGAACAATACCCCCTCCATGGAGTTATCTACACAGCACCAGAAACCAGCAGTGATGCACATTTATAGCCCAGACTGCTGTATTGACACATTGGTCTGTGTCAACACAAACAAGGCTCACCAAGTTCCAGGGCTCGTTGGTACAAGTTTAAGTATAAAGTCCGACCTGTCACTAAAGCACTGTGACCATTTCATGTGTTAGCTCCTAACATGCTTAGTTCCTAAAAACCATTTTGTCAAGAGGTCAGATCTCAAGTTCAGGCTGATGAATCAATGAAAAACACAGGCAGGGCAAATGCTGTGAATGACTGGTTCTCAGAAGGCTATTTTTATTCCTTTTCACATACAGCCACAACCCTAAGCTATTCAGACCAGAGCTGTCCAGCATTCCCAAACACTGCCTAGCCTGTGACACCCAGCACCTTCCCCTGCAGAACCAGCACACACCAGCAATGTCAGATCTCTGGATTTCCAACAAAAGGATGCTCCAGACCAAGATATAAGGTGTGGGTGCTCACCCAGATAAATACATTCTCTCCTGAAATCCCAACCTAAAGGAGCAGCAGCAACCTGCTGCTCAAATAGAGCCAAGAGCAGAGAACAGAAGTGGGTGGTGGCATGTGTTCAGAAAACAGTAACGTTAGCAAGCAGAGGCTCCACATGAGAGAAACTTCTCCCCATGCACCAGCAGGTTTTTTCAGACTGAGGAGCAGACGTGCAGTTATTTTCAGCCTTTGTATCAGACAGAAAAAAATTCTTTTCAAAAAGAAGTGCTAGGCAGCAGCTTGGCTTATCTCCTCAGTACTCATGAACATATCCATGGGGGAGAGAATCACCCTGCAGGGCTGTGAGTGCCAGGAAAAATACCGGAGGAAATAGAAAAAAAGAAGACACAATCATGCTTTTTATTTCTTCACAAGAAAAGATAAACTCTTTGTATTTATACAGCAGCAGATAATACAGTTTAAACACTTCTTGTAACAATACATATAATTAGATTTATAAAACCTAAAAAACTCCTAACATTTTTGTTGTTACCAAAGATAAGAAACTAGTGGCTTATTTTAAAATTGAAACAATTCACACAATATTTTCTGACAGTTACCAGCTATGGTCCAGGCAATAAACTATCCTTTGGCTATGGCCAACTTTAAATTCTTCAGAGATTTCAGAATTCTCAAATAATAATGGAGAAAGCTTGAGCTAATACAGGAAGTTTCCTTCCAACTTGCATCATCTTCCATAAATACCTTTTCTCCTTAGAATTCATGTACAAATCAACCAGAACTTGACAGCAACTGGGCTCCTGGGCTGTGACTATTGTCACAGATGGAAAGAACACATATAATATTGTCCCTACCCATTAACTGGGAATAACATGTACTGTGTGCTGTGTACACCTGGTGCTCTATACATAGGCTCCAGCACAGGCCTGATAAGCAAATCCTCCTCCCTCCCTCAACTACCATAGACCAAGATTTAAATGACACAGTTTGTTTGCTAATTCCCAAAGGTCATGAACTAACAAAGAATTGCTTCACATTAATACTAATGCCTAAGAACACTGTGCAATCTAGGTAAGAGCAAACAGCACAGGGCATCTTGTATAATATTTCTATACACAGAAATCTGCATTTTCCATCCTTAAAATAAGACAACTGTCTCCATAGATGAATTTCAGGAGGCACATCCACAAGGCTGAATAATCACAGCCAGCTTACCTCCATCATCCAGGGGCCGTTTCTGCACTCCATAACCGTAGACTGACGGGTCCACAAGCGTTGTAGAATTATTCAAGTGAGGAATATCTCCAATTTTAGCAGCAATCTATAAAAACATAATAAAAGCATTATCAGCAAAGTTGAAGTTTCAGCCACCACAACTAAACACTCTTTCTCCCAATAAAGCACTGACCCCAGGCCAATCTCCTCTCAGGTATTTACTGTATAGGTGGATTTGTAACAAGGTGCTTCATTTGTAAAGCAAACAATTTTCTGCTTGCTTTTAATATTTGCTTAATTAAGATTATATTCACCTAGTTCCTCTTCCTGATAAGTAGACATTTACTCTCTGGGACATGATATTCAGGACTATTTGCTTGATGGATAGCTGACAAGCTAAATCTTGCTAGGAGGAGGGTTCAAACTAACCCACCAACTTTGTCCTGGGGAAGCTGGCACCACCAGAGCTGTGTGGGAGGACATGTGCTTCCTCCTGCATCTGTGCAGATCCCGACACACAGAAATGCACACTCACACATCCATGAGGGAGCAGAGGGAAAGAGTGAAAACACACAGCACAAGGACAGGTTTGGGAACTCCCTGTCAAAGACACTGGATCACTCTTGTTTACTGTGTGAGGTATAAGCCAGTGGGTAAACTATCAGTCCAGAACACATTTCCATTTCCTGCAGTGGTCAGTACAGCACCAACACGACTAATGCTGCCTTGTGCCTCTGCTTCCAACCCTTCCAGAGGGGAAACTGCCATTCCCTGCCAAGCCAGGATAAAAGGAGTTTATTCACAGGAAAGAGGAGACAGTCAGGTATCACAGTAGCAGTGTGATACACTAAGTAACATCACTTAATACAAATGAAAAGTTAAGATCATCTCTATTGACATTTAGGGGACAGCTGTACAGGTGGGTGCTGACAACATGAGCTCTTCCAGCTGCTGTCTGAGCTAACTGATGGAAACCCATCCTAGAAACACCCAGAAACACCTAGAAACACCTGCACCCCACTTAACAGCCTCCCAGGGACAGGCAAACTGCAGTCTCACAGCTCCCATAAAGTATTTTGCTGTAATAAGCAAGTGCAGAAAGTAAGTAGTTACAGAGCAAATATAGAGTACACTGTATGCTAGAGCATTTGCTGCCTTTTCCAGCAAAAAGAAAATCATTGAATTGAATCTTTACCAAGAGACTGATCTCACTCCATTATAAATGGATTTCACCAGAGAATAAGCAACAGGAGCAGATGAAAAAGCATTTTACAAAGATATGCTTTCAATGACCAGTATATCTAAAGATTTCTAAAATTTGTGTTTCACTGCAACAGAAAGACATCTACAGTAACTCTGGCTGTTGTTACTATCTTCTGCTGCAGTGGAACAAACAACTGCCCAAGATGCAGAGCCACAGGGTACTGCAATCAAGCTATTTGAAATAGCTTGAAAGATTGAGAGTACTGCTTTTAGAAAGAGAACAGCAAACATTCTGTTCAATGACTTCTGTAGAAAAGGGCTCCAAGTTTGGACCATTTTCTCCTTATAGTCCATTCTGTCCTGTCTCCTTTTGGAAAGTCAGTAACTTTGTTGTGTTAGAAATGTCAGAGCTAGAGAATAAAATCTTCCACTGGGACCAGCTGTAATCCTGTAGTGAAGCTTCCATGACAAGCATTTTGTAGATCAACATCTCCAATAAGTCTCCAGAAAGCTGGTTCTGAAAGCATTAGCACACCTTGTCCTCTCCAGGAGGGAGGGCCAGGTGATGCTTTACTCGTTTGTTAAACTGTTCTGTATCCATGGGTTCAGCCTTTTGCCCACATACTTTCCCCTTATGTTTGGGATGAAGAGAATTTTAACGAAATACAAAGAGCAGAGATATTTTCTGACTACTTCAACACTGAAAAATCAACTTTAAAATATATTTTACAGCAATCTATTAACAGCTTTCATATAGTAACTTACAACATAGACCAAAAGGAACAGTGTCAGGTGTAAGATACCCTGCCATATTTTGGGACGTGTGATTTTAACAAGTTCTTCAAGAACCCTCTTTCTGTTATTTACTGTGACTTACAAGTTATGGATGATCCTTTAGAGGTGAAATCACCCACCACAAACTCCAGGAAAAGAAAAAAAACAGTCTGTAGATAGCAGAAGCTGGCTTAGGGAATGAAGGCAGCCTGAAGTACAAAGGTGTTCAGGAACAGTTTGCTGGCATCAAGGCTGTCTACTCCCAACTCAGGAGAGCTTTGTGAACCCCTGCTCATACTGAGCACACAATGACCACCCTGGCACAGAATCCTCCAAGTAAAGGGGAAAGCAGGAGTATTAAAGCAATTTTTACACTATCAGCTTTTAGGATATTTTCCTTTCCCCAACCCCCCCCCCCTTTTATTTAAACTTGTACCCTTATCTCTAAAGCCTCCCAGCTGCCAGTGGATTACAGGCAGATAACGGTGCCACCTCACCACAGCAGGAAAAAACAACCTGCAAAATTAAGAGCTGAGCTTTTAAAGTACATATAACAGCTAAAATACATTTTAGCATCTCAGGTTCAGCTTAAAATAGGACACACAGGTTTTTATGATAGGTTCAGCAGGGAGGTAAGCACAAAAATTAGGACATGGCAAAAGCAAGCAGACCCAGCCCTTATCAGCCTAAATGACCTTGAGTAATACACCGCTGTTAGCCACTGCTTTTGTCCTGCTCTATGTCAGCCTTAGGTTTTTTTCCCTCCTTCCCCCCACTCCCCAAACCAAATACATCCATTTTGTCAAGCTTTAAAATACAATGGGAAAAAAGCATCACTGTTTTGGCACCTAAATTCCCCAAATTTAAATTTAAAGCAAAGACTTTAAAGGACACAACACAAGCCCCAGCTAAAAATTGCAATGGAAAAGCCAAGAAAAACAAATGAATCCATTAAGTTGTGTGAGAGATACAAGTTTTTCTATACCTTCCTCTTCTGTTTTCATATACATTTAACAGGCAGAAAAATGACAGTACAAAATACAAAGTAATACAAAACCACTTCTATACATGAAGCTTCTTTGCTAGGCACACTCAAACACCAATATCTGCAGAACTCAGCTTTCAAGAGAACAGGCCCAGCTTCTATGAAAAACCTCTCCATGGTGCCCTGCAAAGAACAGCAACAGATAAAAATCACCAATTCTAGGCATTAGCAGGATAAAAAAAAAAATTAAAAATAAGGCACTGTCATCTGACCCTTCAGACTATTCTGGTCCTTGTTCTGCTTCTCTCATTCACTCAGCAGAACACTTGAGCTGGGGTGACAGACATTTCTTCAGAGCTCTGTAGAAAGCAATAAAACCATCCACAACCAGTTAAGCTTCATGTCACAAGTGGTTTTTCCTAAATACCAGAGTAATTGGCAAAGCCTAAATCTATTTGAGGAAGAACTGAAAAAGAACTCTGCAAGGGAGCAAAGTTTGCCCAAGAGCACTCCATCACCATGGAAAATAGAACTTAGAGCATGATATAGAAAGTGATTCGAACAGACAGCCTGTTGACTCTGTCAGTCTCAGGATGTTCCCCATTTTTGAGGTAGCCAGGATGGCACATCACAGGCTCACCAAGCCTCAGCCCTTCCTCTCCAGAGCATTCCCAGAACACCCAGCAAGACACTGCTTGGACAGTAAGAACAAAACTTAAGGATGGTCTGAGAGAAATTCATTTTAGTCCAAAGTACAAGCAGCTCAGCTTATTTTCTGACCCCACTATTCAAAAGGGGAGCAAACATCTCTCTCACTCACTCCAAAATGCCATAGAAAAGCCACCCTGCCTGGGAGCAGCTGGAAAGATCAGTCCTCACCTAAGAGCCACCAATCCACTTGAGATGTGGTGCAGAAGATGCAGGACAGAGCAACTCAAAGTCCCAGCACTGCCTTGAAAAAGTAATTCTTCATAAATCCTAAATATTTCAGAGTCCACAAAAAATCCATGCATGTCCCGCATAAACACTGAAAGCACTGTAAAGTAATTCCTTTCAAAGATATTCCAGGTTTCCTAGTCTTATATTATCTCACATCCCAGTGGCTCTGAGGAATGCAGCTACTTTCCTTTAATCAGGAAAGTCTTCCTTGTCCTGAAGTTATGTCCTTGTTTAGATATTCAGAACCAAGCACTGTATTCTACGACCTGATTATAATGTTATGGCTCTCATGAGAACTGAATTTAGTAAATTTGATTACTGGTCTTACATGTGACACAAAACCTTGAAAGATTCAAGCATCAAGCCAGGGATGATCAACCCATAAAGTAAGAACTATGGCTGAATTTCTTTCCTCCACTCCCTCATTCCCTTAGAGCAAAAGGAATATTCCAAGAAGGCCAAAGCCAGAATAAAAGTTGTACCAGATCAGTACAGCCCAGGCAAATATAACACCCAACACCCTTGGTGAAAGCTCTGCCATCACCTCCAGAGAAATATTAGGTGTAGCTGCCTTTTCATTTTCCCCTGCCTCTCAACCAGGAAGTTCCATCACAGATTGCTTGGGTGGTGGGGCAAATATCCATCACCTGAGTGATGAACAGCATTTCCAGTGACATTTGGCAACAAGTCACTAGTGACAATTTAGTTCTGTACAACAGAAGACCACCTGCTCTCTCACCCAGCCTCTACAGAACTCAATTAAATCAAGTACTTTCACAGGGGAAGGAAATATTTTATCACTCCAACAGCCCTTTTCATCCCACAAACACTAATGGGAAAAAGTCATATTCAACAGGCAGCTAACAACTCATTGCACAAAAATGTAGGACACTGCTCTCCCACAAACACATGTAGAGCCCACATTTCCCAGCACACTTGTTTCCAGGGTGAGAGACAACCAGAAGGTTGCTGCTGGGATCTTCCAGTTTAGACTAACACAAGTTTTAGGCTTATGGAAACCCAGCACGTACAGAATAATTGCAGCAAGTATAATGAACTTAAGAACAACAAAATCAAGTAAGTGACCACAGTCAGGGCACAGGATTATTTACTATTTATTATTCCATCTCATGCATGTGTTGGGGCCCCACAAATTCCCCCTACAAACATGCTGACAGCCAGCTCCATTTCAGATCCATCTGCAGTCAGTGCTGTGTTTAAGCCCAGGATCCTCAGAGGCAACACTTGAACCTGTTACTGATCACGAGTGGTACACACAGCTGCACATTCAACACAGAAGGGTCTGGGTGGAAGGAACCTCAAAGATCATCTTGTTCCACCCCCTGCCATGGTCAGGGTCACTTTCCACCAGCCCAGATTGCTCCAAGTCCCATCCAACCCAGCCCTGGACACTTCCAGGGATCCAGGGGCAGCCACAAATTCTCTGGGCAACCTGAGCCAGGGCCTCACCACCCCTACAGGGAGGGATTTTTTCCTAAACCTAGTATCTAACCTAAATGTCCCCTTTTTTAGTTTGAATCCATTCCCCCTTGTCCTGTCACTACAGTTCCTGATGAAGAGTCCAGTCCCTCTCCAGCTTCCCTGCAGCCCCTTCAGATCCTGGAAGATGCTGTGATGTCCCCATTCAACCTTCTCTTCTCCAGGCTGAACAGCCCCAGCACTCTGTCTGTCTCCACAGGGCAATTGCTCCAGACCCCTGATCTTCTCCATGGCCTTTTCTGGACTTGAAACACCCACAAAATAATTTCAACAAGCTGCACTTCAACAACAATTATTTTCTTTTACATAAATGGCTTATTCAACTGCTAACAGGTGGCAGCATTATTAGATATTTAAATAAGATGTTCTTGCAATGAGAGGCCTTCAGTAAGATACAACCAGGTCAAGACAAACACACAGCTGCAGCACCTCTCAATTTAACTGCGTCAAGCACATAACCCTGTCTGGGTGCTCAGACGTCACTTTTCAAGGACACAGCACTTTCACAGTGACTGAAAGAAGCAAGGCCTGGCTCACCCTGGAGCAGCTCACACCCCACCAGCCTATGCTGAGAAGGAAACCAATGGCCCCAGAGCAGCTCCTGGTGTCCTGGGAGATGCAGTGTGTGGATCTACACTGCCAGGTGCCTCTGTGCAGGTCACTGCAGACTGCACAGAACATGGAGTGGCTGCCACACTGATTCCCCAGCAAGCTGAGAGTGAGGAGAGAGCAGCTCATTTCCACTACAGAGAGCACTTGAGAGGTCTTAGGGTTCAGCTTAGTTTCCTCAGAAGTTTGTCAATGAAATGTCTGTCTGGGCAATAGAAGGGGATTTCTCCCACCTGGCCTGTAAAACTGGAGAGAATAAAGTCAGGGTCCTTGAGCACCAGGTGGGCTCTGGTCCTGGCACTCAGTTGTGTTACAGCTCCTTAATGTGCAGTTACTGAGCACAAGTGCAACCTGTTCAGAGATGAAACAAACACCTGTGACAGACATGGAACAGGATCTGTGAAGAACAGCCACATATCTGTGCTGTGAGCAGCAGCTTCTTGTTCTGCAGCCACTTTCCACCAACTGAGGAGCACACAAACACCTGAAATATCCTGTACTGAAGGTGAGGTGTTGATTCCGGCAGGTCTGGGCACTTTCACTGAAACTTCCCATTTTAGCACTGTGTAAATTCATGGATTCCTCTGGGGAGCACCTCGCTCCCCCCTCACTCTCTCCCTGGAGGGAATGCCAAGCTCCTGCTCTGCCAGAATTTGTATTCACAGAATCAATCAGCTTGGAAAAGATCTCTGAGGTCATCAGGTCCAAACTGTCACTGATCACCACCTTATCAATCAGAGGATGGCACTGAGTGCCACATTCAGTGTTTCTTTAAACACCTCCAGGGATGGTGACTCCACCACCTCCCTGGGCATCCCATTCCAATGTCTAATAACCCTTTCAGTGAAGAAATTCCTTGCAATGCCCAACCCAAACCTTCCATAGCAAATCCTAACACTGAGTGCTCTTGTCCTGTCGCTGGTTGCCTAGGAGACGAGTCCTACCGGCACATGGCTACAATCTCAGGTGCTTGGACAACGTGATAAAGCCCCCCCGAGACTCCTCTTCTCCAGGCTGAGCGGCCCCAGCTCCCTCAGCCGCTCTTCATAGGACACGCCAGACCCTTCCCCAGCTCCGCTGCCGATCTCTGGCGGATGAATCGCTCAGCCCACGCACAAGGCCCCGTCTGAAACACGAATGGCACCAGCTCACACCCACCCAGAGCCCAGGGCCAGACGGCCGCGGGCCGCCCCCTCCCGCACAGCAGCGCTGCCAACCTGACACCAACCACGGCCGCGACTGTCAGAGCCCCGCCGCCTCCTCAGGGCAGAGCCCCGGGACTCCGCTCTCCCGGCAGAGGGGCAGCGGGGCCGCGGCCCTGCCCCGCCTCCGCTCCGCGGCCTAGCGGCGCCCCGTGGCCTCCTCCCGCCCGCCCCCGGCCCGCCGGCCGGCGCCTCACCTGCCGGGCCCGGTGCAGAGCGTCCACGAAACCCTCGGGCTTGATTCCCACGGGCGCCGCGCTCTGGCTCTGCCCCTGCGCCAGCTCCGCCATGGCCCGCGCCCGTCCCGCCGCTCCGCCCGGGGCCCGCGCCCGGAAAGGGAAGGAGCCCCCCGCTTCCGCCGGAAGTGCCCCGGAGGGGCGGGGCCAGGGGGGCTCGCGCCGCGGGGCGGGGCCACCCCCGAGCCCCTGGGGTGGGGATGGGGAGAGGGGCGGGGCCAGGACAGGCCACGCCCCCCGAGACCCCGCGCCCGCCTCTGGGACGGGGCTGGGGACACGGCGGGGACCGGGAGCGCCGCTGTGCCGGACCGTGCTCTGACCCTGCCACCCCCTCCCCGCCGTGACAGCCCATTCCTGACCCTGCCATCCCATCCACACCTGCTCTATCCCATTCCTGACCCTGCCATCCCATTCACACCTGCTCTATCCCATTCCTGACCGTGCCATCCCATCCACACCTGCTCTATCCCATTCCTGACCCTGCCATTCCATCCACACCTGCTCTATCCCATTCCTGACCGTGCCATTCCATCCACACCTGCTCTATCCCATTCCTGTCTGCACTGCCGTGTCCCTGCCGGTTCCATCCCTGCCAGTTCCATTCCATCCCTACCTGTGTCCATCCTCTATCTGCTCATGCAATCCTGTCTGTGCCGTTCCATCCCTGCCCCTGCCATCCCATCCCTGCCTGTGCCATCCCAAGCCAGGCTGTGCTGTCCCCTCCATCCCTACTGTGGTGTTCCACCGGAACCCTCACTTAACCCCTCCCTGGAACACACCTCCCACGGTGCTCGTTTCCTGCTTGGTTTAGTCCGTGTGTTTGAGGACCATGTTCCGACTCACATGGCCATGGTTGGACACTGCCATGGTGTTGGTGACACTTTTCACAAAGCTTCTGGCCACACAGTGCTTTGGGGAGCTCTGCCAAGAACTGGAGCTCTGGAAGTACCCAGTTTTATTTCTTTTCTTTCTTAAGCAAAAGTCCACTTATTTTAGGAAAAGGGACACAGCTCATGGGGGAAAGATTTTAACCACAGAATCACAGACTGGTTTGGGTTGGAGGGACTTTAAAGCTCTGCTGGTTCCACCTCCTTGCCTTGGCAGGGACACCTTCCATTAGAGCAGGTTGTTCAGAGCTCCATCCAGCCTGGCCTGGAGCACCTCATCACCTGAGATGATCTCTGTCACCACAGCCATCCCATCATCTTCTGGACATGACAGAGGCATCATCTCCAGCCATGCCCAGGGCTTTGCTTCTTCCTCTCTTGGAAACAGCCCAGAGACTTTGGATTCAGGGAATTTTCCCCTCCTGACTCTGGCTGGGAAGGCTCAGTGTGCTCAGCACCAGCCTCTTCCCAGCTGCCCCTTTCCCCAGGCATACTCTGGGTGGGGGATCACCCCAACTGCCCACTTGGCTCTCAGGGGTACCCTGTTCTGAGCAGGATCCACCCCCTGACTCTCCAATGCCAATCTCAAAGTGGCTGAAGAGGTGACCAAACCTAAAGCCTAAAGCCACCAATGCCGGGACACCGGCAGGGAGAAGCTGGAACCTTCCTTACCAGACCCAGTGTGGTGCTCAGGGCAGTGAGAAATGAATTTTGGAAGCCCCAAGGCCCGGGAAGAAACAGAAAAGTCTCCTTGGCAACTGGGCAGGACCAGCTGAGGGACCAGGCTGCTGGGAGGGTGACAGCCAGCCTCAGCACTGGAGCTGGCAAGAAGAAGACATCAGGCAGCAATTGAAAAGAGGGAAATCACAGGCCTTAAACACATCCAGAAACAAATTTCTGATGTAAATCTTCCTTTAGAGGAATAAAAAAAAAAAAAAGCAAAAAAAAAAAGCAAGGGAGTGATTCTACTCCTCCATCCCCCGGCTCCCCCCGCCCGAGGCGCACACACACACCTTTGCACACACACGCGCTGAAATTAGTTGTGACAGCTGAAATTCTCCACTCATCGGATGCTGTTTGACAGGCTACTTAAAAAAGGAGGAGGAAAGGAGAAAAAAAAAAAAAAAAAGGAGAAGAAGAAGAAAATGGAAAGTGGTTTGGTGTCGCACGGGGGAGGCAGAGGGGGGTGAGGTGGTGGGGGGTTTCAAGTGATACAAGACGCATAATTCAGGCTTCTTGGATTGCAAAAGCTCCTCTTACCTAAAGGGCCTGCTGCCTTTATTTTTATCCAAATGGCTCAATTACTGCAAAGCCCCACAGAGAAAATTATGGATGTTTGCCTCTATTTTTCTCCCCTTGTCTCGACAACTGTAGATATTTTGTTTTCCTTCTTTCCATCTCTTTTTTTCTCCTTTTTTTTTTTTTTTCCCTCCCTTGTGATGATGGTGGTTGTGGGGGGTAGAAGGTGGCTGGAAATGAGGATGGGGAGATGTAGGGGACCTTGGGTGAGGGGTGGGGTGCTGGCATGTGGTGGCCCTGCCACCACCACATACCTTGGTCCTCTCTCCATCTCCCCTGCGTCACCTCACACCTTGGCTCCTTGCATCCCCATCTTCCCCACAGCTCCCACTCTTCTCCCTTCCTCCAGCCCTCTCTCCCTCTCTTCTCCCCCACCTCCCTCCTCTCCTTCCCCCTACTCTCCTCCCCACCACCCCCTCCCTGTGCCTCTCAAAGCCACCGTAATAGCAGCTTGTTTGGCACTTCACTTGGTCTCAATGAGAAAATTCCCCTCTCTCCCTCTCTTTGCCTTCGTTATTTCCAAACCCTGCAATAGCTCCTTTGCTCAGGGCTGCGGGAAGTGCCCATTTTTCAACATTTTTCTTTGGCTTATGTTTGTCATCCTCTGAATTACCGCACCAGGGAGTCCAGTCAGCCCGACACTGGGCCCTGCTATTCACGCCTCTCCTGCTCCTTGAGATCATGTAGGGAGAAATTAGTTATTTATTTCGAGCACCACTGCAATGCACTTCCCCACACAAGTGTTTGTTTTGATCCCCCGCTGGAAAAGGAGGCTCCACAGGGAGTGACGGTGCCACGGCAGCGCCGGGTCCGCTTGGAGATGTGCTGAGGGCAGGGCAGGGTGTGGGAAGACACAGGGATTCCTGGCAAAGCTGTGAACACAGAGACCCCCATCATGGTCCCCCAGCTTGCTGAACTGCCTTTCTGCAGGTCCTGAGAGTTTCCAGCTGATGTTGTCCCATCAGGAAATGTTTCTGTCTGTGGTTTTATCTCTGGGTCAGACATAGGCCTGGCACCAGGGGATCATCCCACCCCAGGGTGGCCGTGACTGTCACACCCCAGTGTGACCCAGGAGTCTCTGCCAAATGCTGAAAGATTGGACAGATTTTGTGGCTGGAAGAAGCAACTCTGTTCTGATACAGCCCACATCCCTGGACATGGTCCCCAGCCCCACTCACCACCTGTCATTCTGCCCACCCTGTCCCACTTCGCAGAGCAGGGCCAACCCTGCAGCAGCAGCCAGCCTTTTGTAGGAGGGCAGCACAGACTGGGAAACGTTCTCCAGCTCAGAGATAGCCCCAGATGATGGGAGATGGGAAGGACACTGCCCATCCCTGGAGATTGTGATCCACCTCCTCTCCTCGCTGTGCCGAGGTCAGGAGCCAGTGAGTCCCACGGCAGCAGTGCCATTGCAGACCAGGCTGGCATCGCTGTGGCTCCACAGTGAGGATGCTGCCAACGCTCCCTAGCCCTTCTCCTTGTGGAGATGCCATGGCCAGGCACAGGCAGCACTGGCACTGGCACCAGCAGGCTGCAGGGAAGGGGCCACAGGAGCTGCAGCTTTAAAGAAAGAAGAGGAGCAGCAGGAGGAAGAAAATGCAAAATTGGCCCAGTGGGTAGACCTGCTATTTAAGTGCAGTTGAGAAAGGAGCAGGAGGAATTACAGGAGAAATGATAGTGCCCTGACAGCTGCCATTTCCCACCACCAGCCTCCCCTAATGGAGTCCTAATGTAGTGGTGGGCTCTTCGCTGACATCCCAGCCCGAGACAGGGCTCGTCTTTGTGCTGGTGACAGATGGGACAGTCCGGCAACAAACCTGTAATCCTCTGATTTCTGCCGCCGCTGGCTCCGCTTAACCCCTTCCTTCCCCAGCACCCGCACTCTGCCAGGTGTGTGGCTGGTGTGGGGTGCAGCCAGCCCACAGGGTCCCCATGGCCCAGTCTGGCAGCAAAGCGAGGGAATGGGAATGGGAACGGGAACGGGAAGGGGAATGGGAATGGGAATGGGAGGCAGCTGCCTGCATCCACTGCCTCATTCCTTGGCTGCCGCTGGGGCAGCGTGGCAGAGGCTCAGCCTGGTCATTGAGCCAGCAGCAGCACAACTCCCAGTGGGTCACTCGGACTGTACTCTGTGCTGTCCCCTGTGCCACTCTGCCCTGTGACAATTAACTGTGCAGGTGAATGTGGGCAGGTGAGCACAGGCAGGTGTGCTCAGTGCCCACAGGGAGCCCTCCCACTACCGGGCACTGTTTCTGATCCTCCTTGCCTGCCTCAAATTAGCCCCAAACCAAGGTGTGATTGGGTGGTTTTAAGATGAAAAGTGTGACAGTTCCCCCCGCCCCCAGATCAGGCACGCTGCTCCTGCCCTGCTCCCAGCATGCTGGGGATGCCAGCAGGAGAAGCTGGCCAAGTTTTTCTGCAGAAAAATAAATGCAGCTACTGCACATACTCGTCTCTCTGCTGGGGGAAAGGCTGGGTCCCCTGGTTGCAGAAAGGGAGATTTACTACCCTCTGATCTCTTTCCCATATCCCAAAGGGCTGAAAGGATTCCTCAGGAGGGACTTTTGGATGCTTCTCCTTTGAGCGGAGGTCCAAGCCTCTGTGCCTCCCTTCCAGCACTGAAGCATCTCTCACTTGCACCCTCCCAGCCCTCCATCACACACCTGGATCTCCACCCACTCCAGTGAAACCCACTGGCATCCCTCTAAGCTGCAGCCAAGCTTTCTCCCATCAGCACGGGGCAGACAGCCTTCAGCCACAGAGCCATCAGCCCAGAATCACTGAGCTAAAAGTCACCAGTCTGGCAGGGTGGTACCCATCTCATTCCCCCTGAGCTCCCTGCTGCCTTCCTGCCCGCTTTCCTTCCCAGGAGGGAATTAGCAGGTAGGACAGAATCCAGGGAGCTCTGCTGAGTCCATCTGCTCATCCATCCTGCTGCAGAGTGAGGGCTGAGCAGAGCCCCACTCCTGGCTCTGTGACCATCCTCTCCAGCTGATCCAGACCTACCAAAGGCTGTGGAGAAGAGAAACATCCCAATCCCACACCCCTGCCCCACCACAACCTGCAGAGCAGCTGAGACCCCCAGGGCCAATCCTGGTGGATGCTGAGGGTTCCCATTACCCTTGGGTTGTTGGGGAGCCGTGGTCCCTGGCAGCATTAGACCCTCCTTGGCAGGAAAGCGCAATGCGGCGCGCGCCGGTCCTCGGCACAATTAGCCAACAAGTGGCTGTTTTGTGAGGGATTGTTGCTGATGTGTTTAAAGTGGCTTTCTGAGTGGAAAATGTGAGGCGCTGGAGAGGCCGGCAGACAAAGAAGGGGATGCATTAGGTTTTATTGGTCTGCTTTGCACACATCTGACATCACTCCACGGAGCAAGTTCTGCCTGGCTTTAGGGAAAATGAAAAATAAAGCAAGAAAAAGGGGCCGAGGGTACAGGGGCGGGGGGAGCGCCAGTGATTCAAGCAGGCAAGTGGGGGCTTAATAGCAGGAGACACTGGAGCAAACTGTGTCAACCAGATGGGACCCGGGTGCCGCGGGAGGAGAGGGGAATTAGCCAACCCGCGCTTTGTTCCTGCAGAAAGCGCGGCCCTCTCCCCCCAGGAGCTGCCTACATGTGATATAATACAGCCCCTTTCAGCCGCTAAGCTGGCCAAGGACAAAAGTCACCAATAAATAGCGAGAGGGCGAGGCTGAAAGCAAAAGGCAGAGTTTCCAAGAGCCCCCCGCTTTCTCCTCGGGCTGCCTGAGCTGCTGGGCATCTGCCCCGGCTGCCAGCGCAGGGAGCCATGGGCATGGCCGTGGAGGTGCTGGGGGTGATTCTGTGGGACAGGAGGGGTTTTGGAGATATGGTGCCTTCAGCAGGGGTGATGGAGCCTGTCAGGTGCCATTGGTGTGTTGTCCATGTGTTCTTCAGCTGGATTCCCCAAGCCGAGCCATAAAAGCAAGAGCCCTCATGCCTTGGGCATTGCCCAGTGTGCAGCATGGAGGGCTGGAGGCTGTTGTGCTGGCCAGGTCTCTCACTGCTTGGACTTACTAAGTTGATGATCATCCTTTACTGTCACTTCTATAGAAACATCCCCAGCACCAAATAGAACAGTTCAGAAATCCCTCATCCAGGCCCAAAGACCATGAGCAAGAAGCAGATCCTCCAAAGCAGCCCCACATCTTCTGGCTGGGGGGCTCAAAGGCTCAACCCATCCCAGCTCCTCGGGTTTTGAATGCAAAGATATCCCAAACACTGTGCCCCAGTGCAGAGAGTGACACCCTCAAACTGGAAGGAGGAGACCCCAAATCTTTGATCTGAGCACCCCTGATTTAGGGTCTTCCTCCCTTCCCAATCCCCAGAAATGACCCAGCCCAGCTAAGCATTAAACCAGCCACGGGGCTGTGCAAACAAGCGGGATCCCCCCATCCCCTCCTTTCCCTGGAGGGATCTTCCTTGCTCTTGCAGAAATATTGATCCAGATAAACCAGGGAGACACATTAGGTGCTCCAGGGAGGGTCAGGAGATCAGCAGCTCAGCTGGGCCCCTGCTGCCCACGGGGTCGGGCTATGCAGGATGGGCAAGGGGAGAACTGAGGGCCTTGGGAAGCCCCTAACGCCATGGCAGGGGCCAGGGCCAAAGTGCTTTAGCCAAGGGGAGGTAAAACAAATCGATGAGGGGCCGCTGTGACACGCTGACCCTGGCACTGAGCCCTGGTTTTAACGCGTGACAGTAAATCTGGGCCCAAAGGCAGATGGCTGAAGGGGGGAGGTGAGAGAGGGCTCTTGCTCATGGGACAAGGGAAGGGCAAGAACTCCCAAACTGAGCAGAGGCCAGCAAAGCCCCCAGAGAAGGAAGAGGAGGTGGGAAAGGGGAGCTTGGACACTGACACGGGGATGGGTGATGCCTCTGTGTGACCGGGGTGCCCTCATAGCGGAGGATCACTCCCAGAGGTCCCTTCCCACTGCTGCACCTGCCTGGTCCAGACCAGAGGGCTGAGGGGTGCCGGAGCTGAGACTCCTCGAGGCTTTCTCCAAACCCATTTCCAGATGAGGAGAAGCACCCCTGCTGAATGGAGGTCTCAGTTTGCAGCCCTCATCTCCTCACTCCCACCTCCCATCCCTCGCCCCCCCGCCAAAGCCAGAGCTGAGGGCAGGAAGGCACCAACGGCTGCGGATCCTGTTACCTGTGGCCAACAAAACCTACCTGTCCCCTCCCTGCCACCCCCCCTGCCCCCTCTCTGGGGGGACAGAGCAGAAGGACACCCTGACCCTCCCCGAGCACTGCGGGGTCGTTGCCTGCCATGATCGAGTGACCAGATGGACGCTGGGCTCACACCGCGGCCTCCTCTGTGGGCTCCTTGTCCCTCCCTGAGCCGGCAGAGCTTTGACGCTCTGTCCCCCCGGGGCAGCCTTTGTCAGGGCACTGCAGAAGGGCCCCTGTGTCCCTCTGATCCCTGCCGGCCCCACAGCAGCGCGTCCCCGGCCGGAGCATAAAGCTGGCTTTCAGGGACCGGCGTTGGGAAACTCCCGGGGAAGAAGCAAGGGAGCTTCTTGTTAAATGGAGACACAAAGCCACCTTGTTAAGGAGTTTACAAAGGCAACCATCTCCCCCTTGCCTGGGAAGCTCAGGGCCGGCGACTCCCAACCTCACTGAGGGGATGGCTTTCCCTTGGAAAGACGGGAACATTTAACAGCTGTGCTGAGCTGCAGCCCTGGGACCTGTGTGTGGAGCCCTCTGTGCTCCCATGAACCACTCGAAGCCACATCTGCAAAGGAAAATGGGAACCAGACACTCATGGTGGGGAATCCTGTGGTTTTCCCGAGAGTGTGCCATTGCCACCAGTGTCCCTGCTGAGGGGATGTCATCCAGAGCCAGGGAACGCCATCTGCACAAAGTGATGTGATGATGGTAGCATGAGAAGGTTTTCTGTCCCTCCTTTGGGAGAGATGTTCCAGGGTCCCCTCTTACACACCCACAGATGGGAGATGGAGCCCCAGGAAGGGATGTGATACGGGCACAGTCCCACAAGGCACAGCCACACATGACCTCCCTGCTTCCCTCCTGCAAAACATCATGTTTTTTCCTTGCATGGACCCAGTGATGCATTTCTTTGCCCAACAAAATAAAGTTTAAGCAAAAAAAAACAGCAGCCCCATAACTGCTGTATCTCTCCAGGAATTTTCTCTTAAAATCCATCTATCCTCACAGTTTTTGCAGGAAAAATCCTTGCCCCAACAAGGTTAGCACAACCTTTGGCATGACTTTTGTGGAATCTGATGGTCACTCAAGCCTCTGATGGGCCCTCCACCAAGCCCATTTTAAAGCCCACATCTGGGGGCTCCACACACCATGGCCATGTCTGAGCTGCCCACACCTGTGCATTGTTCTGAGCTCTTCTTGGCAATTCATGCTAAAATCCACATGCATATTAAACCTTAAACCTGGTAATTACCTCTGCCTCTAGAGAAACAGGAAAATGGATTATGCCACCAGGATGCAGCGGGATGTGGTAGCCAGGGATGGCTGGTCAGCTTGGAAAAACAGGACCCCCTGGGCCCAGAGGCCATTTGGGTGTGACACACACTGGGAAGAGGAAGGGGAAGGGAAGACCTGGCTCTGCAGCAAACCTGAGGGATGTGCAAAACAGGACAAGTACCAGGTGGGGAATGTCACCAAGCAGCAAGTAAGATGCCAAAGAAGCTCCCACCCTTGCTTTTCCCTGTCTCTCTCCCACGCATGCAGATGGCACTTTGGGGGTTCACATCTCTCCTGGCATCATCCCCACATCCTTCTCTTCTCCCTGTGGAAATGTCACCTCTGGAGAACACATCACTTTCTCTTCTTTGACCCAGGCAATGTGAGCTGCTGTGGCTGCCTGTGCTGTGTGGTGACACCGGGGGTGCCAATTCTTCACTGGGAAGCCCCAGACACAGCTCTGTGCCCCATGGAGCCAGGCTGGAGGCAGCTTTCCCTCCCCAGGACAGCAGTAAATTGGAGTGCTACAGCTTTAAAGAAGCATGTGTGCTCCTTGGCAGGGCTGGTGGCAGCGGGGAGAGCCAGAGGACACCTGCAGAGATCCTGTACAGCTGGGGAAGATTAGCCTTTTCCACTAGACAAGACCCATTACCATGTTCCAATATACCATCACTTCCGCTAGGAGAGCCTGCAGATGAGATATCGATTGCAGTGACCCTGGACAAGCCCTTCACCGGAGCCTGGGAGGGTGGCAGAGCAGCCCCACAGCAGAACCTGTGGTGCAAAGAGGGGGTGCAGTTCCCCAAAGGCATCCCCAGGGACCCCAGGGTGGCGAGGGGCTGCCTCAGAGCTGCGGCGATGGGTGATGCTGTGGAGGGAAGCACAAAAGAGCTTCAAAGCCCAGCAGTGACCCAGATCCCTTCCCAGGGTCCCTGTGGGCTCTTTTCAGTGTAGCTCTGCCTTGGGAATGGGCAGAGACATTGACATGTGGTGCTTCTGCCTCAGGAAGAGGCATCACCAGAGCTCTGGATGTCCCAGCATCACTTCTGACTCGTTCAGGAATTGGTTTTTTGGAGGGACTACATTTCTGGGGCACAGCTGATTAGCTGTTTATTTTCCTCACAGCCAGGTGGGCGTTGCAGAAACAAGCTTATCACCCTGAAAGGCCAAAATATTCCCCCCAGAACATCTCTGCTGAGGAACTCCCAGGTGGTTCAGGAGGTGCTCACAGAGTGCTCCTCACCCACTGCTTTTCCCTCCTGGTAGCCCCAGTCCCTGAAATACCTCCCTGAGACACAACAGGGTGGAAGGACACTGGGAAACTGAGAAACCACCAAATCTTGGGAACTGGAAGGGCTGATGGCAATTAAGGTAGCAAAGTAATTAAATGGGGTATCTGTTTCACAGCATCCTATCACTGCAGCCCCACAGGAAGTGCAGGCACTTTGGTGGGCATCTTCTATCCTTTGAACCTGTGATTTCTGAGTTTTTTTTCCTTCTCCAGGATTTACACTGGGTTTGACTTGGCTTTTTGAATAGTCTGAGCTCTGCCTTAGCAGCACAATCTGCTTGCAGCCCAGTTGGAAGCAACAGCTGGGAGCTGACACATGATGCTCCTCCAAAGGCTGATGTGTCATGTTCATCACTGCCTCTTGAGAGCATCCCTGTGCTTCCCGAGGAGCTGGAGCTGCCATGGTGGAGCATCCTCCACCCTGAGCCAAAAATCTCACTTGGCACTCCAGAGTGTGCAGAGAGAAAGAGGCAGATGTGACCCCCCTCAGATCTGGGCTCCAAAGGGTTGTGGTGTGAGTGCTGGAGGATATTCCAGGACTGGGAGTTAAATGGCTTTTTTCAGCTGATGATTTAAGCACCCAGCTGGCCCAATGAGCCCTCACAGAGCTCTTCCAGCATTTCTCAAGCTTTGGGGCACAAGAAGCTTCTGCTGAGACACTTTGTTTTGTTGTTGTTTTGTTGGGGTTTTCCTCCCCAAATAAAAGACGTCATCAGCTTCTCGTTGCATCAAGTAGTTTCAAACTCCAGTTTTCCAATGGAGAGCTCTATCATAGTCAAGGATGGGCATGGGAGGGAACTCTCACAGCTTCCAGGGCTACTCATTGTCCCATGGGCCAGCACAGCATCCATCCTTGGCATGTGGAAGGGAAGCAGCTCTGTTCCCATCATTTTCTGGATGATTCCCCAGGAGAAGGCTCCTGATGAGGTTCCAAACCCTTCTCCCCACCTGAGGATGGGCTGCTGTGGGATGAAGACAGCTGGCTCAACACTGGGTACCCATGCCAGGCTGATCAGCACAACCTACTGACCGCTAGCCCCACTGTGGGCTCATGCAATCCCCTATGTGCAGCTGCACTTGCAGCTGAAAGCAGTGGGATTAAGAGAATGAGGTGGCCCTGCAGAGCATTCCTGCCTCCCCATAGCCCACTGGCTCCACCAGCCCAGAAAACTATTTCTCTCCCCTCTCCTGACAGCCCTCTGCTGCTTTCTCCTCCCAAGATGGTCGCTGCCAGTAATAGCAGGGAAATTCACATCCAAGCTGGGAAAATAACATGTTATTTTCCCAGCTGTGATGTCAGAGCTTGTCACACTTGCTGGCTCGGCAGCAGTGTGGGCAGGACACGCCTGGACGTCCCCAAATGGCCACTTGGCCTGACTAAAATGTGCCCCATTTTGGTGGCAGCTCTGCTTTTGCTCCCCAAACACGTTGGGAAACAGCACATTCCTGCTGCTGGGATGGGGCTGCCCAGCTCCCTGCCACAGAAGGAAGAGGTGTTGTTGGTGCACCCCAGCTCCAGGGAGCATCTCTGCTCCTGTCCTGGGGACACCCAAGGTGGGGACATCCCAAACCGTGTCCTTTCCCAGTCTCAGCAGTGCTGAGCACCAGCACATCCTGAGTGTTTGCATGGTTAGGAAACCCAGTCCTTTCCTTTCCTCTTTCCTTCCCCTCTGTGGTGGGAGCAGCTCCAGGATTCCCTCGCTGAGCCATCCTTGCCTCCCAGCCAGGAGTGCAGCCTGAGCATCAGGAACAGGGACCTGCACCCCTCCACGCACTCTGGGAGCGAGCACTCCTTTCCTCCTCACCTCCTGCACCACCATCAGAGGATTATCTCCTGCCTTTGTGTCCTTCCCAAGTCACCAAAACACAGCAGAAAGGATCAGGCCCAGTGGACCCCCAACCACCCAGCTCACCCCTGCAGTCCCTCACTCCCCACCTTCCCCACAAGGTACCACCAACCCCCCCACGTCCTTCACAGCCACTTAATCCATGACCAACTTCACAAAGCTGGGCTGGGGGAAGCGCTGGGCCAGAGGAGCAAATAAACGAGGCAGGAATAAAGCCCGTATCTCAATGCCAGACCCCGCTCGTGGCTGGGGGTTTATTTCTTTCCCCACTTCTCCTCCGATGGACAAACCTTTATTTTTTCCTTCCCCTGACTGCATTTCACTTGCAGCCCCGTAACAAAGCCGTCACCTCCGCTGCCACTCCGCTCCAGGGAGACGAGTTACAATTACAAATTGCCACCACAATTAGTGCTACTTCTTAGAGAAATTAGAAAGGGGAGCGGGAGGCTCGCGTGCGATTGATTGCTATTCATCCTGCTTTACGGTGACCTTGCTCTGGAGACGATGATATTCCTTCAGCCTGGAAACCGGGATTTAAAAAAAAAAAAAATTAATTGTAAATTAACAGTAAGAACACACATTTCCTTTCAATTAATTTAAGCAGAATGAGGGGGCGTGAAGAGCAGGCGTTTGTTAAGGCCTGTACAGTTTAATTATTTTTTTTTTCCCCACGAGATAATGTAATTAATCTTGGAGAAGTCGGGGGGACATGGAGGATCCGGGAAGAACAAAGCAGTTAACAGGCAATGGAAAAATTAAGAGCCCATTATGTAAATGCAGTGTGTTTTACAGCCCTGGAGTTGGGAGGGGTCTGAGAAATAAGTAAAATAACGAGGCTGGCTGTGCTAGGGAAGGCTGCAATTAAGCAGGGCTGGTACTGGGGGGGGCTGGTGGCACCCCACTGTTCAGGGGGAGCTTGGTTCACCCCCAGAGCCTGGGTAAGGAAAGGGAAGATCCCCGGGGTGCTGAGGGCTTTCCCCCATCAGGGAGGGTCCCACTGGGCCCCACAGACCTGAGCGAGTTGATGTTGATAAAGCCGGTGGCATCGGCGGGCTCGTAGTCCCCTTGCACGTTCATGCTGCAGAGAGAAAGGCACATGG